>NW_022436943.1:41583243-41694038 GCF_009761245.1 Sapajus apella
AAGTAGCTGGGATTATAGGCACATGCCACCATGCCTGGCTAATTTTTATATTTTTAGTAGAGACGGAGTTCCACCACGTTGGCCAGGCTGGTCTCAAACCCCTGACATCAAGTGATCCACCCACCTCAACCTCCCAAAGTGCTGGGATTACAGGCATGAGTCACCATGCCTGGCAAACTTTTTCTTTTTAAATTTTACTAATAAGGCTTCCTAGGTCATGATCATTTTCAGGGGAAAAAAAAAATTTAGTCCCAAAGGTCATTCTAAAGGCATTTTACATCATAAATACGTAAGTCATCTTTCTGCAAATGAAAGGTGAATAAAGGAGGATAAACATGTAGCTTTTGGTTATGTTACACCACATGCCACCATGTTGTGCAATTTTAAACTGTTCCTATTCATAAACAGGAAAATATGAGTTATAGATGTGTTTAGTTTTAAAAAAAAATTAAAGAAAACCAATCATTGTACATGTACATATGCACAGGAAAAAAAGTCTCAAATAAAAGACAAACTGTAACAAAGATCAGACTTTTGAGAACACAAAGAACAGTCGCAGTAAATTCCATTCAAATCTTAAGAACCTACCATGTTCAAAAAATGTACTATAAAAAACATGAGTTAAGATTTTAAGTTCCATTAAAAGAGAAGTTTTGATAAAAGCATACACACTTAATCATTCCTGTTTTTGCTATAAAAGTTCTCATATGCTATAAAAAGTTACTAAAAATGTGCCCTTCATAGACAAGATTTTTCATGAGTAAAATGAACACCATTAGATATACTGACAAATCAGAAAAGTAGTCATCAAAACATTTTTTAATCAAAGTCAATTCTGCATAGGGAAAAATAAGGGTACAAAAAGCAACATACTGAAATATTAAGGAAATTTGATCTTCTTATCTTTAAAAATAATCAACTATAGTTGAATCAAACCAAGCAAATGGGAAGATACTAATTTTTCACCATATCCATAGCTGGATGCGAATTTCCCTCTGTGCATGAAGAGTATTAGACTTGAATAAAATCTTTTTGGGAAAGCTCAGAATTCTTTTTGATGTCAAAAACACAGAAAGTTCAAAGGTTAGACAGCCACTCAACATTATGACAGGCCTAAAACCTGAAGAGGAAACTCATTTCTAAACTTACTTGGACAAGGTACTGCAATCCTAAGGCCAGACTGGCGAGGCATTGTTCAGCCGGCTGGTGTTTTTGTACTTTGCCTAAGGATTTATTCAGACGGGTGACAATGCCTACCTCATCACCAAGGAGAAACATTCTTTTGGATACAAAGAATCCCAGCCATTTCTTCTAACACTACCCCCACCCACTAATTACTTTCTCAACATTCTGGAAGGCTAAAGACCCTAGTAAGTTGAATAGCCCCAGATTTAGCCCACATTATGTTTCATCTTTTATTTCACGACCCTCCCAAAATTAAAAAGAAAAGAAAAACATTAACCACATTGGATGTAGTCAGGAGGAGGATGGCTGCAACAAGATTTACTTTGAAATAAGAAATAACTTCAATAGAAAGAATAGAAGTGGCTAATCATATAGAAAAAGTGTCATTTACAAAAGGTTACCAGAGGCATATAAACTCATGGAAGCCAGATTTTGGCATTGTCATTGCCTTATTCAATAAGCATTCCCTGATGCCTCCAGGCATCCTGCTAGGCACTGGATGAAAGGCAAAAGTGGTCCCTGTTCCCAAAGAGCTCACAGTGTAACACGGAAGAGAAACCACTAAACACATGATTGTAGTACACACATTTGAGCCTTGAAAGAGATAAAGGAGAGTCAAAAATTAGGTGAGGGTGAGGCTAGCGGCAGATAATACAATGGGCCATGGAAATAGCAGCGCTATGATTTGAACTGGAAATACGAATATCGGTATCCGTTTGGTAGAGACCTCAGATAATCACCAAAACAATGGTGAAAATGGTATGGAGGACGCCTCCACGAATTCAAATCATCTCTGTTTCCTGAGTTGTTCAGCTGATAAATGCAACTTGGCTTTTATCAACAAGAACTTCATACCACCCTGAAATCTGATCAAATACTGTTTCCTTGAAATATGAGATGTCATTTTTTTTTTTTTTGAGACGGAGTTTCACTCTTGTTACCCAGGCTGGAGTGCAACGGCGCGATCTCGGCTCACCGCAACCTCCACCTCCTGGGTTCAGGCAATTCTCCTGCCTCAGCCTCCTGAGTAGCTGGGACTACAGGCATGCGCCACCATGCCCAGCTAATTTTTTGTAGTTTTAGTAGAGACGGGGTTTCACCATGTTGACCAGGATGGTCTTGATCTCTTGACCTCGTGATCCACCCGCCTCGGCCTCCCAAAGTGCTGGGATTACAGGCTTGAGCCACCGCGCCCGGCCCATCCATTTTTTAAGCACTCAAACTTTTAGTAATTTCACCATTCTTTAGATTCATTATATGAAGTTTGGAAACAAATAGATGAATTAAGTAAATAACTGCCTCTTCTTTTACCTCCCATAAATTGGATCCAGTTATCAGCAAAACACTGAAGTTCCCTGAAGAAGTTCTGGTAGAGACTGAACATTTGTTTTTAAAGGAGATTAGTTTTAATCAAATACTTAACCTTTTATATCACTTGTAGTTTAAATGGTACTCTGCAGGCCTCTGGCATAATCAAAATGAAATGCATTTTTCTCTGAAGGTAGTTCTTTTAAAACTCACCCAATAATAATGCCTTCTAAAGTGCAAGGATTTTTGCCACCAAAAGAACCTGAGCAATGAACTTAAAATTACATTTTTGTTGTTGTTGTTTTGAGATGGAGTCTCGCTCTGCCACCCAGGCTGGAGTGCAGTGGCACGATCTTGGCTCACTGCAACCTCGACCTCCCAGGTTCAAGCGATTCTCCTGCCTCAGCCTCCTGAGTAGCTGGGACTACAGGGGCTAATTTTTTGTATTTTTAGTAGAGACAGCGTTTCACCATGTTAGCCAGGATGGTCTCGATCTCCTGACCTTGTGCTCCACCTGCCTCAGCCTCTTAAAGCGCTGGGATTACAGGTGTGAGCCACCATGCCCAACCTCTATTTTTAAGTATATATATTTAAAAAGCATACCTTATCTATTATAATAGGTGGAAGAAATGTTGGTCCTCCTTGACTAAATACAGAAGTCTCATATTATGAGAAGCACTTCAATGCAGTGGGAAGTCATAAAATGTAGTTCCAATGCTGGCTCCTTCACTAATTAACACAACTTCTCTCCACATCTCAGCTTCCTCAGAATCCTACTCTTCAGCAGACAGATAAGACCATTAAGTCTTTTTTTTGGTGGGGGAAGGGGTGGCACAGGGTGGAGTCCTAAAACTCAGTTGATAATAAAACTAGTTAATATTTAGGGAGCACTTATCTTATGCCAGGCACTGTGCAAAATGCTTTTTATTCAGTATCTCATTTAATTTCACAGAGCAACACTATAAAGACAGAGACCAGAATCACCATTTTACCGGTGAGGAAATGCGGGCTTAGATAATTAAATGACACACAAAAGGATATCAAACACTCATAACTACTAACCTCAACCATTTCCCCAAGCCTTGAAGTTCTCACTAGGTCATGCAGGTAACCAGATTCCAACTGATTTTTAAAATACACTGTTTTCCAGAAAAAGAAACATTTTGCAGCATTTTTACACAAGATTGCTGAATGTCAATTCTGCATACTTTTGCAACAAGGTTTCAATCAAACAATTTCCACAAACTCTGTTTGTTTTAGCTCCAAGCAGATTTATTATGCATAGGTATCTGCTTCTAAAGTCAGAGCAGTGTTCTGGAAGGCAGAACCAGATCATCTGCTAGGGTGCACATTTTCATCCCCATGTCTACAGAACAGGTATTTGGGGGTCTTACCTCTCATAAAGTGTTTTCATCACAGAAGCTGCCCCCAAAGAGGAAGATGAGGAAGCAGATATCTAAATAACTGTGCCTCTTCCTCAGTAGTCTGTCTGATCTTTGCCCATCTGCCTTTCATCCCTCCATAGACTGAGTCCCAGGAGGAGAAGGAGAAAAGGGGATTACAAAGAAATTGCCACTGTCATTAATGAATTGATGCTGGCATGCTTTTAATCGCCCCATTTAATTGTACAGTCATATTTTCTGCAGAAGCCCTCCTACCACTAATGTATTAACAGTCTCTTACCCTGCCCTGGGGAATTACAACTGCTCCATTTTCTCTTCTTTCAACCCAGCCTATATATTACTTGTCTATCTCTTAAAATTGTCACAAAAACCAAGAGCAAAACAAAGAATTGCAAGGTTTTAGCCAGGTATAAGGTAAGTATATTGCTGAGGGAAACAAGAGTCAGGGAGTTCTTGTAAAAGAGGAGTGTGATTAACAGTATAAAAATGATTAAGTCCTACGGCCACGATCATGGGGCAAGAAATGTTAATTTCCCATTATTTTAAAACCATAACATCATCAAGTCCGTTATAGAGAACCGATGGCAACATATGACCTCAGACTAAGGGAAGGGGATGGATTTTCTCATCCTAAGATACTATGCCAGGCCAAAAATAGTAAAATGCATTAAAAATAGCAGATGTCTTAACTGAGTCCTGTTGTATCCAGGGATATGTTTATTTCTAAACCTTTGCATCATGCACCATAACACAATGCAAAACAATTCTCATATAAGTCTCACTATTGTCCTAAAAGGCATTGTTCTTCACATCTGGTGGGGAAAGGTTTCTAAAAGTAGACATCATGAAAAGACATCTTAAGATTACAGCTAGAAATGTTTTTATTTCATTATTTGGAAAATTCTAAATTTATTTTCCAATAAGACCTTTCTGTTCTTTTCCAATCATACTAATATAAATAAACCTCCCCCAAAATAAAACCATTATAAGGTGACAGTAAGATTGAGTACTCTAAAACAAGGATATTTTAGCAAATGTCCAGTTTCTTTTAACAAGAAACAGATGGGCAAAATATAAGTAAACAATATTTATTTAAATATTGTTTAAGGGGTATCAATATTCTATACATCAAATAAGTTCCAAACTCACAGATAATGCAGCCCAAAAATGCCAGGTCAAGCTAACTATAATTATATAGTGAACTGAACACATTTTATTTTAATTCAGTTTCAGATGGTTTTCTCACAAGTCATTCCTATCCACATGCCCAGTGAAATCTCTGCTAGTCTTCTGGACTTCATTTTAATTTCCCTCACTCATTCTAAACTTCTTCTGAAATTGAAAACAGAGAAGAAAGAATTAAGTTTGGGGTGAGGGAAAGAAACCTGAAATTTCAGAACAGTAAGGCGAGCACTGGTGATTACAATTCTCTTCCAATCAGTTTCTCAATCTCTGTCGCCAGGATGCACCGTGGAGTATGTACCTATGGCCCAAGACATTTTTATACTCTGATAACTGATTGACAAGACCAATTGACAGTTAAACTGATAGGGCTTGCAAGACAGAGAAACAGACTTTTCTCCTCATTTTAAGCATGTAATTTGATAAAATTCCATCTCAGGATATAATGATGCTTTTTGCTAAACTCTGATCTTGAGGAATTTAAGAACCAAATTTGAAATTAACACTTGCGTATATGCCTAGTATGCAAAAACCGCTTAATAAATGCATATTCAAAGCCTGAGTGAATAATCTACAGAACAACAATCTCCACAATTCAAGAACATTTATGGAAAACACTATTATATTGAATACTCTCCATCGAGTCCCCATTGCTCCTATTATATCAGTTATGAATTTATCTTCTTATGTGGCTAATCACCCACCAGTCACCATAAGTGTTTAATGATTTAGGTTGTCAAGGCCAGCCTGGCCCTAATCCGTATTCTGAATATAAAGAATTTAAGAGCTAAACCCGGTATCGTTAGGCAGACAGGTATGCCTATGCTCTAGGTGATACCACAACACCTCTCTTCCTAACCTGGTTTAATTGGCTCCTAAGAAGTCACATTCTTTCTGGTGTTCTTTTTGCCCAGCACAGTACCCAGGACACAGTAAGAAGCTTAACAGAAGTTTTCTAAACTCAAGAATCAAGCACTATTGACCATGCTATTGGTCAATGGGTGTCAATAAGAAAAGAGGGAGGCAGGGTACAGTGGCCCACATCTGTAATTCTAGAACTTTGGGAGGCCTAGGTGAGCGGATTACTTGGGGTCAGAGTTTGAGACCAGTCTGGCTAACATGGTGAGACCCCATCTCTATCAAAAACATAAAAAATTAGCCAGGCATGGTGGTGACTACCTGTAATCCCAGCTACTTGGAAGGCTGAGGCAGAACTGCTTGAACATGGGAGGTGTAGGTTACAGTGAGCCAAGATCGTGCCACTGCACTCCAGCCTGGGTGACACCATCAACCAGTGTGGTAATGATTTATCCTTGACCTAGTAATCCCACTGGCGTGGATCCTGAGGAACATATCCATTAGTTTGGAAGACAATTGAGGAAATATACAAACCACTGATCTCATCACCAACATCTCTCAGACAAACTGAATGAGAGTGATTCAAGATCCTCAACTGGTACTTTTGTAAGAACCTAGACCAGGACTGTCTGGTAATCACAGAGTATACAGAGTAGAGATGCAAGGAACTCTTCCAACCTAGAATAAACAGGACTTGCTGAAGTGACTATGTCCCAGATGCTACCTCCTGGGATCCACTGCAAGTCCAGTCATGAGAATTATCACAGAGCACAAAGTCTGTACTACCATAGTACCTGTCATAACGCACCTTGCTCATGCTTGGTTGTATGTACATCCATCTCTTTCACTGAGCTGCAGGCTCAAAGACTGTGGGGATCAGATTTTCACGCAGCAATCAACAACCAAGCAAGTAACTAAGCTGGGCATGTTATATAATTCAGTCGTCATTAAGCCTGCCTGACAGAGTATCAGGGTCACTTGTAAAACCTTCAAAACCCAAATGCCCAGAGCCCAGCTCCTCAAGATGCGGGGTCCGCATACATCAGTGTTTTGAAATGTCCTCAGGTGACTCTGGAAGCACAGCCCAGGCTGAGACCTAGGGCACGACATTAGGGAAGCACTTGATTCCAGAGCCCAGCTCATGCTGGGTTCAAATCCTAACTCTGCCCCTGATGCTTTGCATGACTCTGAACAAGTCACTGAACAAGTCTCAGCCTCACTTTCCTCATCTGTATTAATAAAATAAGAGATTGGCCTAATGTACTCAATGAGCTTTTGCAAATATTAGATGAAATAGTGTGTGTTAAGTATAGTGCCTTCTTTATCCACAGTAAGTACTTAATAGATAACAGATATTTGGGCTGGAGGCCTAAAGTCCAGTGCTTTTCACAATCCATATTGTATCACACTAAGATGTTTATGGAAAGGAAATGGGATGAGCCTTTATGGCTAACAACGTACAGATGTTCCATTTGTTAAGCATCATCAGCTAGACCTCTTCATCCAAAGACGGTATGACAAATTCGCAAAGGTTTAGGAAAAAATGTTTAGAGAGAGGTGGGTAAATTCAACTTGGATATCAAATGTATATTGTAGGGGAAAAGGATGCTGAGGTTATTAAAATAACCTGTTTTCTGCAGCCTTGGTGTCTGTTCTCTCTCCCATGGGAACAATGGGAGGAAGAGTGAGGAGAAGAAAGAGTAACACCCTCCAGGTTGTGGTACCAACAAAATGGCAATCTATGCCATTTTGTTATGAAAGCCACATATTATATCTTAGGGGTGGGGGACAACAATGAGTGGCATCAGCGACTTCATCAGAAAGTTAGTATTTCCTATAGATTCATGGTATTTAAAGGGTTCTTTGTTATCGGGGCTGGCTTTTGGTTGGTTGATTGGTCATCTTACCAAAGAATATGGGAACATATATTCAGAGCCTACTGAAAGACAGTGCCATTTTTACAGAAGTCACTAGGGAAAAACGATCTGCTTGATAAACATTCACTTTACTGCAAACTTTAAAGAAATGCATCCATTACACAATTGGGAACCAGAGCCGCATGTTCACATACACATATCTATCATCTATCCTGTGTTAATTGTGTGTGTGATAGAGGCAAAAAAGCAGTGTGTTTACTGAAATAAACATGTACCTGTTTTGTTGCAGAGCCTTGAAAAAGAAAAGCTTAATCCATTCTGCATTTTCCCAAGCAACAAATTTTGTGTCACTGTGTATCCTCTCTGATAATCTATTTTAAAGGAACATTTCAAGCACCAGAAAAATAAAAGAAAAATATCCCTTAGATGAATCTGACTTGTAAATAAGGAAAGCTATTAAGTGCTTACTGTTTTTGGTCTCTCTATCATAAACACTATAAATAATCTCAGAAAATACAGCTCATCTGGCTCTACTCAGAGAGGCTTCATTTTTTAGTAAGGAAAAGCACACAATACTGGCTAATTTTCTGGTACCTAATCCTCATCTTTTAAAAATAAATAAATGAGGCCGGGCGCCGTGGCTCAAGCCTGTACTCCCAGCACTGTGGGAGGCCGAGGCGGGTGGATCACGAGGTCAAGAGATCGAGACCATCCTGGTCAACATGGTGAAACCCCGTCTCTACTAAAAACACAAAAAATTAGCTGGGCATGGTGGCGCGTGCCTGTAGTCCCAGCGACTCAGGAGGCTGGGGCAGGAGAATTGCCTGAACCCGGGAGGCGGAGGTTGCAGTGAGCCGAGATCGCGCCATTGCACTCCAGCCTGGGTAACAAGAGGGAAACTCCGCCTCAAAATAAATAAATAAATAAATAAAATAAATAAATAAATAAATAAAAAGGTAGGAAGAGGAAGACTGTCAATCAGATAAAATAGAAAGCCTAAGAATATAAGCAATTCTTTGTATTGCCTATCACTTACATGGCTAATTATATTTATCAACTACCTAAAATTTGTGAAAGCCCACCTCCAAAATTTCTTGACACCACCAGTATTTTTATGGACTTGGGAACCTCTTTAGGTAAACCATTTTCGGAGCAAGAGTACAGAAATACTCTGTCTTGAAAATGTCTTTTATTCTAAGCACCTGGCATAAAGCTATTGTGACCAGTGATTTCATATTATGGCCTTCCACACATAAAGGAAATGCTCTGAATCCCAAGGACTAATTGCACATCCACCGACTTCCTCTTTCAACAGAGCTTTTAATTGGGCATTTTTAGTTGCCAAGTATGTTCAAAAATGGTATTTCCAGTAAGCACGCAAAGTGACTGCTGATCTAGAATTGGAATATTCAGCTTTCCTTTGGATGAGGAACTGATGCACTTATTTTAAGCTATTCATTCTCTAGTAGATGACAACATGAAGGAAGAAACCGAGAATCTTTGTCTATTTAATTCAGCTTGCATTCATAATAATATGAATGTTTCAGTGTAATTTCAATGCAAAAAGATAATGTAAAAAGGGGTTAGAAATCTAAAATTAGAAACCACTACTCAAACAGGATATAAATATTAGATATGTGCACTTCTACTTCCTGTAAGCAATTAGTTTGGTAGTAGACAGAATGGCATAACTATTTAGGAGCTTAATTTTGTATTAGACTAGGTTGTTTTTGAAACTTCTCTTCTCCAGTAAAACCCTGTGTTTTGATTCAAAAGAAAAGGGTAGATATCACATACACGACTCTGCAACATCACACAACCACATGAAACTGTCACCATGAAATACTGCGCTGCATGATTCTGTTACTGCTTCTTTTATTCTTGCAGCAATGGACACACAATTTCAGAGGATGAATTCGCCACTTCAAGGCTCCTGCCTAGCAGTGGATAGAAACAATGAAAACAGTCTTGGAAACAGGAGCCCCTAGGGATGTAAGCACTGCCATCCAATCTGACAGCAAATATACCTTTGAATTAATAATTTTTGTACTTCCCACACTGAATTTTTTTTCTGAGATAAGAATATTCCTCCATTCCTAGAAAGGTGCCCAACCCTGAAATTAAATCCAATGCTACAAAACCACTGAATGATTTCATCAGATATTCACATACTAAAACTAAAACTAAAACCTTAGCTTCAGATTGGAAGTACAGCTTTCAAAACAGTTATTAGGCATTGTCAGGGGTCTTTAACCAAGGATCAGAGGTCTACAAAACCTATAAAAACATATGTAAAAGTTTGACATGTACTTTTCTGAAAGGAGGTTTTACAATCCACAGAATGTTCTCTGACCAAAAAAGCCAATAACCAACCATAAAGTTGTTTCTTTAATTATGCTGGGGAGAAAAAAAATCATAAAGTTATACCAATTGAACAGAATATTGAAGGAAAACATCTTCCTTCAATCTAATGTGTTTACACAGAAGGAATTTAATGACAAACTTTTATCATGTACATTATAACAGAAAAAAAATTGTTTAATAAAAGATAAGTTTGATTTATGCAGGTAATTGGGAGACATTTGTTCTTATTGTTGTTACATATTAATGTACAAAGAAATTCTTTATCCTGTGAGTAGAATATAAAAACCTGGTAGAAACAAGCCCATTCTCAGGCTTATAAAACAAGCCTTTACAGACAATTATGTTTTATTACTCTTCATTTTATGGGGATTGTGTTATACAAAACAAATACCAGATGCCTATTTGTTTTATTCATTTCAGGGCAAAAAAAAAAAAAAAAATCCTACAAGTGCCTCTGCGAATAGAACTGCTTTTAATTAAACACAATGCACAATGAGCACATAAAGTTAATGCTGTTTGAAGCCAGCAGGTAGAGAGCAAATGCATTGAACAGCAACTGCTGAATTCCCCTTCTTCTCCCTGCTGGTGCACTTAAAACATTCCCAAGCTTATTACTTGGGAACTCAAATCAGCAAAGGATAGTTGAACCAGGTCGTTCATGAACTCGTCTTGGGGAAACAAAGGCCAATGTTCACAGAAATATTAAACTTGGAGGTGAGAAAACAAAACAAAAAAAAAATGCATTTTAAGGGCACCTGTATTAAACCAGACTGCACATTAACCCTTCTTTATGAAATTGGGTAGATCCCTTCTGAGCCATTTGGCTAAAGATGTAGAGATGGAATAAACCAGGTTCATTTCTGCTACATCAAAAAATGCAAAGAGATATCTGGCATGGTTCAGACTTAATCTGCAAACACCACAGAAGGACATGTCAAACGGTGGCTGCTATCTGATTAATACAGTAATGCTTAAAAAAAAAATAAAAGTGGAGGAAAAAAGGGGAGAGAGCTAGAGAAAAGAACAAACTAAAATTGGACCGTTTCTTCCTGACTTTCCCCAAAATAAATCCTATCTGTTCAACTGTCAGCTCTAATGAGAAAGTAAAAATTCAACATTGCAGCATTTTAGCCCCACAATGAGAAAAATGTGATTCCTTCTCTTACCTTTTGTTCCCTCTGCTTTTGTTTTCTTATTTACTTTTGATCAAATCATGGTAAAACCCACTCACTGCCCTAGTCCTAGACTTAGATATTATCTGGCCACTTATGAGTTGTACTCACTAGTGCCAAGAGAGAAAAAAAAACAGTTTGAAAGCACCGTGTGAGGTAATGTGAAACAGCCTGCAATTGTGTCTGGCAGCCCACTTCCCACAAAAAAATATCCATACACCTTTAACTAGTCACGCTTACTTAAGGGGTCACACCCCACCTTCCATTATCAGTATTTCTGAATCTCAGAGTAGTCTTGATTCAAGGAGAATGTGTATTTACTCTTTTATATCAGACTGATCATTTCTTGGCTAGTGTAATTTGGCCTTTTGGCTAAATGGAAAAAATAAATTGTATGATATTTTTATACTGAAAAAAAAAAAGTCTTAATATCATAAGGCTTTTTATAGCCCTCAAAACTGATTTTTAAATGGGGTAGGTACCTGAGAAAGTAAGCATTTAGTTTTTACCCCAAAGCCCTCCAAAATTTTGTTTAAAAAATTAGGGTACCCCTCAGTCTCAAAGAATTTGGGGTGAATATACAGAAAAAGACTAGAATCAAGAGTCAAATGCCAAATTTTACACTCAGTTGTAAACTAATTAAAGGAGTATTTTCACAGCAGATTCCCTTACAGCTGTAAAAACAGAATGAGGGAGAAAGTTATATGGACTGACATGGAATAGTGCTTGATATATGATTAATCTTCTTTTCTAATAAAAGAAATTGCAAAAGAGCATATGTATGCAATGGTCCCGTTTTCAAGAAGATAAACAGCATGTGCTTAGAATAAAATATATTCACTGAACTATTCACGGTGGTTATGGGAAACATACGATAGGGAACTTCCACTTTCTATAATGTTTGAATTCAACAATGCTAAAGTATTACCTCTGCAATCTGGATTTTTAAAAATATTTCCTTTTTTAAAACATTCACCAGATTAACATTTGGGGTCTCTATCTGAAAAGTGAAAGGTAAAATTGAGCTTCTGAGATGAAAACTCTTAGGAGAGTTTCACTTAAGTGGCAACAGGAGGTTTTACATAGGATACGCGAGAGCCAGAGGACAGGAAGCATGTGTGGTGTGCGTAGGCATGAGTATGTATGCATGTGTGTGCAAGCACAATCCTTCAGCGGAAAGGGGGAGGTTTACTTAAAAAAAAGAGTAGCTAAAGGGGAGTAGCAGAGAGTAGGGTGAGATGACTCAGACTGGAGGGAAGGCTTTTATAAACAGCAACAATAAGTACCTCCAATGGTCCCTTAGTAACTGCTAGAGAGAAACTAGGAAAAAGAGGTGTATAAAATTCCATCCTTTTCAGTGGTGGTGAGAGATGCCAGGTGCTATTCTGCAGAGAAGTGTCAACCAAAACTTGTAAACAACAGCAAAGTAGGCCAGGTGTGGTGGCTCATGCCTGTAATCCCAACACTTTGGGAGGCCAAGGCATCACTTAAGACCAGGAGTTTGAGACCAGCTTGAGCAACCTAGGGAGATCCCATCTCTAAAAATATAAAAATAAAAAATTAGCAGGGTGTGGTGGCACACACCCTGGAGGTATTCCAGAGGCTGAGTTGAGAGACTTGCTCGAACCTGGGAAGTCGAGGCTGCAGTGAGCCATGATAACGCCACTGTCTTCCAGACTGGGCAACAGAGCAAGACCCTGTCTCAAAAAAAAAAAAAAAAAAAAGCAAAATGGTATAGAGATGAACCATGGACGCTGAAGCCACTCGGTAGAAAACCATGCACGTCCCTGCTGACAGATGCTCAGCATAAACCCTTAGCATAAACCATACACAGGAGGCACAACTATATCCTTGTGCCTCCTGTGTATGGTTTATGTTAAGGGATCAGAGTCTAGGAAAGCTGTTTATTAACACAGGTGGTTGGCTGAGCATGGCAAGCTGGTGCCTCATTCATCAGCAGACAGGAAAAAGGCTCTGGTCCCAAGGGCACAGTCTGTCCCCTCCTTCAAAGGGGCAGCTGAAATGCCAAAGAAGTCACTGGGGGGACATCTTCTATTAGGAAGTTGCTAGAGGGTTCGGCCACAGTTCTCTTCAATGAGTTCACTATCTCTCAGCCTCCTCCTCACAAAAGGAGACAGTTTCAAAGAACATAAGCTGTACCTGGCCAAGAACTGAGCCCCATCTTATACAACACAATGCAGTCGGAGTTCCATAAAGCAGGATTGTAGGGATATTACAGTTATAACTAGGAACCTACTTGTAGCTAAAATGACAATCAAAGGGACGAGTTATTTCAAAGGTGCAAATCATCGTTGGATTTTGGTAAATCTCCAATTTAACTCCAACTATTTCGAACCTCAAGGAAGGTAAAATATATAGAGACATAGATATATATCTTCTAAACCTACTTTTTCTATTCAACATTCTCTGTGTTATTACAAAAAAAAAAAAAAAATCAAATGTCTAACAATTCAGATCCAAAAGTTATTTTTCTGCACTAAAAGGCCACCGTGACCAAAAGACACTCATTCAACAAGTATTTCTTGGAGATCCACTGTAAACTTAGCACTGTGTGAAGTGCTGGGAAGCAGATTAAAAACACATGGATACCATCCCTGTTCTCATGAACCTAACTGATATTCAAGGTTATAACTAACACAAGATTTAATCGGAGCCCAAGCTGAATATAAAGTGGGAAATATCCAAATAACTGTGATTAAAATATATTTGGAAGAAAATAATGCAGAGAAAACATTTATCGGATACATTTTCCACCACGAAAGGAAATGTTATATACTCTGATCACAATTTTTTTTTTTTTTTTGGTCTGGCACTCTGGCTCTATATTTGAAAAGGATATATACTATACAAAGGTAAAAATCCAAAATATACCATATTCTTACCTTCTGTTTGAGATCTAGAATTTCTAGACTAAAGACAAGACCACAAAAAGCTAATCAAATATGATGACATTTACTAAGCACCTACCAAGCAACATACTACCTTGAAGGTGGACTCTGGGATACAGAGGAGAATGAATCAGCTTTACCCCTGAAAGTATAAAAACCTAGAGAGAGAAAAACTAAATAATTATAATGCAAGGTAGAATGAGCTAAGGTCCTAAATGGGATTCAAGGGCCACAGCCATTCACTCACTGCCCCTGTCTAAATTCCAGGATTTTCCCCGAGGCCCTGAAACACATAAGGAGGACCATCAAAGCCTGTATGCCTGGACCCCTAAAATTATACAGGGCAAGAGAATACTAGGGCTGGAGGGACTTTAGAAAGTTCCCTCCACACATGTTAGAAACCAGCTCTTAGATTACCATCTCACCTGCTGGTGTGGACAGAGAAATATGTAATACACGCATCTGATGATGAGGCTGGTGATAACCAGGGAATGCCCTAGGCTGAAGGGCAGGCCAAACAGCTGCTGATTTATGCTGTACTATCTGAAAAATCACCAGGCCATTTTTAACCCCCAAGGGGGACTAAAATGACAGGCTTCAAATGACAGTTCTTACACATGTTCTGAACAGGAGCAAACTGAGAAAGCTCCCAGGCCACCATGCCTGGGAGTTCCAAAAGTGAGTATCTTATACTTTCAGAGACATGTCCAATAAATCCAATTAATTCATCTCACCTAATTAAAGGAGTTCATTGGAAATGCAATATGGTATTTTTATTGCACTGCTGCTTTGAATCTCCACGTCAGTGAGCTAGAAGAAAGAAATTTTTATTTTGTGGAGAAGATACAAGAAAACTTTGGGAAAAGGGAAGAGAAGACCTACTCCCTCCACATTCCAAAAAAGGAGTCCTTTATAAAACAGCCCCTTGATTCTTGGCAGAAAACAGTATCCACCACATGCTCCAGAAAAATTCCCGGGGAAAAAAAAAAAAAAGATTTGAAATTTGAATACATGCTCACCATACAAATACAGGCCTATACTCATCATATGCATAAAATACACACCCCACTTCTTGTCTTGAGCCAAGCAGTATCAAATTTGGGATGAGACATTCCATCTCACTTTACTTAGTGAACCATTCACCAGAGTCTCTTTTTGAACAGTGGATGTTAAAGAACCCTCTGTATAATTCTGTAATGTATAAAAATTTAATCCTGTTCTAAAATGCTTTTATTTGGATATGGTGAAGTTTCAAGGAACGCAGATGACCCAATGACAGCAAAGCCTGCTACAGTGTGGAACCGGACAGGAATCAGATCACATCTGCATTTGGTGGCCAACAAGGTATACCACAGAAAAACTCTTACAATGTGTGTATTCATAATTGCAGCTTTGTCTCCGGGAGAAAGAATAAAAATATAAGTTCCAATGTGTCTGAATGCTCCCAGATCTTCCAATCACAGGCTAGAATTTCTTCCCTAACTTTTACCTTGATCCCTGTTATAAGTTTATCCTCAAAGATAAGCATACACTGTTTAAACTTAACATGCTGAAACAGTGCAGAGGTCTGAGTTCTGCTGCCAATAATGCCATCCTCAAGGAAAAGCCATCAATTGTTAAGCGCCCTGCAAACTGTTGAAAGTAGAAAGTCATTCACTGTTATTGCGCTTCCTGATTTGCTAAGTGCCCCCGCACGGTGGGATCACTCGCTTGGCTACTTGGATTGCCAGAAAAGAAAAAATAGTTTTCCCTTCCCTATCTCGCACAGGTTTATCTCTGAAAGTCATCTCAGATGACCGACCCCCAGCACATTTGCTACCCATTTTAATGTTTCTTCAAGAGGCAAGAACAAGACCTCTGTGACTGCTCAGCTTCACAGAACTAGTGGGAAACATAATACTTTTGTAATAGGAGAAAGAAGTTTTTTTAAAGACACAAAGTAATATTAATGATTTGTACTCTCAGTTGAACAACTCCTGGGAAATCAAAATCTACCGTATTTTGGCAACAGTTCCAACAGGTGGTTGGAATTCTGGGCACTTGCCAAACCACCAGGAGCTTCTATATGACTGGCAAGCTACTGTACAGTATTGCACACTACAGCTATAATGAGCTGTAAACAGATAGGTCAAATGAAAGAAATGAAATTAAAACCATGATAAACACATACAAACAGTAAGCCTGAAGTTATAGGCATCTGATGTGGTTTAGTGGAACAGACAGTAACAATGGTTTCTTATTGAGTGTTTACTATGTTCCATGTACTGTTCTAAGCATATTACATGTATTATTACTCATTTAATCCCTATAATAGCAATCCTAGGCTGAAATTGTTATCTCCATTTTACAAGTGAAGAACGGAAAGAGAGAAGCTGACCAAGGTCTCGTAGCTAGTGACAGAGTCACCATCTGAATTCAAACCAGAACCATTATGTGTAACCTCTAAGCAATCCTCAGCTGAAAGTCAAGAGATGTGTGTTCCATCTCCAATTCGGTCACAACTACACGACCTTGGGCAAATTGCTCAGTCTCCCTGGATCTCTATTTTTTGTCCACACTGTAAGAGTTAAACCAGATTTTAAGATCATTCCCGGCTGGGCGTGGTGGCTCAAGCCTGTAATCCCAGCACTTTGGGAGGCCGAGGCGGGTGGATCACGAGGTCAAGAGATCGAGACCATCTTGGTCAACATGGTGAAACCCCATCTCTACTAAAAAAAAATACAAAAAAAAAAAAAAAAGATCATTCCCGTAATCTTATTGCTCTTCTCTCCAGACAAAACTATCGGGTCCTAAATATTTGGAGTCAGTTGAACACCATATTCTCCTCCCTGAGCAAACATACAACACACAGGCAGACACACATATGCAAGGACAGATGTGACAGCCCCAATCAGTGGTCTCTGTGCAGAAAAATCAGATGAAGAAAACTGAGACCCAAAGAGGCTCAAACCTCACCAACACTCTCTAGATTCTCACTTCGTGTTTTCTGTCTAAGGGTGCTCATTTCTTAGCTTATTTTTATAGAAATCTAAGATTTGTTTTGACATCTAATCCTTTTTGCTCTCTGTTATCCCTACTTAAGTTACTCCTCAGACATAGCTAAGTCTAAAATAACTGCAGGAAAATACTACTCCACCTTCTAACTGTACTAAGCATTGAGGTACTTAAATTTTATCTTAACATAAAACACTTTTTTTTTTTAAACATGTAACTCAATAATCTGAATACAAAAAATACTATACATTTCCACTCTGAATCAATAAAAGACTGACTGCCCTACATTTACACGTTTGCAACATTACACTTGTATACTTAAAAATGCAGTTATCATAAAAAGTGTTGCTTAAAGGTAGCTTTTTTAATGCAGGTGTGAATTTTAAACACACATGTAGCATATAAGAAATGGTGTTTTCAAGAAAAATTTATTCTCTTTCAGTAAAGCAAAAGCATCTAAGTATTAGATTCCCTCTGTTTGGATTTTCAGATTGCTTCAGATATACAGACATAAGAATAATTTTGTTAAGTGGCCTTCCCAACCTTTGTAAAAACATAAAACATAATTTCAACTTAAGTGTCATATGATTGTCACCAAATCTGAATCGATTTTTAAGACCCACTAAGAAGTCAAGTCATTGCAATACCGCACACCCTCTATTTTACCTATACATCTTGAGTACTTCTATGCAATATCCTGCAGGATTCTACAAACGAAACAAACAAGCCAGGATTTTAAATGAAGGCCAGTGGAAGGAACAGTTGTACACATTCCCTTTGCTTTTCCCCGCTTTGCTTTTTAATTAAATGATAAATCTCAATATGAATTCGTTAGAAGCCTGATAGCTCAATTAAGCCCTATGTTACTATATACTCTGGGGCAATACTTCAATATCAGTTAGCAGAGTTGGAATGTAACCTGAGCAAAAAATGTAAACCAAAAGTTTTATTCTATCCATCCTTTGGGAGACAAACTACAATTAAAGGGGGGGAATGTCCCAATATCTACGGACTGTTGAATGATAAAAAAACATAATGTTTTTTTTCCTATACCAATAAATTATTTGGATTTGTATTATGCATCAAAACCCTTTGGTTCATTTTAATTTGGTTTCAGTGATACTCATATCAAACACAATAGTAAAAACAGAAAAAGAAAAAAAAAATACCTTGGGAAAAAAAAAAGTTCAATGGAAGAAACTTCCCATTTGAACACGACAAGAAACTCTGGGTGAATCAGCAAATGAGCACAATGACCGAGGAGTAGGAACAGGAATGCCTGAGCTATAAATCAGAGAGTAACATTTAGAGACTCCATACTTTGAATATACCACATCAACAGTAGTAACATTCCCTTCAGTTAAATAAATGTAAATTTTTTTCATTTATGCAACAAACACTGAGTGTTTCCTATGAGTCAGTCAGGCACGGTGCTGAAGCTTTGAAGGTACAGTGGTACTAGAGCTCAATGTCATTTTCCCAAGGAGGCCTTTCTTCCCCTCCACATTTAAGGCTGCAAAACTCTTCCTCATCCCCACTCTCGTTATGCATCTAAACCACCTGGCAAGCTTTTTAAAATCCTGGAACTTCGGCCAGCTGGACGTCGTGGCTCATGCCTGTAATCGCAACATTTTGGGAGGATGAGGTGGGCAGATCACTTGAGATCAGGAGTTCAAGACCAGCCTGACTGACCAACATGGCAAAACCTTGTCTCTATTAAAAATACCAACAATTAGCTAGGCATGGTGGTGCATGCCTGTAATTTCAACTACTCCAGAGGCTGAGGCAGGAGAACTGTTCGAACCAGGGAGTTGGAGGTTGCAGTGAGCCGAGATCATGCCACTGCATTCCAGCCTGGGCAACAGAGTGAGACCCCTTCTCAAAAAATAAAAATAAAATAAATAAATAAATAAAAACCTGGAACTTCATCCCTAATTGGCCTGGACTGGGGCCTGGCCCTAATTTCAGAAGCTCCCCAGCAGAGTCTACTGTACAGTCAAGGTTGAGACTCACTGCCTTAACCCCCTTCCATATATTGCTTTACTTCACAGCATGCAACACCTTCTAATATATGCCAAAATTTGTATGCCATCAGCCTCAGCCTCCAACCACTAGGCTGTGAGCATCTAGAGGCCAGGTACATGCACCTTTTTATTGACTATTGACTACCCAGTGCCTGCATGACATAGCCGCTCAATAAGTATCTATTAAGTAAATTAATGAAAAACCAACATGAATCCTCCCCTCAGGTTCTGTGCAATCTACTAGAAAGAGAAAAACAGCAAACTGAATGGAAAACCACAGCTGGCTGTTAAATGTCCTATATGAGCACGTACCAGAAGAATCTGGCCTTGTCTGAGGCATCAAGGAAGTGACTCTGGAAGCAGTAAGATCTAGCTGGGTGGTGGCTTTCCAGAAAGTGGAAAGGAGGTGTGTGGGGAAAGGAGGGAGGAGGAGTGTGGCTCTGCCCTGGGGCTGGGGATGAGGAGGCAGGCAGAGCTTGCCTGCCTTAGTAACATGTGAATCAACTATGAGACGCCCCCAAGGTTCATTCAAGTAGGGTGGTGATGCTTTCCAGCAGTGGCACTGCAGATGATTTTTACCAATCCGCCAGGATGCTGGAATGTGTGCAGGAAATGTGCCTGTACATCTTCAAGCTGGGCCCCTGCTGGGAGTGTGAAATGTCCAATATCCCTGCCAGGGTAACCCCAGGACAAGATAGAAGATGCCCCTTGTCCCCTCATGGGTCTCTCCCTTCTCCAAACCCTAACATCCATATGCTACACCTTAGGCAGGCAGGGCCAGCCCTAGCCCTAGACTACTCCCTTCACCTGAACCCACAGACCAAGTCATTCTAGATACCGATCCATCAAGAATAGCTAGCACTACAGGCCCACACCACAGAATCAGAAAACTTACCTTTCATCTAGGTTTAAACTGACATGCATCATGAAAATGCACTAGAAATCAGAGTTAGCAACAAATAACAGAAATCAAATGCTAACCTAAAGAAGATCCTGTCTCTCTGGAGCCCTGGAGGAAATTGCTAAAGTCAGTAGACAAGTTTTCAAATGGAGATTTTACTCTGAAGACCACCAATCTATTTTATTAATCATACAGTTTTCAAAAAGTTATAAAACACATTACTTCTTTTTCTATGTTCTTAAACAATGGACAGTGAACACAAATGATGTCTCAGAGTCAATACTGTACTGTGTTCTAGCTCATCAAATATCCACAGAAGCTGTGCTTGGTGACCGGCAGGGCAGTAGGTGCTGGACTTGGAAGCACATTCATTCCTGAGGAGCGTGTACAACACATTCTTCGGCATTGAGCCAGCTGTTCTTAAACTGCCATGCTTCTTTACTTCTTCTGGGCATTATATTTTATAATTTTCTGGCCCACTTCCTTATATTTGGGTTACCAGCTGTCATTTCTTCCCAGAACTATCTGCAAGAATCCCTCTCTCGTTTTTAAATTTACTGCTTCTAATCTACTGTAGGTTGAGAAACCAGATTACCTAACAGGCAAGAATTGTCTCTCTAAAGCAATATTAAATAAATTCTAGGTGAGAAACCCAAGTGATACTCTATAAATCAATCATCCTATTGTTTGTGAGTGTGTGGTCTTTATGACATCAGTTCCAGCTGTTCAAAAGCAGTAAGGTACTGTGGTGAAAAACGCAGGTTCAAAAGTCAGAGGGCCTCGGTTCCTCTGCTAGGCGCGTGCTCTTAGGCAAACCACTTTTAAAGATTGACTGCTTTGGTTTCTTCATCTGTAAAATGGAGATAAAATGAGTATCCTCCTGCTAGGTGGACATAAAGATTAAAGAAGATACTTCCCACTATCCTGCTCATAGGATGCCCTCAAATATGAGTTGCTCTTGCTGTTATCAGCTCGGGTCAAATATGTACATGCCAACAGGATATGGCTTCAACACCTCGTGCCACAGCCAACTTCCCCTAACCACAGTCCTCTGTTCCAGGAAGCAACTTTGGGCTGTTTCTTCCAAAAGGATGACCACCAATTAAATCAAGAGTGGCAATGTTTCACTGACCAGGTCACCACCATACCCAAGACGTGGCCTCATATGAATGGCTCTCCCCAGAAGGAGCAATGCTCACTAGAAAAGTCAATCTGACTAGTCTCCCCCAGGCCCTGGATTGGGAAAAACTGGCCAGTGGTTGGCAGACACACACAGGGCCAGAGGTGCTGGGCAAGCAAGACATGAAGGCATAGAGCAAGAACAAAGGCGCCTGTCCCAGGTATTGTGGTGGGTCCTGAGAACTTACTAGGGCAGTTTCGGTTCAGTTTCTGTTCCATGTCCCCTCACAATAAATCCCAAAACTTAAGGCAGCCCAAGTGATTTTCTGTTCTTTGCAAGCTAAGGGCCTGCAGAACCAGCCAAGGGAGGCTACCCGGTAGCTGAGTTCCACTTATACAAGGTGTTTCTCCAAATGTCATCCTTGACTGGTAAGGACCTAAAAGTCAACTGGAAAAGAGATCACCTGCATTATTAGAGCAGTCAACCAGGGAACCTGTCAGGGGAGTGTCTGACTGTCCCAGGTACCGCCCTCAACTGCTTCTACTCCTACCCCACGACACATGCAAACCCCAGCCTGAAGACCCCTGTAGGTCTGTATAGAAACAATGGCTGGACTTCCGGGGCACCTACCACAATTTCCTGAGGACTTAAGTATCAAAGCGGAGATAAGTTATTGCTGTGGCTTAGATAAGAAGAGCTGTTTCAAAACTAAATGAACCTCTATTGTTAATTAGAAAATGACAGGAAGATGAGTTTGATAATACCATCACCCTGTAAAGCAGATTAACGTTTACAAGGTACAGCCTCACACATGTCACCTCATTTGATCCTGTTAACAACTCTATGAGACCAGTATTATGATCTCCATTTCCAGATGTGGAAACTGAGGCTGGGAAGTTAAAAACCTAGTCCAGGAATTTTTGGGGATCAGCTACTTTTGTGGTGCAGGGTCACAGGTTCTCCCTTCTAAAGCGCTTCACAGAAGACAAAAGCATAGACAAAAAGAGGCTGTGTAGCCCCACAAATGCCTTTGTTTGCTATCTATTTTTAAATCACTTAGAATAATGCCTCCTGTACACTTAGAATCCCAGGCCTTACTTAGATGCCCAGAGGTCAAAGCGACCTGTCCAAATTTACCTCCTATGGTCCATGGAGTCAACAACCAAACAGAAAATAGGAACAAATGCCTTGATAAACTGAATACAATGAGCTAGAAGGGTGACATCTACCTAGGTAAGGCCTGCAGATTCCGAAATCCCAGGCAAGGGTATGTGCGCAGTGCGTGGACAGAAGTCTAAGGACGCCTGCTCAGTTAGAGACCAGGGAGGATTTTGGCTGGAGCAAAAACAAAACTTCAAAGGGAACAGAGAAGTGGAGCTTCAGAGGCCCCCTGGCAGGACCAATTAACACCTACAAATGTTTATCTAGGCAGTCATTTAATGACGGCTACTTCACTAAATGGATGTTCACCTTAAAACAGCTACAGCCCTGAATGGGACTGGAGTCTGGAGTAGGGAGGACAGGACAGGAAGTTCTGTATTGTTTTGAGAGAGAGAGAGAGAGAGACCCTAAAAACACACAACAAGGTGAAACTCATCACAGACCATTTCTAATGGGGGAAAAAAAAAAAACAAGATAAATATATAAGAAAGCTGGGTGTGGTAGCTCATGCCTGTTGTAATCCCAGCACTTTGGGAGGCCGAGGCAGGCAGATCACCTGAGGTCAGAAATTCGACACCAGCCTGGCCTACATGGTGGAACCCCCATCTCTACTAAAAATACAAAAATTACCCGGGCGTGGTGGTGCACACCTGTCATCCCACCTATTCAAGAGGCTGAGGCAGGAGAATCCCTTGAACCCAGGATGTGGAGGTTGTAGTGAGATGGGATCACGTCACTGCACTCCACCCTGGGTGACAGAGTGAGACTATGTCTCAAGAAAAGTAATACTAACAATAAAGAAATCAAAATATGTAAGAAAATGTAAATGGTTAAACAAACTCTGGTCCAGCCATGGTTTAGAGGAAAAAAAAAATCACATGTTAAAAATCCTATTTTCAAAACTATTTCGAATAGAAAAATGCTGTTGGATAATGTTAGGGAAAGAAACAACATCCAAAACTATATTTAAAGGCTGACTTCAACTTTACAAAACTAACAGACTAGAATGGTAAGGGGAATAGGCCGAAGTTTGTTTTGGTTGCAAAAGTAGCCCCAGCTCCAACACATATGTGTCCAGCACAAACAAGAAAATGTGTTGAATTCATTATTTACTCACCATTAATTAAATAATAATTAATTTATCTATCCACGGTACTTGGATATGCAGAGACAGAGCCATATAAGCATATATTTGTGCTAGAACAGACTGACTACCTCAAAGTTTACCAATAGTGGCTAGCACTTATAACTGAACTAGGAGGGCCAGGCGCGGTGGCTTACACCTGTAATCCCAGCCCTTTCAGAGGCCAAGGCAGGCAAATCACAAAGTCAGGAGACTGAAACCATCCTGGCTAACATGGTGAAACCCCAGCTCTACTAAAAGTACAAAAAATTAGCGGGGTGTGGTGGCACGCACCTGTAGTCCCAGCTACTGGAAGGCTGAGGCAGAAGAATTGCTTGAACCCGGGAGGCAGAGGGTGCAGTGAGCCAAGAGTGTGCCACTGCACTCCAGCCTGAACTACAGAGAGAGACTCCATCTCAAAAAAAAAAAAAAAAAAAAAAAAAAAATAGAATTAGGAAAGAAATTTAATTACATATTCCGGTCTTCTGTATTTTCCCAATCTTCCACAAAGGCTATGTATACCTTCTTTTCTTTCTTTTTTTTTCTTCTGGAAGCCAAGGTCTTGCTCAGTCATCCAGGGTGGAGTGCAGTGGTACCATCGTTGGTCACGGCAGCCTCAGTGTCCTGGACTCATGCAATCCTCCCACCTCAGTCTTCCAAGCAGCTGGGACTACAGGTGTGCATGACTATGCACAGCTAATTTTTTTTTATCCTTAGTAAAGATAAGATCCTGCTATGTTACCCAGGCTAGTATGATCTAGAACTCCTGGGCTCAAGCAGTCTTCCACCTTGGCCTCCCAAAGTGCTAGAATTACAGGCATGAACTGTGCTCAGCCTGTATATAACGTTTATAATTTTTTAAGCACTGTTTTTCTTTTAAAGAGCCTTAGGCCCTGGAGGCACTGAGTGTGATATATTCCAGAGACAGATTATTCCCATAACCCTTTCATTTCTATTCTATTGGATCACCACATCTACCTGGGGCAGCAGCATTCACTCTGAGCCCCATCCACCTGCAGCAACATCTCCAGGGTTCGCTTTCACTTTCAATCAAAGAGGGACGCCCTGCCAGATGCTATCAGTAGGAGAAAGGTCATGCAGGTAGATTACTAATCAGCTTCCTCATCTTTCTTAGAAGAACCCTAGGAGAGAATTACAAGCAGAATCTACGTAGAAAAAATTGCAATGCCTCTTGAACAGAAGAGTTCAAAGAGCTCAGTGCTCACAGGTAGGAATTAGGGGCCATCTTTATAACATCTCTGAGCCTAACTTTTTCCTCAGGAAACATATTCATAAAGTAAAGCAATGGAAAAGAAGGTCGATATACAAACACGCGACTCGCGATTCACTTGTTAAAAATTAATATGTAACAGGTAGAAACTCTGTTTGATTCTTTAAGGGTGGTAACATTCTGTAGAAGAGAAGGGACTTTGGAATCTAAGTACCCTGGTAAGAACTCTGCCATTTACTCACTAGATGTGACACTGAGCTTGTTACTTTACTATCTCAGGGGCCTACATTCTAATGTGTAAAATAAGGATATAATCTAACTCGCACTGTTGTTGAAAGGTTATATGAACAAATGAGAGTAAATTCAAATAACGGGCCCTCAACAAATCTTCTAGTTTGGAGGGAATCCCTGTTTATTACTGGAACTTGGTCAAGATGGAAGAGCTTTTAAATACAAACAACTGCAGGTTGAATATTCATTATCTGAAATGAATGCTAGTTATCCCTTATCTAAAGAAAGTTAATTTAGCACAACCTGAAGCCGTACAAGTTCCATGTAGGGGGCTGGCACACCTGTTCTGATGACTCAGCCACTGTGTACGACATTCACATCATGACCCCGAGAGACAAGAAAGCCCACTATTTTTAATTCCAGAGAGTAAAGGAAGCACTAGGTAATTATTACACGGCAACAGTGACTTCTCAAACACCTTGTTCAGAAAACACCTTGTTTCAAATACACAACTTCAGGCTGAGAAGGACTTGGCCTAAAATGCTTGAAATGCTTGAGATCAAAAGTGTTTCAAATTTTGGGTTTTTTCAGGTTCTGAGATATCCGCATTGTATACTTAGAGTTGGGCATTCCTAATTCAGAAATCTGAAATCCAAAATTCTCAAGTTGGTGGTCAAAAGTTTCAGATTGTGGAGCACTTCAAACCTTTGGATTAGGGAGGATCAGCCTGTAGTAATAACTACGATAAGCTCATGGAAACATAAGCTTCCGTGTTAATGTTTGAACGTGAAACAGGTCCAGGAGCCTGCAGAAGCCAATGACCACTTTGTCTCACCTGGTTCATTCTGAATACACGGTGCTGCAAAGTGAATGCAGTGAGGTAGCAATGAATATTCTTTTCTCGGTAAAAAGAACAGAGATCCTGGAGTCAGAAAAGCTGGGTTTTAGTCTCAGTTCAGCATAGCCTCAGGCCAGCCACCTTACCACCTTTTTCCTCCGTTTACACACCGGCAACACAGCCTGAGAAGACACTTTGAAGACAGTTGTGAGCAAGGCGGCCAGGCCCTACCAAGCACAACTTCTGCTGAGACATTGGCATATTAAAGGTCCCTATTGGCAGGTATTTCCAGCACTGTGTTCTGGGAAGGCAGATCGCCAGGCCTTCTGACAGTATGAACCATCACCACCTGCAGGTGTGGCATCACCCCTTTTGCCATCCAAAGCTGCTGTCACAGTCAGGGGGACCAAAGGTGGCCTCCTATTGGCAGGACCTGCCCAAACCTTAGTAGCAAGCCATTTTTTTGTAGCGTAAACTCCTGAAGGCCCGTAGCTCAGGTCACAGGCTCCACTGGAAACCCTCATTTGTTAGGCTGAATCCAGTAATAATACAAACGTCCCTAAAAGTAGCAATTAACACTCCAACCCTTATTCAGGGATTCCTTGTGATTGAGGCTCTCAGGTGCGCTCCAGAAAGCAGGTTTAGAAAAAGGCGAGAAAGGAAAGAGAGGAGAGAACCAGCATCTCAGTGTCAGAAGACAAACAAGCCAACTTCATAATTTTCCGCAGGGCTGGCCCTACCTTATTTTTTAACTTTGTTAATTTGGTTTATTTTAGAAATGCTTTTGTACAACTGTGGGGAGAAAGGCGCTAATATTTTACATTTAAAACCTGAGAATCTCAATTCCCACCTGTCATTTTGGAGAAGGAAAACATTCATCTAAGGTTCACTGCTGGATCAGGAACTTGATCAAGGTGTCTGCTAACACAGTTTGAGATAATGAGGAAGAAAAGATAAAAGCATTTAGCATTATGACTTGTCCTGTGCATAGTTTCTTTTTGCTACAAGTGCACAGAATTCAACTTATTGTTCAGTCAATGCACAGCCTATTCTCTAAACCCCTTAGGGCCAAATTGAAAGGTTCAAAAAACTCCTAGACTAAACAGCTCCACAGACCTACCCAACTAAGCAAACAGGCAAAATGTAAACTCCCAGAGCAAGTATTTGTAAGTCTGAGGATGCCCTCAGCAGGAGGTGTGCGTCAGCCCCTGAAACCATATGACAAATTGTGAATATGCTTTTATTTATTTACTTATCATTTATTTTTACAAAAGTGTCCTCCAAGTTTTCATCAGATTACTGAAGAATTCTACGAGAAATCCCATAGTAAACATCATTAATGAGAATCTCCTCGTGGCTGGTGAATTTTCAAGGGTGCCTGAGAGTAGAAATGAAAGGCAAAATTCAGGGGGCCTGCATTCTAGTGCTACCCTTGTCACTAAACAGTTTTCTGGCCTTAAGCAAATCCCTGAAACATTCTGTCCCTCAGTTTCTACATCTGTAAAAATCAGGATGTTGGAAGCCAAATGATCTCTTACCTTCAAGACCCTTAAAGACACCAGAATTGTGAGGTACAGCATTAGCAAACAAGAAAAAGGAAAATATCAAAAAGATTTGCACACTATCTTCCCTGTTCCCAGAAAAGCTTTAAATATTCACTCTTGCTTTCCTTTTAAAGGGGGCTGAAGATAGAAGCCACCTCTTCTTTCCCTCTCTTTCTTCTATTTCAAATACCTGAACCTAAAGTTTCACAATAATGCCCTTTGTAGGGACATGAACTATGAAGCTTATGTAAAATACAGTAATTCTGTGAGGATGCATAAGCAGCTGAAAGAACATAAAATAGAATTTCTCTAAAGCATCATTACAAATCATCTAATTACTGCAGTGATTTTAGCTGGCATCATCCATGTGCATTAAAATATATAACTGATTAAAAAATACGGGTATCATAAAAATTGATATTTTAATACATTCCTGGATGTCTGGGTCAAAAAAATGACAAATGAAATTTATTTCCTATTAGAAATGTCATTTTCCTTCATTCCATGTAGCTCTCCCATACCTTTGTAATCAATGTCTAATTTTCACAAAGGCACAGGTGAGACAGAAGTCCTTGCTCATTTAGCACTAAATCTTTACTGACACATAATGTTCTCTTTCACCAAAAGCAACAATTTGTTTAGCTGATACATTTGTATATACTCTAGAGTATCCTAACTTTATCATGATACCATAAATTTTTGATATAATCATCAGACCCCATAAAGTGTGCTCCAGAGGAAACTTACAGGTGATTGCTTGAGGGAGCAAATTAAATTAAAGCTTTTTTTTTTCCCCACATACACTTGCTAATAAATTAGATGAAAATTGATTGTGTTTTTATAAGCTATTACCAGTTAAGTGCTTAGAGAACCCCTGAAGCAGTCTAAAACCCATTCGACAAAACCCAAACTAATGCTCAAGGTGACTAATCAGAAGTCACACCATGAGTCAATATGAGAAGCCAAACTTACATAGATCACATCTACAGACCTAACTTTAATATAGCTTCCTCCTAAGGGGCTAGAGAGACTGGCTAGAGAGACTTGACTTGAGTAGTTCCACATCTCACATTATCTAAGGCTATCTTCCAGAAAGCATCAATATAAGTAGCACAGTAGTTGCTCTTCCACCAGAGCACAACACACGTTGCTTGCTCTGCTAGCATATCTCCAAATTTAAGAGTTCTTGCTTCATCTTCATGTGTTATAAAGGCAATAATAAAAGGCAATAAAGTTTGTAAGCACCATTTCTCAAAGACAAATAATTCTGCTAACACACTGAGAGAAATGAGTCAAAACTCAGGTGTGCCAGGTGAGTGAATGTAAACCTTTTGCAGCACCATCCCGGGCTGTCATGCAAGTTTAGGGCTGCAAGGTATGCAAAAGGGGAACACAATGAAAATCCAGAGGTGTCCCTCCTAAAGAGATCCCTGCTTGGGAGACAGAACAAACTTGCTTCTCTACTAAACACCACTTTTCTGATCAGACCCAGTCTTGAGGTCTTGACCCCTTGTGGCCTTTAAACATAAACCAAAGTGTGGGTGTCATATTTCTTGGCCCGATCACAAAGAGGTAAAAAATTAGTTAAATTTAATTGGTAAACACTAAAGTTTTAAAGAAACCAACCCCTCCCTTCCTTCATTGCTGATCTCTAGAAAACGTTTCCATTCCACAGAAAATGTAGAAACTTTATTTTGGGAATATAAGGATAAGAAATATTGTTCCCTTGGATGGAGGGTATTTTCCAAATAAATGTATAATTCAAATTTCCTTAGCTGAAATCTCAGCTTTAGCCCCTTTAAAAGGATGAAGAATATAGTGATCCTTCCACAGCATTCTGTGAGACTGCTTTAGAAGACCCAGAAAGGTTAGACTTCATCTCGAGTTACTCCACCATAAACCAGACAAAGAAATTCCTGAAAGGCAATAAGCATTTTTTTCTTACAAGCACCCACAGAAATAGGTCAATGTAAATGTCGTATAAACAAAGCAGTTCATTACTAACCATAGTTTAGATGTCTTTTATGAGAAAATCGTAATCCATTGCAACTGCACATTCACACATAACTGCCCCTGAATGAGAGGAAACTATGGATTCATAATTGATCCTAGTCTCCGGCTTTTCTTATGCCTGAAAAGCAAAAGGTATCCGGGGTTGAAAGCAGAATCTGAGTGCCTGATACTTTCTCCTTCACTCTCTATGATCAAGTCTTGGAGGACTTTAATTTCCCTTCCAATCACTCCTATAGAGGCCCTAGTGTCTGAGAAAATGCACAGACAACAATCAAACCTTTCATTTCAAGGC
This sequence comes from Sapajus apella, assembly GCF_009761245.1. NCBI lineage: Eukaryota > Metazoa > Chordata > Mammalia > Primates > Cebidae > Sapajus > Sapajus apella. Next base: position 41,612,974 of record NW_022436943.1, read on the forward strand.
CAGTTTCCCACCATACCCCTTCCTGTTCCAATCAGGTTTGTGAAGCCTTTCCCCTATTCTGCATTTCATGAATCAATTGCAAAATCTGCCAGCCTCTGCCAGTTCCTCTTGTACTCAGCTGAGAGGTTCCCCTTCCTTCCCTGGGTAGCACAAGGCTGCTCTGGCTTTTAACTGGCGTAACGTGGAAATGCACTGTAGGAACTCACTAACTCTTCCACACTCCGATATAAGTGAGAGTCTGGGCGGCAACCCCACCTACTAGGCAACTGGTCCACCAAGCTCAGGGTAAAGCAGATTTGTGGAATCTAGCTTTGACTCCAAATCCCGTGTCAGTTACTGTCACTGGGAAGGAAAAAGGAAGAGTGAAAAGGGCTACAAAGTAACCAACTCAGTCACTTAGCAACTGGACAAAACTTGCCTCACTACAGAGGGTAAGGAGGCATCTCACACCCATTCAAAGAGTAACAGTCTACAATTTATATGCAAATAGATGAAGACAAAAGAGAATGGGAAATCTAAATTAGCAACTGGAGTTCAGACAGTGGGACTGAGGCCCAGATTAAAAAACAGTTTCTCCTAGGAAAGAGACAGGACATGTACAGAAATGAATGAATGAATAAATGAATGAATGAATGAATGAATGAGTGCATGCATGCATGCAAAGCCACAGACCCAACAAGTTTACAGTCTCCCTTTATAAAAGTCAATGCCATGGGGGAGAGAGGAAAGGGCCACACAGTTAGATAAAATTTAAACACTTCCACAGCTAACATGAATTACAGGCTTACAGAAAATGTGAAGTTGTGAAAACTCCTGGGATAGTAGGTACCCCCACTCACCAGAAAAGCAAACAAAAGCATCACTCTTGGTGGAAAGTCTCTGGACTTTTGGTAGATCACAGCCTCTTTGGGTCTCTAAACACCCTCAGAAACACCCTCCAATACCCATGCCTGAAATGCAGTTACTAAACTTGGATCAAAACCCTACTTTTAGCAGGAGACACTCCGCCCTGAAGGTTTTCTAAGCAAGAGGGAGACACTGTCATCTACTTGGCTCGGGAAGGTGCTCCAGGCTTTTCAGTTTGCCCGAGGAGCTCCAACTCTCCCAGCCTCTAGCTGCACACCTGAACCGGATTTGCTCAATTCCAGGCTCAAAGTGAGAAGAGGACTGAGGGCTCATCCGCCCCCACCCCATCCCCCAACTTCACACCTGGACCAAGGCAGGCAGGGCCCAAGGCTGACTCGCAAAGACACGCCAGCCCAGACACTTACTTTTCATACTCGGTGTTGTCTCTGTCACAGCGAGAATCCTTGTGCTTTTGCCAGTCTTTGCCATGCTTGCAGGTGGTGAGGAGCACAACGTCCTCCCCGTTATGGACGTGATATAAGGCATTCCTGGTGTCTGACCCTATCCCTGTCAGGTACCTCTTCCCCTTGAATACCAGCATGTACTTCCTGAGAGGAGGGATAGTGTTGAACTTCAAAAACCCCCTCTCCCCTCCTGTCCTGGGGTGATCCTTAGAAAAGAGGGGAATAGAAACATCAAAGTTGGGTCGGAAGTTTTCGGTACTGATGCTGGCTTTGGCCAGCATCGCCTGGCCGATGTCAAACCCCACGTCCTCAGTGTAGTCAGGCCAAGTGCCGGAATATAAATTAAAAATTAAATGATTCCTACCATTGTTCCACAAGTGGAGACTCTGCACTTTGGATCTCAAATTGTGCACATACTGAGGTGACAACTGGTCTCTGTCTAAAGTATCCAGACTCAGGACAAAGAGGCACGCCTGGCTGGGGTCCGAGGTATAGAACCTGGAGCCCTCGATGGCCGCTAGAATGTTTTGGTAACTTTCGGCGATTTTCTCCCCTTTTTGCTGCGGGTATACGTAGACTTTGAAGCCGTTTTTCTTGCAAAGGGCGAAATCGAAGCAGGACTCCATGCGGCACTTCTTGCCTTTGTAGATGCTCGAGTTGGCATCTCGCTTCTGCCGGGGGGAAATGTGCACGCTGGAATCCTCGTTTTCCAATTGATCCCAAGGAACGAAGGGGCGCAGAGCGTCCGGGAAGCGGGGCCAGAAACGATCCGGACTGGGGTGGTGCAAGCCATTCCGACTGCTGTGCTCCTCTCTCCGGCTGTGGCTCCTCGATGCCCTAAACTGCAAGCCTCCGAAATAAAACAAAAGGGCGAGACAAGAGCCAGCTGAGAGCAGGATGAAATAGCGTTTTTTGGCCTGCATGTGTCCTGCCTGGGTCAAGAGGATTGTAAATAAACACAAGAATCACCCAAGTTTCCCAATCAACACTTTCAGCTCCAGTCCGCCATCTTCCCGCCTGTAAAGACTTCAAACTCTCCGCTCCCACCTTCTCTGGATGCCTTTCCCCAAGCCGTGGACTGATCCAGCGCATGTGGGCGATTTCTTTAACTTTCTCCCCTTCGGTCTTTCATCTTCGGGTTGCACGATGCACGGGAGAGAGCGGGGCTGAATATTTCGCACCCAGGGCGGGCGAGCAGCGGACTGTAATTTTCTTGCATGCAACAAGACGGAGGAAAAGAAAGAGAGAGGGGAGGAAAAAAAAAAAAAAAGCTCCCGATACCCAATCAATGGCAAGGCGAAGTGATTGCCTTGCCTCTCGGATTCCTCTCGGCAGCGTGGAAAACGAGCCCCGGGAAGGCAACTTCAACTCATCCACCACTCCGTGCAGAGCACTCCGGTTCCCACGAGTCGGCCGATCCCGGGTTCAGCCGGCTAGTGCATCCTGCAGCTGGGGCGCCGTAACCTCACAAATCCCTGCATCTCTCTTTATTCCCTTCTGCAGCGGCTCCAAGACTCCGGCGGTGTTTACTCCTGCGCTCGCGGGGCCGGCCCCCGGGGCGCGCGGCGGCCCGGGCTGGAGGCGGCAGCGGCTGCGGCAGCGCTGGGTGGCGGCGGCGGCGGCGCCTCCTCCCCGCGGGCAGTGCCGGCCCCGAGCGGCGCTTCGCAGGCCCCCGCGCGATCGCTGCCGACCGCCGCGTTCGGTCGCCGAATGTTACCCGGTTCTGAATGTTACACTTACACATTCCATTCCCGACACGACAGCGCTGACCTCATCCATCCACGCAGCCCGCGCTGCCATTGGCCGAGCGTCACGTCCGGGGGGGGCGGTGCTTCCGCTGCGCCCATTCATAACCCCCGGCCGCGGGCTGAGGCGCCGGCGCGGCGTCGGGGGCGCGGGGGACGCGGGGGACGCGGGGAGCCGGGGCTTACCGGGCTGCGAGCGGCTGGCGGGCGGGCTGGTGGAGCGCGGGGCGGCCCGGGGCGAGTCCCGTGGCCCCGCGGCGCGCCCAGGCCAGGATGTCGGTCTGCGCCGTGCCGGGGACCGGAGGCGCCTGCGGAAACGAGGCGGCCCGGGAAGGAGGAACCGGCGGGGGCCCCGTGCTTCGCGGCCCCGGGCGCCTTGGAGAATCCGGTCTCCTGGGCTGCCTGCCGGAACGCCTAGAGAAGGATGCTTTGAAAGTGCGAAGCAGGGAGGAAAGAAAGACTTGGTAGAAAGCGACTGCCGATCCGAAAGCTGCCTCTCCCAACCCTCCTTCCACTCTCCGAGACCCAGTGTTTCAGTTTTCTGCTAAGCATTAAAGCAGTCTCCCCTTACTCCTCCCTTACAAAGCACATCTTTTTCTTAAACCAAGGAGACACCCCAGTCCCCAACAATAAAGAGGAATTATTACAATCAAGAGGAATTGTTGCAATTCTTCGTGCCTGCCTCTGTGTGCTAGGAGTATAAGACAGCTATCCTAAATCCTCATTATCTACTTAGGCAGCCTTGCCTGAACCCCCTCTGTCTATTGCGAAGAAAGCTTCCAACAGATCCAATCAGAGAAAAAAGATTTTCTAATGGCTGCAGAGAAATCAGTTAACAAGCTTGCCCCAGTCCTCAGAGCAATGTTATTCTCTTGGTGGTGGCAGTGGTGGTGGTGGTGGAAGGAAGGATGACTGGTAGAATTGCAAACTGTCCCAGCTATAGAAGGGAAACATATCAGGAAAGTGACCTTATTTACAGTAAGTGTCAAATGGTTGGACCTTCCTTCATTAACCTCCCAACTCCTTGACCCCAAGCTCCTGCCACCCCCAGTGGAAGAACTTCATTGGATAACTCAGGTAACTGACCAGCAGTCCGGCTAAAGATCCTCCAGGTCCACAAAGATGTGCTAAATTCCTAAACCGAATCTCTGGTCAAAGCCAAACTCCCTGGCCTCAGAGCCTGAATACTGCTTTACAGAGAACACCTCCCACCGTCTGGCCTAGCTGAAGTCTCAGGGTTAGGGCAAGCTGGACAGTTGCCTAGGGCAGCCCGCTGTTTAGTGATTGCTTATTATGGGAGTGACTGAGGCTAGAAGCAGACATTTCCCGGCTTCCCTTAGGCTGCAAAAACCCCAGCGGGGTGTGGATGAAGGGCAGGGTTATAACACGGCAATGTGAAATGATACAGTGGAAAGTTTTAGACCTCTGTTGTTTCAGATTTGTTTTAATAAAGCGGGGAAGGGGCGTGGGTGGGACATTACTGTACATTCCTGAAGCCTCTCCCTATTGCTGACCTGCCAAGGATGAGACAGCTTTTCCAGATTTGACTTGTACCCCCTGCACAATGTAGAGAGGCCTGGGACAGAAATGAGGATTCAGTCATCTTCCAAATACAGTGACGATGATGCAGATAAAGGTAGTGATTGAAACCACATGTGATCCAAAGCTTCCCCCAGCCCAAGTTACTAAGAACAACCGTTCAAGGCAGGAGGCCTTCTCTTCTGATTATCTCAGCCCGGTGGAAGTGGGGCTGTGGGACTAGAGTTCCTTTATATCTTTTTTTTTTTTTTTAAGACGGAGTCTGACTCTGTCACCCAGGCTGGAGTGCCTTGGTGGCGGGCTCTCAGCCTACTACAACCTCCGCCTCCCGAGTTCCAGCGATTCTCCTCTCTTAGCCTCCCGAGTAGCTGGGATTACAGGTGTACACCACCATCACTGGGCTAATTTTTTGTAGAGACAGGGTTTTGCAGTGTTGGCCAGACTGGTCTCGAACTCCTGATCTCAAGTGATCTGCCTGCCTTGGCCTCTCAAAGTGCCAGGATTACAGTGTGAGCCACCTTGTCCAGTCCCTCTATGTCTGACCGGTTGTTTTGCATGACCTTAGGGGGAGCTAGCTACCCTTCTTGCACTTTTGTGTTCTGTTTATGTTTTGGCATGTGCTTCATACCTTTCTTGCCTAATTATGGCTAATTTCCTTATCCCAGGCCCCAGTGTTACCCATCTCTACCTGTACTTCCCAAAGTATTGCATACTGTAAGAAAATCTTTGGTACTGAAAATTAGAGAAAACTTGGGTTCAGCCCCCAGGTCTGCCACTTACTAGTGCCTTGGGCATGTCGCTTAATTTTAGTGGACCTCATTTGAAAAGTCAGGATAATAATAACTTTCTTGCCAGCTTTTTTTTTTTTTTTTAGCAGACTCTTGCTCTGTCACCCAGGCTGGAATGCAGTGGTGTGGTCTCAGCTTATACTACACCCTCCACCTCCCAGGTTCAAGTGATTATCCCACTTCGGCCTCCTGAGTTGCTGGGATTACAGGCACCCACCACCATGCCCGGCTAATTTTTGTATTTTTAGTAGAGACGGGGTTTTGCCATGTTGTTGGCCAGGCTGATCTCGAACTACTAACCTCAAGTGATCTGCCCACCTCGGCCTCCCAGAGTGCTGGGATTACAGGCATGTGCCACTGTGCCTGGCCTCAATTTTTAAACTGTAAATTGATCTACATGTGTAACACTATTAGCCTAAGTTCCACATTTCAAAATCCAACTAGAATCTTAAAAGTAGCCTCTCTAATGGCATCATCATTTCATCTCCTCTGTTTTGTCTTTTCCTAACCCTTCTCATCAGCTGAAATATCTTCTATTTATTTGCTTGTTAACTGTTTCTTCATGGTAAGGAAGAAACAGTTCAACAATCACTTGAACCTGGGAGGAAGCTCCTGCAAGCAGAACTGTTCGTCCTATTCACTCCTTTATCCCAAATGCCAGGAGCAGTTCCTGGCACTTAGGTGAAGCTCAATCACTGATTCAAATGAATGAATGAATGACTTACTAAAATTTAGCTTCACCATAGCACTCGTACACACATGAAAAGAAAGATCTCATAAGTACAAACAACAAAAGCAAAAATAAACAAGTGGAATACATCAAACTAACAATCTTCTGCACAGTTAGTAAAGGAAACAATCAACAAATGAAAAGGCAGCCAACAAAAGGAAAGAAAATATTTGCAAACCAAACATCTGATATGGGGTTAATATCCAAAATATACAAGGAACTCACACAACTGAATATCAAAAAAAACAAAACAAAAACTTTAAAATGGACAAAGGACCTAAACAGACATTTTTCAAAAAAGACATTCAAACGGCCAATGGGTATACGAAAAGGTATTCAACAATGTTAATCATCAGGGAAATGCAAATTAAAACCACGGTGAGATATCACCTCACACCTATTAGAGTGGCTATTACCAGAAAGACAAAAGATAACAAATGTTTGGGGCAATATGAAGAAAAGAGAACGCTTGCACACTGTTGGTGGGACGGTAAATTCATATGGCCATTGTAGAAAATGATAGGGAAATTCTCAAAAACTTAAAAGCATAATTACCATATCATCCAGCAATCTTACTTCTGGGTATATATCAGAAGGAAATGAAATCAACATGTGAAAGAGATGGCTGCACTCTCATGTTCACTACAGTGTTATTCGCAATAATCAATACATGGCAACAACCTAAATGTCTGTTAATTGATGAATGAATAAAGAAAATATGGTATATACATACAATGGAATATTATTCAGCCACAAGTAGCAGGAAATCCTACCGTTTGAGACAACAGGGATGAACCACCTCATGCTGAGTGAAAGAAGCCAGATAGCCAGATACAGAAAGGCAAATACTGCACTTCTGCGTGGATCTGACCTACATGTGGAACCTAAAAAAGTCAAATTCACAGAAGCAGAGAGTATAATAGTGGTTGCCATGGTCTGAGAGCTTGGAGCAATCGGTATATGTTAGTCAAAGAATATAAAACATTCAGTTGTAAGATGAGAAAGTTCTGGGAATCTAACCTACAGCATAGTGACTGGTTAATAATGCTATATGGTATACTTGGAATTTGCTAAGACAGTAGATCTTAAGTGGATCTCTCACCACACACATACACACATACATACACACACACACAATGATAACTATGTATCATGACAGATGGGTTAATTAGCTTGATAATAGCAATCATTTTGCAATGTATACATACATCAAATCATGTTGTACATCGTAAATGTATATGCAATTTTTATTTGTCATTCACGTCCCAGTAAATCTGAGAAAATTTTTCTTTTTTTTTAAAGGCCCCTTGGTAGTCCTCAAAGCAAGACTCAGTCTGTGGTTTGAAGTGGAAATATTACTAACCAGGATTATCTTAACAGAGGGCAAGTTGGTCCTTTGTAAATTTTTTAACAATGATGTGTTTGAGCCAGGCATGGTAGCTTATGCTTGTAATCCCAGCACTTTGGGAGGCCTACACAGGTGGATCACCTGAGGTCAGGAGTTCGAGACCAGCCTGGCCAACACAGTGAAACCCATCTCTACTAAAAATACAAAACTTAGCCGGCGTGGTGGCACGCACCTGTAGTCCCAGTTACTTGGGAGGCTGATGCAGGACAATCGTTGAACCTGGGAGGCGGAAGTTGCAGTGAGCTGAGATCGCGCCACTGCACTCCAGCGTGGGCGACAGAGCAAGACTCCATCTCAAAAACAAAAACAAAAACAAAACACACTGATGTGTTTCAAATCATGTAACTCCTCTGGTCAAAGCCCTCAAGGGATCTCAGTCTCTCTACTAAGGGATAAAGCCTTTTCAATTACCTACAAGGTCCTGCAGGATTTTTCTTAATTGTCCCCCACCTCCCCTCACCACATCGTCTCACCCCATTTCCTGCCCACATCTCTCTCCCTCCCTCCTGACCTACTCACTGTGCTCCAGCCAGGCTGGTGACCTTGTTATTTCTCATGCATGGCAACCATGTCCCTGCCTCAGGGCCCTTGCACACACTTGTCTCTGCCCATCTGCATCCCAGTCCACCTAGCACCCTCCCTCACTTCCTTCAAGTCTCTCCTCATATGCTGCCTTCTTTAAGGCTTCTTTAACCACCCTAAATAAAACAGCAGCAACCCTCCCATTTTCCCATCCCCTCACCCTCTTTTTCTTCTTAGCACCAATCAGCACCTGACATTCTTTATATTGGCTTGTTCATTTATTATTTATCTATTGCATCTAGAATGTGAGTTCCATGGCGCAAGGACTTGGTCATTTTGTTCAGTGTTACATCCTCAGCAGTTACAATAGTGTCTGTACGGAAATAAACACTGTGGAACTAATTAATTAATCTGATCCTGTTGTCTGTAGGGCAAATAAGAGAATATTCAAGGCTAGAGTTCTATCATACACATGCACAGACACACACACACACACAGCTAAAGTAGCCCAAGCATTCAAGCCTTGCTTAGTTTCCTTTTCCAGGTGTACTTTTTCCCCGAGGGCTATGTGTGGCACAAAAGACTCCAGAAAATGTAGGCTTTTGCCTTGACCCCATCACTTGCTCTATAACCTTGAGTAAGTCAATTCACTTCCCTAAGCTTTCGTTTCTCATTGGTAAAACCAAGAGTAACTGTAATATATAGCATGCCTAGCTATAAGCATGTAAGTTACTGTAAGCGTGTGAGTTACTGTAAGAATCAAATGAGAACAAACTAATACGAGAAAAATTTTGCAGTCCTCAATGTACATGGCAGGTGCAAGATTTGATCATCATACTCCTGGACAAATGCGGACCCAAGTACATGAGATGAGACGATGTTTGCAAGTTGACCGCATTAAATACATGGAATATCGCCCACACACATTGGTTTCCAGATTCTTTGCAGATTCTGGAATGGCGATTGACTATTATAAACCAACAGAAAAAGGGAAAACGGAAAAGTAGCTGATGGCAGCAAAGCAAAGGAGTCTATTTTTCTTTTTAATGTAGAAAGCACTGCAGGAGCATATGTATATCTATGGTTTACAATTCTATTTGCTATAAAAAATAATTGATTGGCTCTAAAATATGAAAACAAGCTGAAATATTGGAATTAGCAGAAGCTTAAATTCCCTAACATGTAACCCTAGGTTAACAGGCAAGGCAACTCAATCTTCATAAATGTATACAAACTTTGTATTTGATGTGGGCACATTGTGAGCTTTTGGTGATGTCTGATGGAACCTCTAGCAGTAAGCATTTCCAGTTTCTAGAGAGAACAGGGAACTCTGCAGGGTTTTTACTGATTGGGTATAGGAAGTAGGAAAAGACAGTCAGGTCAAAAAAAGCTGGGGCATCATGGAGTCGTAATGATGAATCTAGAGATTCCCAGCCAGAAAACAAGAGCCTAGTTTCTACTTCCTTCTCTGCCAAGAATCTGAGGAAGCCTGCAGCATTGTTTCTGAATGCTAGGACTTGAGAGCTTCATCCAAAAAAATGCAGGCTAAGATGTGGTGATATCTTTCCAGTTGAAATAGTCAAGGAGGCCCTGTGCAGACCATGTGGCCCCAGGAGGGGAAGAGCTTGGGAAAGAGGAAGATGGAACTCCACTGAGAAGGAAGCAAACAAGTGGAAGAAAAACAAGTAGAAGTAGGAGGCCCCAGCAGGCCTCCCAAGATAGCCAAGCAGGAAGCTAACCAAGAGCAAAACAAGGGAAATTCAACCATGTATGTGTCAAAGTGTGCACCAGGTGCTTTACCAGCTTTATCTCTTTGATCCTTGCAAGGTTCCTAAGATGCAGGTATTCTCCTTAGCAGTTGTCACAAATGAGGAAACTGAAACTCAATTCTAGGAGGGGGCTCCTGGCAATTCATTCACATAGTCTTTGAACAAATATTCATTGAGCAGATATGCTATACCAGGAGGTATCCATCTGAAGTCTTTTGTCATTTACAAAACACAGAACAATCTTTGCATGAGTATCACTGGAACCATGTGAAGTAGAAAAAGAATATTATCCCTGTTTTAAAAATAGTAAGACTCTGGTTCGGGGTTTCTTTTTTTCCTTTTTTTTTTTTTTTTTCTTTTCTTCCTGAGATGGAGTCTGGCTCTGTCACCCAGACTGGAGTACAGCTGCATGATCTCAGCTCACTGCAACCTCCACCTCCTGGATTCAAGCGATTCTTCTGCCTTGGCCTCCTGAGTAGCTGGGACTACAGATGCACGCCACCCATGCCCAGCTAATTTTTATATTTTTAGTAGAGACGGGGTTTCACCATTTGGCCGGCTGGTGTCATCCTGACCTTGTGATCCACCCTCCTCAGCCTCCCAAACTGCTATTACAGGCGTGAGCTACTGCACCCAGCCTGGTTCAGGGTTTCTAACCTGGGCACTGTCAATGTTTTGCTCCACATAACTCTCTGTTGGAAGAGGCTGCCCTGTGCATTGTGGGGTGCTTTATCACATTTCTTGCCTCTACCCACTGGGTGCCCAACAGCCCCTCTATTCCTACCTGCATCCCAAGTTGAGGTGTCAAAAATGTCTCCAGACACTGTCAAATGTGTAGAAGCAAAATAACCTCTAGTTGAGACCCACTAATCTAGTTAAATAGCTTACTTAAGGTCACCTGATTTTAACGTTGAGAATTTAGAATTTGACCCTCATTTTCTGGCTTCATGCCAGGGCTGTACCACAAGACTGCAGCTTCCTTTACAGAATCTAAATTTATCTTCCTTCTTCAAGGCAGGCTGATCAGAAAAATCTCATAGACATCAATTTGAGAAACTTTTATTGAGAACCTATTATGTGCCCATGTTCTAGGAACTCAGGGTACGTGGTATAAAAGACAAACAAGGTGTTTACTCGCATTCTAATAGGGGAGATAGATAATAAAATAATAAGTAACCCAGGCTGGGTGGTTGATGTCAGTAACCCCAGCACTCTGGGAGACTCAGGCAGGCAGATCACTTGAGGTCAGGAGTTTGAGATCAGCCTGGCCAACATAGTGAAACCTCATCTCTACTAAAAATAAGAAAATTAACCGGACATGTTGGCATGCAGCTGTAGTCCCAGCTACTTGGAAGGCTGAGGCAGGAGAATCGCTTGAACGTGGAGGTGGAGATTGTACTGAGTTGAAATCGTGCCACTGACCTCTGGCCTAGGTGACAGAACAACACTTCATCTCAAAAATAAATTTAAAAATAAAATAATAAGTAAATAAATTAGCAAGATCATTTCAGATAGTTCTAAGGAGAAATGAAAAGGATAATGGCATAGATTGGGATGAGGAAGAGTAAGGAGGCTTACTTTAAACAGGATGGTCAATGTAGGTCTCTGTGATAAGCTAACATTTCAGCAGCTGCCATGTGACTGATGAGAAAGGAACCTTGGGAAGAGTGTACCAGGCCCAGGATCTGGCCAGGGCAAAGATCTTAAGGCAGAAAGGAGTTTGAAGAATTAGAATAGTGTTTTTCAAACTATAGCATGCAACAGAATCACCTGATGGGCTGAATCCCACCCTCAGAATTTCTGATGCAATAGATCTGGGGTGTGACCCAAGAATTTGCATTCTAACAACTTCCCATGCAAGGCTGATGCTGCAGATCCCCCAGTTTGATAACCGCTGAGTTAAAGCATCAGCAGATAAGGTAACTGCGGCAGGAATATAATGAATGCAGGAACAAGAGGCAGGAGATGAGATCTGAGAAGTTGCAGGAAGCTTGGCATGCCCTAGCATCACAGGCGGGATGATGTGTTGGATTTGATTTTAGGAGTGGGAAGGCCTTGGAGGATTTCAAGTAGGGGAATGATATGATCTGATTTCAATTTTTAACAACTCACCCTAGCTGTTGGTAGGGCAGGGAGTCAAGTTTATTTATCTAGTACGTATTTTCAAAAGTCTTTGTTTCTAATAAATTCCATCTACATTCCTGTATAATGTTACAATAAGCACTATTGCAAACCAGGATAGCAAGTCATAAGGAGAAGGGAAACTTCAAATCTTATTTTTATGATACAGACACTACGATAACCAGAGTCAAGATAATTAGCCCTACTCACTGGACAGTTAGCCGGTGATTGCCCATTAGGCAAGATAGAATGTTTAGTATTTGTCAAAACTGTGCATTTAAGCTGAGACTTTTGTCTCTGATGTTAATTCTGTTGTTTGATATACTGACATGCTAGTCTAAGTCATACTTGGCTGTGCTTTTTATGTGTGTTTAACAACTTGGAACAAGAGCTCCTTTTCGGTGATAGGACAGCCTCTTGTGGGTGTTTTCTGAGGGACAAAGGGTGACAACGAAATTGCCCTTCTCTAAGTCCAGATGCCATCGTAGGATTCTCATAAAAGTTTTACTGACCCCTAGTGGAAGATACAGAAGCTCCACCCTGCTTGCTCATCTTGGTACCTTCTGTTTTCTGTAAAGATTTTCCTATATGTGCCACCCAGCCCCTGCCTTCTAGGGACTCCCACTCCAGGAGGAAAAACCAACATGGAAAGAAATAATCACCATAAAACTGGCTCCATGCTGTAATTTACAAGGGAAGGAAGTGGCCGCATTTGTGCGGGTCCTTATTAACATTTGGAGATCCATTTATAGATGGAGTCACTGGAAAAAAAGGAGAAATGGAAATGTCAACTTTTGAAGGTGATGAAATCAGGAAGTCACCCACAATTTATGTACATTTTCCCCATTGAATTTTAACACTTTTTATTATGCAATTGTCTGCCAGTGCTACCTTGACTTCTTTTTTCTTCTTTTTAAACTTCTGATACCCCACAGAATGAAGCTTCCCTTACCTTCTGTCAACTGAACATATTTTATCATCTGGCACTTCTATGCAACTATGGTACAATAATTATTGGTGCTTACAATGATAATCATGAGACCCTGGAAAGTCTTAAAGCACCTGCCATCTCACTCAAGTGAGGTTAAATCACGTCCAGTCCTACTTCAGTGAGTTAAGTGTGTTTTATGATAGTCTAAATCATTTATAGTTGGTGATCTGTGTATAGTATATGGGCTAACTTGTTATTACTGCACAGATAAGATGGACCGTGGAGCTAGTTATCCAAATGATCCCTGGATGCTCCAAGGTTGTTTCTTTGGTTGAATTTCCTCTATTTCTCTGAATCCTGGTTTCTTGAGATCTTTAGAGCAAGTTTCCAGGTCATTTTCAGAATGCTTTTGTAGTCTTTCCAAATAGGTAAAAGTATATACATATATCTACAAAAGTCTGCATGGCTGGGAACTCTGGCCTAGGTAAGCCATTATTCTGAAAACTTGCAATCTATACAAACTAAAGTATTCCCCTGATTATACACTCTGCACGGCATTAGGTCAGCTCCAGTATACTAAACTCCCAGTTATTCTACCTCAACTTCTGTCTCTTCAGACAATTGCGTTCTTCATTTCCTAGGGACTGATCACATTGTCGAAGTGCAGGCAACTCAGGAAATGTAAAGAGAAAGGTATAAAGAAGACTAAATATATTTTGACATATTTATATGTAAATTTCAGCAGAGACCTTGTCTCTTTGAAAATCTGAATATTTAAATCTCACTAAAGCAGACTAGAAACATACATTCTGGCTTTAAGTAAGCCCTGAAAAGGGAATTACCCTCAGAAGCATAATTAATCGTTTCTCTAATTGTTCTCTCCTACTGAGGATTTTACCCTAGGATAGCCTACCCTGGCTGCTGGCCCAATAATTCCTCATGACACGGGAAAAATGCAGACTTCAGTCCTGTTAAAGACTGGGTAAGCCTGGTTCCTTTCTTCTTCATTTTGGCCTGTGGAGACTTGTTGCTAATGGGAACTGTCCATTAAAGACTGCTTTAGGCTCAACACAGACAGGCCCCACTGCTTTGTAAAGCTTCACCTCCTCCTTCCTGCTTCTTGACCCTCTCCACCTCTACCCCCCACCAACTTCTCTACCTAAGCTCTGATCTGACCTGTCACCGCCCCTTTCCCCACCTTGACTGGTCCGATCTTGGAATTCCTCGCAACAGGAACTGCCAGTTGCTGTGAATTACATGCCACCTTGACAAGGAGAATGCTAATCCTTGAAGGGTTTAGGAAGAGACTACCAAACTTCTTTTGTAGGTGAGAAAAAGCTCCCTAGTCAATTGGAGGTGATGTGACTTTCTACTGCACTAGGACTCCCTTTCTTCCGAACAACATGGGACCCCTGGGCAAGGGAAGGAGCAAGCTACCACTTACTTGGCCACGGCCTGGTTCCTATATTCATGGATAAGATCTCCTGCCTGCAGCCTTGAGAAACCTTTCAGGTATTTCCCGATCTGGTCTGGTGTTATAGTGTCATATAGTTGTTCAACTGTGTATACTTCCATTTGTGCAGAATATTTACGTAATGAGCTGCATTTCATTGGAGGCAGGAGAGAATAGTGGTTAAACACAAGAGCGTTGGAGTCTGCCTGCATTAAGTTGTGGCTCTACACCACACTGGCAAGTTACTTAAGATCTCTAAGCCTCAGTTTCTCCACTTCCCCCTACTGGACAAAGAATGATGATGACTACTTCAGATGCATACGGGATGACACATATAAAACACTTAACACCTTGCCCCCATCCTGGAAGAGGTACTCAGTAAATGTGGGCTTTTTTGTTTTTGTTTTTGTTTTGAGATGGAGTCTTGCTTTGTCACCCAGGCTGAAGTGCAGTGGCACTATCTCAGTTTGCTACAACCTCCACCTCCTGAGTTCAAGCAATTCTCCTGCTTTAGCCTCCCAAGTAGCTGAAATTACAGTTGCCTGCCACCATGCCCGGCTAGTTTTTGTATTTTTTATAGAGAAAGGTTTCACCATGTGGCCAGGCTGGTCTCAAACTCCTGACCTCAAGTAATCTACCCACCTAGGCCTCCCAAAGTGCTGGGATCACAGGCGTGAGCCACTGTGTCTGGCCAGTAAATGTTAACAATTATGATGTCCTCTCACTCTCCCATCCCTTCCCAAAGTGACAGGGATGGCAGACCCTTAAAGTGACAGGCTTTCACATTCTGGTTTTTCAGCAGTTACATCTTCCAGAATTTGAATTAATGTTCGTCATAATTAAGATGGACATTTCAGCAAATCATGCTGAAGTGTTGAAAGGACAAGTTCATTCATCCATTTATCCACTCAGTAACAAGTATTTATTGAATGCCTGCTGTGTCCCCTGGTGTGCATCATGGTGCGTGAAAGACCAAGGCTTAGCCCTTAGAGACTGTGAAGTCTACTCAGTGAGACAATGGTGAATGGGGAAATGAACAAACAAGTGTTGAACGCTAGCACTGCTCAGGAAATGAAATGGGCTCTGAAACGGAGATGGTATTTAAACACAGTAAACAGGAAGACATCTTTGAGGAGGCATTTAGGCAGGGACATGAAGGATAAGAAGGAGAACCTTGAAAGGAGGAGGGGAAAGAATCTTTCCGGGAAAGGGAAAAGCAATTGCAAACACCCTAAGGTGAGCTGGGCTGAACTGAGCTGCCCGGTCTAGAAGCAGAAAGCAGAACCAAGGACCTAGAGCCTTGTGAATGAGGTATGCAGGCCTTGCATTTGTGCAGCTCCTGCCTGAAGAGGCTGTTAGTGACAGTAGATTTGTCTGCCATCCACATGAAAAGGAAGCTCTAGAGACTCAGAAAGACTGAGGTGAGGGACTTGGGGGACGCAAGCCCAAATCATCTATTCTTTTCCAACCCCCAAATACCCGAGTTACTAATCTTTGCATTAATGCTTTCATCCAGAATAAAACTGACCTCTTCTGGGCTCCACTTCACTCTGTGCAGAACTCAATTGTAGCATCTTTATCCCATTACTGTGTCCATTCTTTTATATGGCCACCTCCTGTATAGGACAACAGTGCCAGAAGTGGATTATGTCTACTCAACCCTTATAACGCCAGCATCTAGCACATTGCCTACCCTTAGTTGGGGCCTTATAAATGTTTGTTGAATGAATGAATCATCACTGAATTTATTGTGCTTGCTGTTGCCAGGCAATATGCTAAATGCATTAAATATATTAACCCAATTAACTCTCTTTACAACCCAGAAAGTATATACTATTATTAGCCACATTTTACAAAAGAAATTAAAGCCCAGAGAGGTACATAACTCACTTGAGCTCCTACAGCTTAGAAATATTCGAGCCAGGATTTGAACTTAGGCAGTCTGACTCAAAAGCTCTTGCTCTTAACTTTGTCACAGCGTGCTTCTCAAACTACTGTCCATGAGAACCACCTGCAGAACATGTCAAAATACACATTCCAGGGACTCACTTTGCAGAATCTCTCTCTGGTTTTTCTTTTTTTGACATGGAGTTTTGCTCTTTTCACTCAGGCTGGAGTGCAATGGTGCGATCTCAGCTTACTGCAACCTCTACCTCCTGGGTTCAAGTGATTCTCCTCCCTCAGCCCTCCTCCCCACAAGTAGCTGGAACTACAGGCATGCACCACACCTGGCTAACTTTTTGTATTTTTAGTAGAGATGGAGTTTCACCAGTTGGCCAGTCTGGTCTTGAACTCCTGACTTCAGGTGATCTGCCTGCCTCGGCCTCTCAAAGTGGTGGGATTACAAGCGTGAGCCACAGTGCCTGGCCACTTTGCGGAATTTCTGATTCAGTAGTTGTATTAGTTACCTAGCTCTCATCTCACAGTTTCTGTGGGTTAGGAATCTGGGCACTGCTTAGCTGGGCACTGTGGCACAGAGTCTTTCACAAGGCTCCAGTCTAGATGTTAGGGGCTGCAGTCACCTCACGGTGTGACTCGGGGAGGAACCAATTCCACACTCAGGCCCACAGCTGTTGGTGGACCTCAGGTCCTTGCTGGCTGTTGGCCGGAGACATCAGTTCTTTGCCACATGGACCTCCTCAAAAGGCTGTTCCCAATGTAGCAGCTGGCTTCCCTCACAGCAAGTCAGGGAGAGTGTGGCCAACACTGCAGCCAAATCCTTCTGCAACTTCATCTCAAAAATGACATCTTGGCCAGGCACAGTGGCTCACACGTGTAATCCAACATTTTAGTAGGCCTAGGCGGGGCGGATCACTTGAGGTCAGCAGTTTGAGACCAGCCTGGCCAACATCTCAAAATCCTGTCTCTACTGAAAATACAAAAATTAACTGGGTGTGGCAGCATGTGCCTATAATCCCAGCTATTTGGGAGGCTGAGGCAGGAGAATCACTTGAACCCGGAAGGCAGTGGTTGAAGTTAGCTGAGATTGCACCACTGCACTCCAGCCTGGGTGACAGAGTAAGGCTCCGTCTCAAAAAAAAAAAAAAAAAAAAAAAAGAAAGAAAGACATTTTGTCACACTTGCCTATTCGTAGAGACATCCCACCACCCTAGGTATGGGGTGGATGCAAGGATGTGTATTTTTTAAATTTATTAAATAAAAAAAAAATTTATAAATCTATAGTCCAAGGGTGGGGGAGGGGGTTGGCTCCTCCACATTTGTGGGTTTTATATAGAGTACTTTATGCAGTGGCTAAGAATGTGTATTTCTGACAAGTCCTCAGTTTATAAGGATCCTGACAGTGAAGGACTGCTTTGAGCAGCACCAGCATATTATACTGAACGTGTCAATGAGTGAAGGAACAAATGAATCAAGGCTCCAATGAACACCTGTCCTTGGTCAGGCACAGTGGCTTACACCTGCAATCCTACACTTTGGAAGGCTGAGACCAGAGGATTGCTTGAGCCCAGGAGTTTGAGACCAGCTTGGTTACCCAGTGAGACCTCACCTTTAGAAAATAATTTTAAAATTAGCTGAGTGTGGTGGCACACACCTGTGGTCCCAGCGACTCTGGAGACAGAGGCGAGAGAATCACTCAAGCCCAGGAGGTCCAGGCTGCAGTGAGTTGTGATCTTACCACTGCACTCCAGCCCGGGCAACAGAGGGAGACCCCGTCTCTAAATAAATAAATAAAAATGAAAACAAATTATTGACTGGATCATATATCACGTTTTCACAGGGTCTTTCTTCCCCTTGGTCATTTTTACTGCCACTTGCATTCCCAAGACACCTGTCAGGATTTGTCAAGAAGGTGACTATGACCCTAGGAAACCAGGTGTTCACTATGTCGTAAAAATGGTGGGCTCACCTGAAGTGGATATATCCTGTCTTCCACTTCACATAAGTCTTACCTCCAGGAGCTGTAAAACCTTTTTCTGACAGCCAAAAACCTTGCCTGGTGAGTTATAGACTCACAGAGCAGGGAGGAATAATTTCAAGAGATTCTCTTTCCTGCTTCTGGCTTTTAAAAAGGTATAATAAGAGAAGCAAATTTTAACTCTACTGGGGTCCTTAAGAGCCTGACCAGAGAGTGGCTTCCAAATTAAAGCAGATTTGTTCTTCCTGTCTAAATCAGACAGACTCCCCAGTTGGTCTTCCCTTGGAGCAATTTCTCTGACCTTGCTTCTTAAGCACTGGCTGTGTTTGACCCCCTGCTGCCTGGTGAGGAGCGGATGGGCTCTGGAATGCTAGTCCCAGCTCTCACTGAGGACTCAAGAGACAAGCAGCATACACTTCCCCTGCCCTGCCTGAAAGGAAGAGTGTTTGCTGGAGCTGAACAGCTGCTTGGGGTGCAGGGAGGCAAATGTTACTAAATATATGTTCTTATTGTACATTGGTGTGTCAAGAAAAATTATATCTCCTTGTTCTCCACTTGGGTGTTCTTTAAAAAAAAAAAAATCCATACACAAGCACAGGGCACCTCTCAACTCCTGGCCCCTGCATGAAGAATCTGATTGCAGCCTAATTTATTTTTCTCCCCACACCCTTAAAATAAATGCCCTCTTCCTCTTGTCACATTCTGACAGCTTCTGATGCATTCTACCACTCCCATTACACACGGGGCTTAGATCTCTGTGTCTCTTTCCTTCCCAGGCTTGCTTTCAACACCAGCCTTTCTTAGGGTGGGACTCAGGGTAGCATTCTTGAGACGGCCAGGACACATTCTTTAAAATGTGTCCATGAAGCCAGGTGCAGTGGCTCACGCCTGTAATCCCAACACTTTGGGAGGCTGAGGCGGGTAGATCATCTGAGGTCAGGAGTTCGAGACCAGCCGGCCAACATGGTGAGACCCCCATCTCTACTAAAGCAAAACAAAACAATTAGCTGGGCATGGTCTTGTGTGCCTGTAATTTCAGCTACTCCAGAGGCAAGGCTGGAGACTCGCTCAAACCCAGGAGGCAGATGTTGCGGTAAGCTGAGATTGCGCCATTGCACTCTAGCCTGGGTGACAAGAACAAAATGCCATCTAAAAAAAAAAAAAATGTGTGCATGAGCCTCTTTAAAGTGCATAGATAAGGCTGGGCACGGTAGCTCACATCTGTAATCCCAGCACTTTGGGAAGCAGAGGCAGGCAGATTGCTTGAGGTCAGGAGTTTGAGACCAGTCTAGCCAACATGGTAAAACCTCATCCCTACCAAAAATACAAAATTTAGCTGGGCATGGTGGCGCATGCCTGTAGTCCAGCTACTTGGGAGACTGAGGCATGAGAATCACTTGAACCCGGGAGGCAGAGGATGCAGTGAGTCGAGATCGCGCCATTGCACTCCAACCTAGGCAAAAACGCAAGACTGTCTCAAAAAAAAGTTCATGGATATGATTATACATGTATGTGTTCAAATGTATGGCCCCAAGTCAGATCATTATTATGATGTTATTATGTTGTTGGGATGTTTCCATCGGAAACTCAGTTACTAATTTGAATGTAGCACTGAGATTCTTCCCTTAATTGAAAAGAAAGTGGCTTGAACCAGTTGGTCTCTTAATCCAAGGTAGAAAATTAATTGTCAGATTTATGAGGACCAGGCTCCTAAGTATTCTGTTAGCCACCCATATGGAATTGACAAGGCCCTATGATGATTACCTTCATTCCCTTCAAGTCCATCCTAGTTTCTTCTTTTTTGTGTTTAACTTACATTGGGAACCAGAATCGCCCTATAGACCTGGCTCATAATGGTAGACAATACTTTTTTTTTTTTGAGTGAGCACCTAAGTGAATAAACCCATATTCTCAAAAAAAAAAAAAAAAAAGCCTAATTAAAATAAAATAGGGTAGATATATTGCCTAAGCCAAGTCCTGCTTTAAGACAAACTGGCTTATTAAAATATGACAAAATGGATCGATTTTGGCAATGGTTATTAATGTTGCGAAGGAATCTGTATTGAATGAAAAGCTTCATTTCTGTGTGAATTTCCTTCCTCTCCAGGTGAAGGTGATTATTTTGTCTGGTATGGCTCATCCTGGGACCTTGTTCGTCTTCTGTGGTAGTGCTGCTCCCACCTGTGCTTATGTGTGGACACTTTTTAATTTACTTATTTATTTTTAAGTCTGGGTCTCACTCTGTCCCTCAGGCTTGAGTGCAGTGACACAATTACGGCTCACTGCAGTCTCAACCTTCCAGGCTCAAGCAATCAGGCACACCACCATGCCTGGCTAATTTTGTGCTTTTTGTAGAGATGAGGTTTTGCCATATTGCCCAGGCTGGTCTTGAACTCCTGTGCTCAAGCGATCCTCCTGCCTCAGCCTCCCAGAGTGTTAAGATTATAGGCGTGAGTGAGGCACAGCACCCAGGTCCTATTTTATTCCAATTACTGATTTACATACTGCAAGTCTCATAAGGAGCATTAACTTTGTGAGGATCAGGATGATCTGTTTCTCACCTCAGTTTCCTGGATACTTAGCACAGAGCCTGACACACTGTAAGTGCTCATTACATTTGTATGGAAAGAATGAGTGAAGAATGAGTGAATTCCTCTAGTAATGCAATGTAATATACTATAATATAATTTAATTTTGGGGGGAAAGTTTTGGAAAGGAGAAGAAAATTTTTAAATTAAACTAAAGGATCTGAAACAAATCCAACCTGCAAATTAATCCTCTTGATAAATCATCTTTGAAATATACAGGCCAATAGGAAAATGGAATTTTCTTTACAATAGATTTATTTCTGTTCATATTTCAGTGCTGCTTACAATCAGGAAAGGGAGGCACACATTTAAAATTACTATATTATTTCTGTAAGCCCATTTGCCTTATTCTCAGTAGGTTTACTACTGGCTGAAACTCATTTTCAAGGCTAAATCCTTCACCCAAGTATTCAATTTATTTGGCTCTAGAGGGGGATCATTAGCTTTCCCAGGATACCTGTCCCTGCAGTAATGAAGTAGCCTCATGGTCAAGAATCCAAAATCCAGTCCTGCCTCCCAGCCATCTCCCTGGCTCTTCCCTGGCCTCTGAAGTGGCAGGGCTTAGAGGCAAGCTGCCAAGGCTCAAGGCTGGATGTGTGCACGTGTCTCCTCGGGCTTCATGGCCAATATCATCAATAAAGTGCTTCCACTTTAAACCTTTTAAAATAAAAGTTTCTCTTGGAGATGAGAAAAGATGAAATTTCCTATAAAACTATATGGTCAAAGAATACCAGCTTTACCCTTCAGAAGGTGAAATTTTTTGCCTCCGTTAACTCTGAAGTCTATGAGTGATGAAGCAGGCTTGCTACCACTCATGGTCAACAGAAAAGATGTAGTCTTCTGCCTCTGCCTCTTCCTTTTCCAAATGCAGATATGCGTCTAGCCGACCATGCCGTGAATAAAAATTTCTTGCTGGAAAGGACCTGCATTTCTTTTGTATTTCTTGCCCTCCTGCAGGGATGACTTTCAGCGTCCTGCGGGTAAACAGTAAGTTAGATATTTTCAAATTTTCTAATTTAATGTCTGAAATGATTATGAAGAGTAAACTTTAAAAAACAGATCAAAATAGGATGCTAAAGAGAGTTGTAATATTTTCTTTCTCTGGCTTGTTTCTGATGCAAGTAACAGCATCTCCAAACTAAAAGTGGCTTAAACAAAAGGCCTGATCAGTGCTTCTCACTTAACAGGTGGTCTAGAGATTGGCATTAGTTTGTGGAGAAGACTGCAAATATCATAAAGAGTCTAGAGTTTTGCAGATTTCCCATTTTGTATCTTTAAAGTGTCCGAGATGTCCACACTAATGCTACCCCATCTCCAGGCAACTTTGTTACCTCAACTACAAACAGGAAGAAAGCAGAGTCGCAGCAGTTTCTGTTTGTGCTACGTGCTTTCTTGTCAAAGACAAAAATTGTTCCAGAATACTCACCCTTCCAGTATCACCCAGAAGCAGATCACACACCTAACTACCACCAGCAAAAGAAAATGCAATGACCATGAGTTAGACTGTCAGTAATCTACCAGCGCAAAGCCTACTTTCCCCAGTATGTTGCTGCTCAATACACAAACACAATTAGGACTGTGTTAGCAAGGAATAAGGGTGGGATATCTAATAGGCCATGGATAGTTTCTTCTGTGCTGGTTTGTTACAAAGGTATATTGCGTGATGCTGAGGTCTGGGGAACAATTGAACCTGGTACCCAGGTACTAAGCATAGTACCCAATAGGTAGTTTTTCGGCCCTTGTCCCACTCCCTCTCTCTTCCCTCAAGTAGTCTCATGTCTCCTGTTCCTGTCTTTATGTGTACCCCATGCGTAGCTCCCACTTATAAGTGAGAACACGCAGCATTTGGTTTTCTGGTTTTGCGTTAGTTCACTTAAGATAATGGCCTCCAGCTGTATCCGTGTTGCTGCAAAGAACCTGATTTTGTTCATTTTTATGTCTGTGCAGTATTCCATGGTATGTATGTACCACATTTTCCTTATCCAATGCATTGTTGATGGGCACCCAGATTGATACAATGTCTTTGCTACCAATTCAGCTTTAAAAAAATTGGTTAACAAGAAACCAAAACCAAATCTGGATGAGAGTCATAACATTGTCTCTCCAGCACATCATAAAACAGGAGTAGATGGCATTTTGTGGGGGATCATTTGGGTAGACATGATTATCTTGTAAGATCTATTATTCTGAGGTCTAGTTGCGTTTTAGGTCTACAGGGTGTCTAGCTTTTTGAGTATACTGTATTTCATCCCTTTTTATATATTTAAATTAAAACAAAGGTTTTTTAAAAAGCACTTCTAGTATTACCCATATAGCTTTCATTTGTCTTCACTTAGGAAAACATTTTTTGGTCAAGGTAATTCAGACTCAGGAGCAGACATGAACTTACTTACACCTGTATGTCTATCTATAGTCATGACGTTATCAATACCAGTCTCTTTCCTCCCAGGTCATCCTCTTCCTAATTTTATTGCCTGCTTCCGAAATGAAGGCTATAGGTAGAGGTCAGGAAGAGCTGAATTTCCAGATGACTTAGGAGTAGTAGTGAGAGCACATGAAATTCTACAATTAATGTTTTTTCGTTTGCTTCCTTGGAGTAACACCTCCTCTCATTAAAGAACAACCTTATTTCCCCATTGTGAGAAAATGACCTCACAAAGGTGCAATACTGTGTGGCATGGTAAGCTTCCAACAAGTTTTATATACTGCTACCCTGAAGATAAGAAAAATAATTCTAGTTCTGAAAAATTATGTTTTTTACAAGTTATATAGTACTGTAGGAAATTCAGAAAACATAGAGAAGATACCGATTATCTCATTATAATGGGTAAGGGTATACCACCCCCCATACCCATTATCAAGTGATAACCAATGTCAATATTTCCACATATACACTCACAGTACTTTTATATTCATATTTTTGTATTTTTAAATACAAGTGAGATCATATAAAACATTACTGTTTGCAGTTGACATTCTCTCTCCCCAATACATTTCACACATCACCATATTGATACATACAGTCTTACCGAGTGGCTCTGTGTGTTCATAGTCGCTTCCCAGTGGACACATACATTATGAAGGTATTGCTACATAAAAAGGAACCTTGTGGTTCAGAACTTTGCAACATTCAAAGTTTTTCATTCTCCAGTGAGTGCTCCCCATTTATGGCAGTGTCCCCAATTCTGCAATGGGGAATGCACAACCCCAGAGTGTTCCTTCAATTTCTTCCAACCCCTTCTTCTGTAATGTGTCTTGGTACTAGTCCCATGCTGAACTGCTCTCATCCTCAATTCAAGTTTCCAGAGCATTCCAAGCATTGGAAGATCCACTCCCCACAACTGCTTCATAGTAGCTTGGGCAGAACCTGAAGGAGAATCTGGCAAATGTGACAATATCAGCACTGTTCATAGGGATATTCTAGAACAAGTGCTTCTAGAAACCTGGATGGAATCCCCTGGACCCTGAATTATAAACTGTGAATTTAAAGCCACAGCAACACTTGCTGCATCCAACAGCTCTTAGGACCTACTTCTTGGAGCCACTCCTAATTCTCCAGGGCCTTTCCATCTATCTTCCTCCATCCCAAACATTGGAGCTGAGTGCAGTTTTTAATTCCAGAAGTCTTAGTAGATTACTTACCCAACTATAGTATACGCTTAAGTGATTTCAGAATGTGGCCACTTATCAGGTTCTGGGGGTGACAGAGGATTCTTATTGTAGCTAACATATATCTTATTACTTAATATATATCATACACTTTGTCTGAATAGTTTCCACATTGAAAAAATTGAGTGTTATCTGAATAATTTCCATGTTGACAAAATTGGCATTTTCACTATTGTATTTTCTCCTTTATATGTTTGTATTCTTTCTAAAGTTCCTTATGTGTTTTAAAATATGACCATGTAAGTCAAGCACCTAGCTCAGTGCCTCATGTAGAAATGTAGAAGGCATTCAAGAAATATTTCCCTTTTCTCTTCTGCTTTTTTAGGGTGTATGACTTAGAGAGCATTTTGATGTCCATCATTCATTTGATCTTCTTTTTTTTTCTTCAACTTTTATTTTAAGTTCAGGGATATATGTGAAGGATGTGCAGTTTGTTATACAGATAAATGTGTGCCATGGTGGTTTCTACACAGATCAACCCATCACCCAGGTATTAAGCGCAGCACCTATTAGCTATTCTTCCTAATGCTTTCTCCATACCCTCATTTGATCTTAATCCCGAGACAGAGGCAACACACTCTTCATATACGTTTTACATATAAGAAAGTATTCAAATCTAGCTGTTGTTACTACTTCTTTTTTTAGATTATGAATTCTTTAAGGACAAATACCTTCCCTATGTTTCTTTATACCAAACAGCTCAATGTGTCAGGTTTGAGCAACTGATACATATCAACAGTGAGAATTTTTTTTTTTTTTTCTATTGAAGTCTACCTTAAAAGGGGATGGTGGTGGTTTTTTGCTTCCAGAAGTTTTGTTGCTGATAAAATAAGACAAAGTACTCTCTCTAATGTGAATTTATGGAATGATTGTCTGCCCATAAAAAATTATTGTCCAGCTTGGAGCAATTAAAGTGGTCCCTCTCCTCTCCAAATTAATGTAATTAATACTATAGTCCTGGTTGTTTATCATGTCTTGATAATATCACAAGGGAATGAAAATATTGGCTCTTTTATCTCCTTAAATAGCTGAGATGAAACTGTTCGAGCTCTAATGTTACAACAGCTGTTTCTCATGTCCCGGGAACATAATTGGTTGGTACTGAGGTTACTAAATTGTAAGAAATTGGCTTTGGTTTTATGCTTGCCTACTTTTGGTGGAAAGAAAGATGGGAAATGTTAGCTTTCTTCTGTAATGAAAAGGCAAAATCTTCCCCCAATGAAATGGCAGCTTCTGAGTCTCATCTGTATAATTTTCTTCAACAACCCACTGTCTCTGGGTTTGCTGGATAACACGCCTGGGAAAGCAAGACCATTCTAGCTTCCCTGCTAATTAGCTCTCAACCCCATGCAGCTGGCTGAAATGCATCAGGGCTTTCCCATGAGGGGCTTTTTCTGGAAGTCACTGTAAAGTGGTCTGGTCTCCAATGACAAATTCAATAGGGGATTTGAGACCTTAATTATCCCAAATAATTTATAGGAGCAAGATTCTTTTATCTTAATGTCTTTATTGCTTCAGACGGTTGTTCTCAGTGTGTCGTTCCTGGACCAGCACTGTCAGCATCACCTAGCAACTGGTGAAACATGCAGATTTTCTGGGCTTCTCTTGTAGCTGCCACCCAGTTCAGTAGGCTGCCGGAAACCACATTCACCATCACAGCTGCCCCACACCCTCACATCAGTTTTCACACCAGCTTTCTGGTGACTGCACAAGCTCCCATTTGATAAGCATGTGCATCAGCCAATACTGACACTAAGAAGAATGGCTCTCTTCCCTCCCACTTTCCAATCTCATTAAAATACAACTCATTGATGGACTCTAAATCGCATCAAACTGGACAAAGAGACTGAGAAGATAATTTTTAGCTTTCTGACCCATGTGATAGAAGACCAAGTGGAGACAGAAGTGATGGAAATGGATGTTAACAACATGTAGTATAAGTTTTAAGTGAAGTGCAGAGACTCAAGAAATGCTAGTCTGCATTGGAGGAGCAAGTAATGTTGGGTGAAGTCAGCCCAGAGATTGGTGTCAGGGTTTTGGCAGACATTAAAACAAAAGAGAAAAAGAAATTTTCCCTTTAGGCTGGAAAGAAACTCAGTGATAAGGGGAAATGGCAAAGAAGGAAACATAATTGCATATATTTCTCATTCACTCAATGAAAACTAAGTTTCCATTTCTTTCTTTTTTTTTTTTTAATTTTAGTTTTTATTGACTGTCTTACTCTGTCACCCTGCCTGGAGGGCAGTGGCATGATCATAACTCACTACAGCCTCGAACTCCTAGCTTGAAGCGCTCTTCCTGCCTCAGCCTTCTGAGTAGCTGGTACTATAGATACGTGCCACTGTGCCTGACTATATCTATATATTTTTAGATATGGGAGTCTCGCTGTTCTGCCCAGGCTGATCTTGAACTCCTGACCTCAAATGATCTTCCTGACTCAGCCTCCCAAGTAGTTGGGATTACATGTGTGAGCCACTGCGCCAGAATTCCATTCTATCTGTCTAAGATTCTATCTGTCTTAGGATTCTATTCTATCTGGCTACAATAATAAAGATAATATCACAGCTTGCTCACACCCTGTGGCTGGACCCCACATCTTCTTCCCACCCACCTACCAAAAGGCTGAGGCCCATTTTCCACTGGCTTTCATTCAGATTCTGTCAGCTAGGATCTTATCCTTCCCACTCAGTCCTCTAGGGTGATAAGCACATTTTCCAGCAGCTCTGAAGTCACAGCTGCTTACAAAGACTGTGCCAATCTAAACAAGTCCAGCTGGAAGACACTGGACTTCCTTTCCTCTGCCATCTTCCCAGCTGAAATCACAGGGAGTTTTGAACCTCATGACCAGAAGACAGAAGCTGAAGCAAGAGACACAAGTCTCATTTCCCTAGGGAGAAGCACAGAGCTGTTGGAATGGTCCCTGCCTTATTCTTTAAAAAAACTTTGACACCCTCAAAAATGGCACAATTGAAGTAGAAGGACAAACAATAATTGAAATGGAAGGATAAACAGTACATGATACTTTGAAACTAAAATGCAGCCAGAATGTTCTCACTCTTTCACCTCAATATACCCTCCAAAAAATCAGGGAATTTGTATTTTTTTTTTTTTTTTTTTTTTTTTGAGACAGTGTCTCACTCTGTTGCCCAGACTGGAGTACAGTGGCATAATCACACCTCACTGCAGCCTCCACCTCCTGGGCTCAGGTGATCCTCCCACCTCAGTCTCCTGAGCAGCTGGGACTATAGGCATGTACCACCATGCCTAGCTAATTTTCGATTTTTTTTTTTTTTTTTTTTTTGTAGAGCTAGGATCTTTCTATGTTTCCCAGGCTGGCTTCAAACTCCTGGACACCAGCAATCCCCCCACCTTGGTCTCCCAAAGTGCTGGGATTACAGGTGTGAGCCACTGCGCCTGGCCTTTGTCTGTCTTACGTATTGTTATATTTCCCTGCATTCTGTGTTGGGGACGTAACAGACAACGACTCTTACTGAGGTAGAGGGCATCGTGTTTCAGAGAAGTTGGCACTCAATAAATATTTCATTTGCTCTTCTACATTTTCTAGCCTCTTTTGCAGTTTGGTTGGGCTATACAATTAGTTCTGGCCAATTAGTGAGTGGAAATGACATTTGTAAGCCATGGCAGTTAAAAGCCTAGAGCTTTCTCCATCTTTTCTTCCTTCCCTGAAGCAACTTCAGAAAATATTGTCTTGATTCATAATACAGAAGAACCCTGGTCCTCTGAGTCATTAGGAGCCTAGCCCTATCCCATGGCCTGCATCAGATTTTACAGGAGTGAGAAATAAAATTTTGTTGGGCTGAGACACTGAGATTTCAGGGTATATCTGTTGTTGCAGCATAGCTAAGACTATCTTGACTAATAAACACTGAGTTATTAATATATTAATTCAGCAGACATTTATTGAGTGCTCCAGACTGTCAGTCACAAGAGAAAGAATATTTAGGAACTGGCAAAAAGATATGAAGCTATAGAAGCAAATTCTAAGAGATTATGAAATTTAAAGGACATTGACAGCACTTTTCTGGCTCAGCTTTTAAGAAAGTCTTCAGAGTTCAGTTGCTCTTTGTTTAATGGAACAGGAGTACTAAGTAATTTGAGACTGCCATATGTGTAGAGAAGAGGCAAAAATGAAAATAATTATTCCTTACATATTTATGTGCTTCAGGTTTACAAATCCTGTTTCAATGCATGGGCTTATTAAAAGTTTCTCAATAAACTTGTGAGGATGATAGGTGAGATATGATTGCTCTCATTTTACTCTGATGGAAAGTGAAGCCTGGTCAGGGGAGAGCCACACTGCTGATAAATAACAGAATCAAATCTGAAGCCAAGATCTGCTGTTTTGAAGCCAATGCCCCATACATCAAGCGCCCTACTAATAGTCTGATATTTGACTTTCCATGATGCAAACATACCAGTACAGAAATTGAGATGTAGGTTAAGGACAGAGAAATACGGTAGCTCAAAGAACTTTGGTGAATAGTTTTCACCAAAACTATTCAACAAAGAGTAAAAATATTAGTTCTAGCAAAGAGTGAAAATATTAGTTCTGATTCAGTGAGTCATAGAAGCCATGTGGATCTGAAACAGAGCATCTTTGTATTTAATTTACCTTTTGCTGTGCCACCTGACTCCATGGCAATTGTTAGGAAGTAAGCAAAGAAGCAAGACCAGATTTGGACATTTAAATCTTCAGAACCAAATGCAGGGAGAAGAATCACCAGAGGGTTAGGAAGGGCTGGGGTCCTGCTGTAGTCCTGGTCATTGAATGGGCTAACTTCCAGGCCAGCAGACCAGAGTATTTGCTTCCTGCTATCTGCTTCTATAGCAAATTCAAGCACTCTTACATCGGTCCTCACAACATGCTGCTGACATGAATCCT
This sequence comes from Sapajus apella, assembly GCF_009761245.1. NCBI lineage: Eukaryota > Metazoa > Chordata > Mammalia > Primates > Cebidae > Sapajus > Sapajus apella. Next base: position 41,642,327 of record NW_022436943.1, read on the forward strand.
TGGCTGTCTTTGCACAGATAAGCTCTTTGATGTCGAGAGCCATTCGTGTGTCACACATTTCTATCTCTGCAGTGGCAAGCAAAAGGAGTGGACTAATTGATGAATATCTTCTAGTTTATATAAGTGACTAAGATTATCTTGTGTCATAGAGCTGATGGGGGTGAGGAAGAAGAGTGAGGGAAGAGATGTGTTTAGACTTGGTTTGCCTAGAGCACAGACCCAGAGATGTGTTATAATAATGAGTAATAATAATAATGAATAAACTACAGGCACCAGCCAGGGCCTGTTTATTACCAAACTCATAAAGGAAGTATGACGGTGAATCTCTTGATTGAATAACTTTGCTTATACTACTTGTTCAAGCTTACCAAGGGAAATTCCGCCATGAAACAACTTTTGTGTTTTTTTTTAAAGGAATTCCTAAAGGTTGACTTTTGAGTTGTGATTTCTGGGGGCACAGTCAAGACTTGTGTTACTTCTACATCTGATTAATGGGGAATCATTTGTGCAAAACCAAGATGGGCACAGTACCTAAGAGTATAGATTCTCCTGCTTTTAGATAATGTGTACTGCAGAACGTCTTACTCACAGAATTAGTTATATAGGACCCTAAGTCAATTTACATAAATGTTTTTGCACAAATGTAAAAAAAATTGAGTATGGAATTATGGTTATTTTTAAAGACAGAGAAACCTTCATTTCACATGAAGAAATTGAGGCATAAGTATCTTAAATGACTTGTCAAAGAGCACTCAATCAATTGGTGTTTAAGCTGAACTGAAATGCAGAACTCATGGCATCTGCCTGTATACTTTACACCACATCACAGTAAAGTGTAAAAGCATGTTAGGGAGTTGCAGGCGTGCCTCTGCAGCCATCCTCTGTCTGTCATTATAAATACCTAGGCTGATAGAGCTCTGTGGTGTTCTTCTAAGAATGTGAAGCATAGACTGCAGAGAATCCGCAGCAAAAGGGATTAAAATTAAACCTGTGGGAATTCATCTCTCACTTTCTAGGCAAGGGCAAGGCAAGAGTATATCAATCAGGGAAGGAAAAATGTAGAGTCTAGAAAATGAGACAATATTCTAACATGCCATAGAATATGGAAAGCAAGAAAACATGGAGAGGACTCAGGTCTCTGCACAGTCATTTCCCAGAACCCCAGATCCTTGTTTATTTACTCACTTGTGTTAGCTTCTTGCGGCTGCTATAACAATTTGTTACAAACTTGCTAGCTCAAAATCACAGATATGTATTTTACTGCAGTTCTAGAGGCCAGAAATCCAAAATAAAGGTGTTGGTGGGGCCGTGTTCCCTCCTAAAGCTCTAGGAAAGAATCCTTCCTCACCTCTTCCAGCTTCTGGTAGCTCCAGCATTCCTTGGTTTGTGGCTGCATCTTTCCAATTTCTGCCTCTGTGGCCATGTTGCCTCCTCCCCTTCTGTGTGTTTTCTCCTCTGTGTGTCTTATAAGGGTTCAGGTGAGGATCTTTGGATGGCATTTAGCCCCACCTCTGCCCTTAAGCCTTGATTGTCTTTTTATCTCAAGATCTTTAATCACGTCTTTGAAGACCCTTTACCCAAATAAAATCACATTCACAAGCGCCAGAGTTTGACATGTATATTCTTTGAGGGCATTATTTTTTAGCCACCCTCTCACTTCTGTTATTGCACATATTCATTATTTGGGTAATTATTTTTGACAACCCTCATCCCCACTGAGAAAGTTCACAGGGGGCATAAGCCTTGTCTGTTTCACTTACTGCTGCTTCCAAAGTACCTAGTATAGTGCCTGGGACATAATAGACATTTAATGATATTTGGTAGGTTAATAAAATTTTATCAATTTATTATTATATATTAATTATTAATTTATTCATTAAAATGAGTTTTAATTTTATTAAATTAATAAAAATTTTAAAATTGGTGCAAGGAAGGGAGAAAATGGGGAAGGGAAAGAAAGAGGGAGGAAGGAAGGCAAGGAAGGTCGGAAGAGGTAGAGAGGGAGAGGGAAAAAAGAGAAAAGAAGGGAAGGAAATATCTCTAACTCTCACTACAAATTCTTATGAGATTTGGTTAAAGGTTAGAAAAATGAGGATGAGTTTTAGAAAGCTGAAGGCCACAATTAGTAAGTGATAAAGCTTGTATTTCAACTGAGGTACTAAAAATCCATATATTCTCCAATGCAACACAGCCCTTGTTAGATGCCAGGGTTACATTAAAGGGGGTGCAATAAGATTCAGAGAAGTGCCTGGTTTGCTTGTCCTCAAGGAGTTTACAATCTAGTGGAGGAGTCAGCTAGCTAGATATTTCACACACACAGTAGTGTGGCAAGCACCAAATAAATAGAGCCTAGATTTTGAAAGGTTTTTAATGCTTTTTGATTTTATTCTATAAAACAACATTTAGATGGCATTTCCACACATAAGCAGTAATATTTTAAATTTGCTATTTTGATAGTAAATAACAGTTTTATAGCTGTTGTGTAATTTCAAGTACAAATATCTATTATGACTCATGCTCAACTATATTAGCCCATGGGATTATTCTAAGGAGTAAATTATATATTTGGCATAAATCCAATCGTTGGAAAATAGTCACTTGAAAAATGTGTAATTATGTCATTTTGCAGTGCATTTTATAAACGATTCTGAGTCTTCAAATCAGAATGTTCTTGACTGTTGACCAGCACCTGTGAATTATATAAGATCAAAACATCATTCAATGTTGAACACTATCTTAAGTGTTCATTCATTCATTCAATCCTTTCATAGATATTTATTGAGATCCTACTGTGTGTTCTTCTGGGAGCTGAAGGTACAATTTGAACAAGAATGAAGTTTCTACTTTTAAAGAGCTCATTGTCGGTGTTACTCAGATTCTCCAGAAAGCACATGCAGGTGACAAAGGAAGGATTTCAGGAGGATCATTGAAAAGTAAGCTGTGAACATGAAAAGCTGAGGAAGCAGGATTGGACAGGGGAATCTCTTATGCCAAAAAGCAGATATGACAACTGTCAAAGGAAAGAGGGAGGAGGCAGGATGAGGAAGAGAGAGCCTCAGACCACAGTGGAGATCTGATGAAGTCTCAGCCAACCCAAAGATTTCCTGCTAAAGGAGTCCTGAGTTGGCCCTGGTGCCACTGTGATACTCAGTCATTGGCTGGGGCCACCCAAAAAGATCCTGGCTTCAGCTTGAAAGCTGAGGCAGAGCTTGAAGGCATTAACAGCTGGAAGCTGTCAGCTAACTGCACTCCTTGCAGCTAAATAGCCAGTTCTTCCTTGAAGGGAGATCAAAGCGATGCGGCCCCATGGCTGCCACATGGTGTGATCAGGACGAAGGCGAATAAACAGGCAATTTAGATCCAGTAAGGGTAATGACAGGGTGCCATGGGAGCTTAACCATGGAGCACCAAACTCCGACATGGGGACAGGAAAACTTCCAGGAAGATGTAGTGTTCAAGAGGATGCCTGGATCATAAGTACGAGTTAGCCAAATGAAGGAGGCAGGGGTAAGCAGAGAGGGTTCAAGGCAGGAGAACATGATGTGCAAAGCCTTGTGGGAGAGAAGGCATGGCACATTTGAGAAGACAGCAAGAACAGCTGTATGATTTTAGCATCACATTGCAGGGTGGTGGTAGCAAGAGACAAAGCTGGAGAAGTATATAGGGATAAAGAACAGAGGACCTTGTCCACCCTGTTAAGAAATTCAGGCAACATAACTACATGCAAATTGGTCTGTAGATTTGAACACACAAATACCAACAATTTTTCCCAATTGGACTTTCTAGAGAATCCCGAAGACCCCATATTCCAATTCTCTGTGTTTAGACATTAGCGATCCATAGGAAAAGGCAGCTATGTTACCTATGAGGAAGAATAACATTCATTATCACTCATTGCTCTTTTTGTCCACTGTTTTTATCCAAGGCTACACAGTCCATCTCCCAGTAGGAGAGAAATCACAAGACTGATGGGGTTAGTTGGAGAGAATGGGAAGCATAGAGCCAGGGAGCTCTCAGAGGCATCAGACCAAGGCATCAGAGCAAAACCTGATGAACCACATTGGGCTCCCAGTATCAGAATAGGGACTGGAAAAGAGCCAAGAATGTTTTTTGCTACTTGTAACTTAGAGAGCAGGGTTTTTTAAATGAGCCCTGGGATTTCACTTATATGATCCTATTCTGAGAAAATAATCATAAATTTGAAGCTTTATAATGATTGCTGAGGACAGTAATGATGGCTAACATTTAACTGGTATTTGACATTTCCATACTAAATTCTTCACACTTGATTTTATATAATGCTTAGAACAGCTATGTTGTACCTAAGAGAGGCAGGAACTTTTTTTTTTTTTTTTTTTTTTTTTTTAATATGGAGTCTTACTGTGTCACCCAGGCTGGAGTACAGTGGCTCAATCCTGGCTGACTGCAACCTCTGCCTCCTGGGTTCAAGTGATTCTTGTGCCTCAGCCTCCCAAGTAGCTGTGATTGCAGGAACACCACCATACCGGGCTAATTTTTGTATTTTTAGTGGAGACAGGGTTTCACCATGTTGTCCAAGCTGGTCTCAAACCACTGATGTCATGTGATCTGCCCAACTAGGCCTCCAAGTGTTGGGATTACAGGCGTGATCCACCACACCCAGCCAGCAGGAACTATTATGCCCATTATTTTTATGATAATTTTTTTTTTTTAAGATGGAGTTTTGCTCTTGTTGCCCAGGCTGGAGTGCAATGGTGTGATCTTGGCTGACTGCAACCTCTGCTTCCAGGATTCAAGAGATTCTCCTGCCTCAGTCTCCCGAGTAGCTGGGATTACAGATGTGTGCCACCACACCTGGTTAATTTTTTGTTTTTTTAAGTAGAGACGGGGGTTTCACCATGTTGGTCAGGCTGGTCTTGAACTCCTGACCTCAGATGATCTGCCTGCCTCGGCCTCCAAAAGTGCTGGGATTACAGGTGTGAGCCACCACATCCAGGCCCTATGAGAATATTAAAGCTAAGAGAGGTTAAAGAACATGTCCAAGGTCACACAGTTAATATGAACAAAAAGATTAAACTAAGCATTGTTTTAATTTTAATTTTATTGTGGAGACAGTGTATTGCTCTGTTGCCTAGGCTGGAGTGCAGTGGTGCAATAAACTCACTGTAACGTCAAACTTCTAGGCTCAAGAGATCCTCCTAGCTTAGCCTCTTAAGTAGCTAGGATTACTCCTGGCTGATTTTTTTTTTCCGTGTGTGTGTGTGTGTGTGTGTGCATGTGTGTGTGTGTATGTGTGTGTTGGTAGAGATGGAGTCTTTCTTTCTTTCCTTTTTTTATGAGATGGAGTCTGCCCAAGCTGGAGAGCAGTGGTGTGATCTTGGTTCACTGCAAACTCTGCCACCTGGGTTCAAGTGATTCTCCTGCCTCAGCCTCCAGGGTAGCTGAGATTACAGGCATGCACCACCATGCCAGCTAATTTTTGTATTTCTTTGGTCGAGACGGGATTTTACCATGTTGGCCAGGCTGGTTTCAAACGCCTGACTTCAAGTGATCTGCCTGCTTAGGCCTCCCAAAGTGCTGGGATTACAGGCATGAGCCACCATGCCTGGTTGAGATAGAGTCTTGCTATGCTGCTCAGGCTGGTCTCAAAGTCATGGATTCAAGAGATCCTCCTGCCTCAGCATCAGCATTATTTTTTAAAATTACGAATGATCTAGAGGGAAACTATTAATTTTGGGTATATGTATATACAGGAATATGAAGTAGTTATTAGAAAAAGTGTTTTCAAGTTGTTGTGAATGACATTAACAAATATATATGTTATGATTTTTGGTGAAAAATGTGGAATGTAAAGTGTGATGAATTGACGACAGAAACAGGCTTCAGAAAGTGGGTAATAAGAAACTTTGTTGAGCTAAAAGAACATATTCTAACCCAACGCAAAGAAACTAAGAACCTTGAAAAAAGATTTGACAAAATGCTAACAAGAATAAATAACTTAGAGAGGAATATAAGTGAAATGATGGAGCTGAAAAACACAACACGAGAACTTCACGAAGCATACACAACTTTCAACAGCTGAATTGACCAAGCAGAAGAAAGGATATAAGAGGTTGAAGATCAACTCAATGAAATAAAACAAGAAGGAAAGATTAGAGAAAAAAAGGTAAAAAGGAATGAACAAAATCTCCAAGAAACATGGGACTATGTGAAAAGACCTAATCTATGTTTGATAGGTGTACCTGAATGTGATGGAGAGAATGAATCCAAGCTGGAAAATACTCTTCAGGATGTTATCCAGGAAAACTACCCCAACCTAGTAAGGCAGGCCAATATTCAAGTCCAGGAAATACAGAGAACACCACAAAGATATTCCTCAAGAAGAGCAACCCAAGGCACATAATCGTCAGATTCACCAGGGTTGAAATGAAGGAGAAAATGCTATGGGCAGCCAGAGAGAAAGGTCAGGTTACAACAAAGGGAAGCCCATCAGACTCACAGCAGATCTCTCAGCAGAAACCCTACAAGCCAGAAGAGAGTGGGGGTCAATATTCAACATCCTTAAGGAAAAGAACTTTCAACACAGAATTTCATAGCCAGCCAAACTAAGCTTCATAAGTGAAGGAGAAATAAAATCCTTTAAGAACAAGCAAGTACTCAGAGATTTCATCACCACCAGGCCTGCTTTACAAGAGCTCCTGAAAAAAGCCCTGAACATAGAAAGGAACAACCAGTGCCAGCCACTCCAAAAACATACCAAATGGTAAAGAGCATCAACACAGTAAAGAAACAGCATAAACTAACGGGCAAAACAGCCAGCTAGCATCAAAATGGCAGGATCAAATTCACACATAACAATATTAACCCTAAATGTAAATGGGCTAAATGCCCCAATCGAAAGACACAGACTGGCAAATTGGATAAAAAGACAAAACCCATTGGTGTGCTGTATCCAGGAAACACATCGCACATGCAAGGATACACAAAGGCTTAAAATAAAGGGATGGAGGAAGATTTACCAAGCAAATGGAGAGCATAAAAAAGCAGGAGTTGCAATTCTCATCTCAGATAAAATAGACTTTAAACCAACAAAGATCAAGAGACAAAGAAGGACATTACATCATGGTAAAAGGATCAATGCAACAAGAAGAGCTAACGATCCTAAATATATACACACCCAATACAGGAACACCCAGATACATAAAGCAAGTTCTTAATGACTTACAATGAGACTTAGACTCCCACACAATAATAGTGGGAGACTTTAACACCCCATTGTCAATATTAGATCAACGAGACAGAAAATTAACAAGGATATCCAGGACTTGACCTCAAGCCTGGACCAAGCAAACCTAATAGACATTTACAGAACTCTCCACCCCAAATCCACAGAATATACATTCTTCTTAGCACCACATCACACCTACTCTAAAATTGACCACATAATTGAAAATAAATCACTCCTCAGCAAATGCAAAATAATGGAAATCATAACAAACAATCTCTCAGACCACAGGGCAATCAAGTTAGAACTCACAATTCAGAAACTAACTCAGAACCACACAGCTTCATGGAAACTGAACAACTGGCTCTTGAATGTTGACTGGATAAACAATGAAATGAAGGCAGAAATAAAGATGTTCTTCAAAACCAACGAGAACGAAGGCACAATGTACCGGAATCTCTGGGACACATTTAAAGCAGTGTCTAGAGGACAATATATAGCAATAAATGCCCATATGAGAAGCAAGGAAAGGTCTAAAATTGACACCCTATCATCAAAATTGAAAGAGCTAGAGGAGCAAGATCAAAAAAACTCAAAACCTAGCAGAAGACAAGAAATAACTAAGATCAGAGCAGAACTGAAGGAGATAGAGACACAAAAATCCTTCAAAAAATCAATAAATCCAGGAGATGGTTTTTCGAAAAGATCAACAAAATGACAGACGACTAGCCAGATTAATAAAAAAGAAAAAGAAAGAACAATCAAAGAGATGAAATAAAAAACGATAAAGGGGTATCACCACAGATTCCACAGAAATACAAACCATCATCAGAAATTATTACAAACATGTCTATGCACATAAACTAGTAAACCTGGAAGAAATGGATAAATTTCTGGACACTGCATCCTCCCAAGCCTAAACCAGGAAGAAGTCGAAATCCTGAATAGACCAATAACAAGGGCTGAAGTTGAGACAGCAATTAAAAGACTACCACCCAAAAAAAGCCCAAGTCTAGATGGGTTCACAGCCAAATTCTACCAGACATACAAAGAGGAGCTGGTAACATTCCTTTTGAAACTATTCCAAACAATCCAAAAAGAGGGAATCCTTCCCAAATCATTTTATGAGACAAACATCATCCTGATACCAAAAGCCAGCAGAGATTCAGTAAGAAAAGAAAACTTCAGGCCAACATCCATAATTAACATAGATGCAAATATCTTCAGTAAAATACTGGCAAACCAATTGCAACAGCATAGCAAAAAGCTTATCTACCATGATCAAGTAGGATTCATCCTGGGGATGCAAGGCTGGATCAACATATGCAAGTCTATAAACATAATTCACCACATAAACGGAACAAAAGACAAAAACCACATGATTATCTCAATTGATGCAGAGAAGGCCTTTGACAAAATTCAACAGCACTTTATGCTAAAAACCCTCAATAAACCAGGTATAATAAAAGCTATTTACGACAAACCAACAGCCAATATCATACTGAATGGGCAAAAACGGGAAGCATTCCCTTTGAAATATGGCACTAGACAAGGATGCCCTCTTTCACCACTCCTATTCAGCATAGTATTGGAAGCTCTAGCCAGAGCAATCAGGCAAGAAAAAGAAATAAAGGGTATTCAAATAGGAAAGGAGGAAGTCAAATTGTCTCTATATGCAGATGACATGATTGTATATCTAGAAGACCCCCATCGTCTCAGCCCAAAATCTCCTGACACTGATAAGCAACTTCAGCAAAGTCTCAGGATACAAAATCAATGTGCAAAAATCACAAGCATTCCTATACACTAATAACAGACTTAAAGAGAGCCAAATCAAGAATGAACTGCCATTCACAATTGCTACAAAGAGAATAAAATACCTAGGAATACAATTAACAAGGAACATAAAGAATCTTTTCAAGGAGAACTACAAACCAGTGCTCAACAAAATAAGAGGGGACACAAACAGATGGAGAAATATTCCATGCTCATGGTTAGGAAGAATCAATATTGTGAAAATGGCCATACTGCCCAAAGTAATTTACAGACTCAATGCTATCCCCATCAAGCTACCAATGATCTTCTTCACAGAACTGGAAAAAACCACCTTAAACTTCATATGGAACCAAAAGAGATCCCACATAGCCAAGTCAATTCTAAGCAAAAAGAACAAAGCAGGAGATATCACACTATCGGACTTCAAACCATACTACAAGGCTATGGTAATCAAAACAGCATGGTACTGGTACCAAAACAGAGATATAGACCAATGGAACAGGACAGAGGCCTCAGAGGCAACACCGCACATCTACAACCATTTGATCTTTGACAAACCTGAGAAAAACAAGCAATGGGGAAAGGATTCCCTGTTTAATAAATGGTGTTGGGAAAACTGGCTACCCATGTGCAGAAAGCAGAAACTGGACCCCTTCCTGACGCCTTACACTAAAATTAACTCCATAAAGACTTAAACATAAGACCTAACACCATAAAAACCCTAGAAGAAAATCTAGGCAAAACCATTCAGGACATAGGCATAGGCAAGGACTTCATGACCAAAACACCAAAAGCATTGACAACAAAAGCCTAAGTAGACAAATGGGACCTAATCAAACTCCACAGCTTCTGCACAGCAAAAGAAACAGTTATTAGAGTGAATCAGCAACCAGCAGAATGGGAAAAAATTTTTGCAGTCTACCCATCTGACAAAGTGCTGATAATCCAGAATCTACAAAGAACTAAAATAGATTTACAAGAAAAAAACAAACAAGCCCATTCAAAAGTGGGCAAAGGATATGAACAGGCACTTTACAAAAAAAAGACATACATGAAGCCAACAAACATGTGAAAAAATGCTTGTCATCACTGGTCATTAGAGAAATGCAAATCAAAACTACATTGAGATACCATCTCACACCAGCTAGAATGCTGATCATTAAAAAATCTGGAGACAACAGATGCTGGAGAGGATGTGGAGAAATAGGAACACTTTTACGCTGTTGGTGGGAGTGTAAATTAGTTCAACCATTGTGGAAGACAGTGTGGCGATTCCTCAAGGACTAGAAATAGAAATTCCATTTGACCCAGCAATCCCATTACTGGGTATATATCCAAAGGATCATAAATCATTCTACTATAAGGACACATGCACACAAATGTTCACTGCAGCGCTGTTTACAATAGCAAAGACCTAGAACCAACCCAAATGCCCATCGATGAAAGACTGGACAGGAAAAATGTGGCACATATACACCATGGAATACTATGCAGCCATCAAAAACGATGAGTTTGCGTCCTTTGTAGGGATATGGATGAACCTGGAAACCATCATTCTCAGCAAACTGACGCAAGAACAGAAATTCAAACACCGCATGTTCTCACTCATAGGTGGGTGTTGAAGAATGAGAATACATGGACACAAGGAGGGGAGCATCATATGCTGGTGACTGTCAGGGGGAAATAGGGGAGGGACAGCAGGGGATGGGGAATTAGGGGAGAGCATGGGGAGAAATGCCAGATATAGGTGATAGGGAGGAAGGCAGCAAACCACCCTGCCACGTGTGTACCTATGCAACAATCTTGTGTGTTCTTCGCATGTACTCCAAAACCTTAAATGCAATTTAAAAAATAGTATCAAAAAAAGTCTTAATTAGAAAAAAAAATGTACATACATTTTGATCTCCTTTAAAAAAACTGATTCTTTGAAATGTAATATATACACCTCAAGTATATAATTTAATGATTTTTGGAAACTTTGCAGAATACAATCAATACTGCAATCCAGTTTTAGGATATTTCCATCATCTTCTCCCACCAAAAAATCTCTCCCACCTTTGTACACTTAATCCCCATTTCTATCTCCAGTCATGGACAATCCTAATATACTTTCTTTCTAACAGATTTGCCTTTCTGAGCATTTCATATAGCACAATCATGTAATTGTGGTTATTTATATCTTTCTTCTTTCATTTCACTTTTTACCCATATTATAGCATGTTCGATGGTCTGTTATTTTTACTTGCTGAATAGTAGTCCTATTTTATGCTTATATCGTATTTTGCTTATCCATTCACCGGTTGATGGACATTTTGCTTGTTTCTACTTTTTTGGTAATTATGAATAAGGCTGCTATAAACATTGCATGCCAAACTTTGCGTGGACATACATACATTTTCATTTTTCTTCAGTATATGCCTAAGTTATTATTACTAGGTCATATGGGGAATGTATGCTTAATGTTTTTGTTTGTTTGTTTGTTTGTTTTTGTTTTTCGAGGCAGGGTCTTATTCTATAGCCCAGGCTGAGTGGTGCAGTGGCACGATCACAACTCACTGCCACCTTAAACTCCCAGGCTCAATCAGTTCTCCCACCTATGCCTCCCAAAATGTTGGGATTACAGGCATAAGCCCATCAGCAGTTCGTGAGGATTCCAGTTTTTCCACATTCTCACCAACACTTGAAATTATACATGTTTTTATTCTAGCCATGCTGGTAGATGTGAAGTGATAGCTCATTGTGGTTTTGTGTGTTCACCTAAAAACTAATGATGTTCAAGATTTTTACATAAGCTTATTTTCCATTTGTATACCTTCAGATCTTTTGCTCATTTTTATTGGGTTTATCTCCTCACAACTGAATGTGGAGTATTCTTTATATCTTCTGTGTTCAAGGCCTTTCAGTTTTTTTCTTCTAACAATATCTTTCAAAGAACAGAAATTTTAAATTTTGATGAAAAATATAACTTTTTTCTTCTATGGGTGTGTTATTTGGTGCGCTAAGATATCTCTGCCTAACCGATGGTTCCCCAAATTTTCTAGTATGTTTTATTCTAGAAGTTTTATAGTTTTAAGTTTTGCATTTATGCTCATGATCCATTTTTAGTTACTTTACCATAATGTGAGATATGAAGTTTTTATTTTTTAATTTTTTTGGATATGGATAGCAGATTGTTCTAGCATTGTTTGTTAGAAAGACCATCATTATCAACTGAATCACTTTTGTTGAAAATTAATTGACTATAAACATTTGGGTCTATTTTTGGACTCTGTTCTGTAACACTGATCTATTTGTTCGTCTTACAACAAATACCACATTGTCTTGAATTATTTAATCCCAGTGATTCTCAACTGAAAGTGGTTTTGCCCCCCTCCCTTCCCACCACCAGAGGAATTTAATAAAGTCTGAAGGCGTTTTTAATTGTTATAACAGAAGAGGTGCTACTGCAATATGGTGAGTAGAGGCCAAGGATGCTACTTTATACTATATATCAGACCAAAGATGCTATTACATAGAACATCCTTCTATGTACAGGACAGCCCTCACAACAAAGAGTTATCTAGTTCCAAATGTCAATAGTGCCTCTATTGAGAAACTCTGCTTCTGTATTTATGATGTACATCTTCAAAGGTCACATACCTTCAAGTCTATTATATTATTTCACCTGTAGTTTAAGAATTTTACTTCAGTATACTTGTTCTTTCTTCCTTTATACTATTGTTGCAATTTTACTTCTACATGTTATAAATATTACAATACATCATTATTCTTGTTTTTTCCCTTTTTTTAGAGACAGAGTCTTGCTTTGTCCCCCACACTAGAGTGCAGTGGTGCAGTCATATCTCACTGCAGCCTTGAACTTCTAGGGTTAAGTGATCCTTTCCTCTTGACCTCCTGAGTAGCTAGTACTACAGGCATATACCTCTAATACTATTTTTATTCCAGCTATTTTTATTTTTAAATTAAGAAAAATTAAATACTATTTTTTATTCCAGCTATTTTTGTTTTAAATTTTTTGTAGAGATGGGCCCTGCTATGTTACCCAGGCTGGTCTCAGACTCCCTGCCTCAAGTGATCCTCCTGCGTTGGCCTCCCATGCTGAAATTGCAGGCATGAGCCACCACTCCTGGACATTATTATTGTTGCTTTAAATAACTGATTATGTCTTAAAGAAATTAAAATAGGAAGAAGATGTTTATATTTACCGGTTCCAAGATTCTTCTTTCCTTTGTGTAGATCCAAATTTCCACATGGTATTATTTTCATTGTGTTTTAAATGCAAGTCTGTTGCTGATGAATTTTTTTGGCTCTATATACATCTGAAAATATATTTATTTGGCCTTCATTTTGAAAGGTGTTTTTTGGGGATAAAAAATTCTTGGAAAGTCAGGCATAATGGCACACACCTGTAGTCCTGGCCTCTTGGGAGGAGGTGAGGGGATCACTTGAGCCAGAGTTCAAGTCCAGCCTATGCAACAGTAAGACTTATCTCTAAAAACGATTTTTTTAAAAATTCTATTTTGATGGACTTTTTTCTTACAGTATCTTAAAATGTTTCTACACTGTTTTCTATCTCACATTATTTCTACTGAGAAATCTGTTATCATCCTTACCTTTGCTCTTCTTGCAAGTCTATTTTTCTCTAGCTGCTTTAAAAATTGTTCTTTTTATCACCAGTTTTAATAATATTGGTTAAAATATACTGTTGATATCTCCTTTTTATGTTTCTTGTGCTTGAGTTTTGTTGAGTTTCTTGGGTGTTTCAGTGTATACTTTTTATCAAGTTTGGAAAATATTTAGCCATTATGTCTTCAAATGTTTTTTAACCCCTCCTGTGTGGACCTCTAATTACACTAAAATTTAACTGGTGATATTGTCCCACAGCCCAGCCATGCTCTGTTCATTTCTGAAGAAGAAGAAATTTTAAAAATAAACAGCAATCATCAAAAACCTGGAGTGATAATGGCAGGAACCAAAGACAGACTAAGATTTTGAAGTACCAAAAATCAATGCAAAAGACATAACATGCGGAGTCCTAAGCGGGGCTGGGAAATCCATGGGGAGTACAGACTGTTTGTAGTAATGAAATGGAAGCCACCTCAACCTTAAGGTATCTGACCTGCCATCTTCCTCAAGACCCAAGAGTGACGAGATTAGATTTAGCACCGACTCAGATATAAAAAGCATGTCCAATTTTGGTCTTTAAAACTTACAAGACATATAACAAAGCAGAAGGGGGTTCAGAAAAGAGCAGAAAGATGGTCAAATAATTGGCAAATAGAACCTCTGAAGAGAGGTTAAATGAGTTTGGGTTGTTTACCCAGAGAAAGACAGGCCAAAGTTCTACTTAATACTTGTCTTCAAGAATTTAAAGTTGGGATCTGACTAGATTCTACATCCCCAGAACACAGAACTAGCTGCCACCACCCCCACTAAAAAAGTAGAACATTTAAGATTTAGGACTGAAGTAAGAAACTGAGATTCAGAACAGCAAGAATTTTTTTCTTTTTTTTTTTTCTTTTCTCTTTTTTTCCTTCCCTCCCCCCCTTCCCCCACTTTCTTTCTTTCATTCCTTTTTTCTTTCTCTCTTTCCTTTTTTCTTTCTCTCTTTCTTTTGACAGAGTTGCTCTCTTGCCCAGGCTATAGTGCAATGGCACAAGATCAGCTCACTGCAAACTTTGCCTGCCAGTCTCAAATAGTCCTCCTGCCTCAGCCTCCTGAATAGGTGGGACTAAGGCGTGCACGATCATACCTGGATAATTTTTGTATTTCTTTGTAGAGACAAGGTTTCACCATGTTTCCCAGGCTGTCTTGAATCCCTAGGCTCAAGCAATTTACCCGCCTCAGCCTCCCACAGTGCTGGGATTATAGGCCTGAGTCACCATGCCCAGCCAAAAATTTCTTGATTCAGGAGAAATTAAGGTTTGGAAAGGTCCACCACTGGTAGTGGAATTTGTGGAATTCCCAGTGCTTTATACAACACAAGTACAACACCGTTCATAATCAGAAGTGAATTTTTAGAAATGTTGACTGAAAGTCCATGAAATGTTACACAATTACTGTGAATAGATCTGTTTAATACATGTACATTTGATAAGCTGTGGGCTATGCCAGACATTTCTAACCCCTTGGCTGGCTAATGAGAGCTGGCAAGGGAGGCCAGAGGATCACTGCTCATAAGCATATTTTTCACTCGGTGCTGTCAGTTAGTTTGCACTCTATAACAAAATATCTCACAACTCAGTGCCATAAAATAATTATTTATTTTTCCTCATGTAGGGTTAGGTTCAAGTGGTAGCTGCTGAATTGGCTCTGTGTCTTGAGTGTTTGTTGTAGAACCTGGGTAAAGGGGAAACAGCTACCCGAAAGAAAGTAGTCCTAATAGGGATGAGTGAAGAGCCAAAGGGCAAGCCCCATTGCATAAGCACATTTCAGGCTTTTGCTCATGTCAAATCTACTAGCATCTCATTGGTCAAACTCAAAGTCAAGGGAAAGGAAACTACACTCTGTCTTTTGCGGGAGGAACTGCAAAATATACTGAAAGCAGGTGGATACAGAAAGGGGTAACAAAAATTTGGCCAAACATATAATCTATTTCCTTCTGCAAAGAGAAAAAAAACCAACTTATATAGATAGCCCAGACTCAAATGGCTTGACATTAAGGTGTCAGTTACGAGACTGGCTTCCATGCTCCAGGCATATTCTTCCTTGCCTTGGCTGTCTTAAGCTTGATTTCCCTTCTTGGCCTTAGAACTGAACTTGCCCTTTGATACTGCTTGAGATGGGAGATGACCAGAGGCTACACCATGGGTTGAGGGTTACTCTAGGTCAATGTGGTATCTCTACCTTTCCCCTTCCCCCATATCCTTCAAAAGCAAAAACCCTTCTACCTTCTATATTTAATATCTGAATTAGTGGTTTCACAATCTATCCAGTTCTTCAATTTAGAAACCTGAGCTTTCACCCTTAATTCTTACTTTTTATTTATCCTAGTCATCCAATTTGTTTTAAATCTCTTTAATCTACATCTCAAAGGAATTTCTCTCCCAGTGTCTCTGCTACCTTCCCCATTTAGATCCTCTTTGTCTTTCATTTGGGTTACTGCGGTGATCCTAACTGGTCTACTGCCACTATCCTTCACTACCCCAGTCCGTCCACCACACTGCAGCCAATTACCTTTGGAAAAAAGAAAACTAGATCACGTCAATGCCTGCTTAAGCAAAAGTCAAAGAATACACACACACAAGCATGCACGTGCACACACAAACACATAAACACAAGCACACACATACTAAAGCGCACATACACACAAAATAAAGAATAATGCCAAAATCTTTATCATGGCACTCAAGGGCCTCGAAAATCTTCCTCCCTTTTCAGCTTCATCTCATTTCACCCCTCCTGTACTCTAATCACACTGGGCTACCTATTTTTTAAGCATGTCACCCACTTCAATACATTCTCGTATTTGTATCTGATCTTCCCTGTGCATGGGATGCCCTTCCATACTGCCTCCATCAGACCAAAATTTCTAGTCATTGTCATCACACATCACTGTCCTTTCAGAATTAATCCTTTCCTTTGTGTTCCCATGACACGCTGTTCATACTGTTATTATTATGCAGATCTCACATACATGTGCATGTATTGATTAATCACAGAAGCCCCAGGAAGAAAGAAGAGCACAAATAACTTTTTGCACAATGCAGAAAACTTTTCAGGAAGCACTTAGCCTGGAAGTTTTTCTTTCTCTTTCTGAGGTCCAGGGTGTTCTATAGAGATCATATCACTAAATTTTAGAAAACACCAAGAAACTATATGGTTGTAAGAGGCAGCATGCAGAATAGGCATTGCATATCCTATTGCCCAGCACTACAAACATTTGTGCAATAGAAAATTAGGAATAATAATAGCATGGGTTACAGTAAAATATCTAACACTTAAAACCCGAACCTGGGGAGCAATGACAGAAAAATAAAATGACAATCTTTTGTAACAGCATGCCAGACTTGGTATAAAAAAGTAAGCAAACAACCTAGCAAGGGACCAGTTTTGGACAGCAAGGGGATGTAGCAAATAGGCATAAAACCAGGAGATAAACTAGAAAATTAGATCCCACCATGATGGTGACATTCTCTTGGGTGACACTGTTAGCAAGACTGATTATGCTATAATTAAATTTTAGTTAGATCTGCATATTGGTTATGGCTTCATTATTAAACTTTAATTCTGTGTATATATGTGTGTAATGAATATCCACATACGTATTTATTTGTATCTAATTTAGTATATTATATCTAATGTATTATAATGTGTGGGTTCAATCAAGCCATTTAATCTTTTTTCTTATTTCTATTAAGTTCTGGGTAGGAAATGCTGTTGCATTTTCCCAAAGTTAGAATGGACTCAACCCTAAATTAAAATGACAATCTAATGCTCAGAACACACAGACCAGATACATCATTGTTGAATGTGGTCGACAAACAGTGTTTTTAGGGGAATGGCCCACATCTAATAATAGTTTATAATACAGTATCCTAAAGTTCTTTATAGTTTTATTCAGTCATGAGAGGCTCAAAGCAGGAGATCATATTGTATCCAGTGTAAAACTCAGCATTCTGTCTGGCATACCATAGGTGCCCAATCAGTGCTCACTGATGTAAATTGCATGGACACCAGAAGGATGCCCATTGATGTAGCCTGGACTGGATTGGAAATTGATATGCCCCAAGGAAGGAGATGCTAGGGTGCTCCCTGGACAAGAGCCTCAGTGTATTCCTGTGTTGGTAAATCAAGTAAATGGAACACGAGGTGGGGAGGGTGCCTATGTCAGAGATTTCATTATTTTTCATAACACACCTTAGCACATGTCTAGTCTATCCAGCTTCTAGAAGGATGAATAATTAAAAGGAAATGGTACGTGTCCAAATCAGCAGTATCCATGCACACAGAGTTGAATAAGGTGAAACAGCCTGAATTTTTATTCTGTTTTTTTTTTTTTTTTGCCTTCTCATTCTTTAGTTAATCCAGTGAAATTAACTAGTTCAGTGAAATTAAGTGTCACAGGCATAGAAGTAAATCCAAGCATTTCTATCCAGCATTAAATTCTTTCTGTATCATAAAGCATATCTTTTTTCATAATATGTAGCATTATTGCATGACTTATTTTCAGTCTTTTGCAATGAATAATTTCAAAGTCACTATCCTGTTTTAGTTGAAGGCAAGGGAAACTATAAAATGGCACCAAACTCACATGGAATTAGCTGGGGAATCTGCTGTATCTATTATTCCAGCTCAAGCAGAGTTGCTCTGCAGCTCAGTAACTTTAAAAAGACCCCTTGACAGCAACCCCTTTCATTTCAGCGGCACTTTAAATGGCAATGATAATAATACATGATAACTCAAGCCAACACAGAACAAACATCTGTGGTATAAGATAACATCAGATTGTATTAGTGTGAAAATTTGGCTTAATATTGCTTGCTTGGATCCAAATGTCTTTCAGTCAACTTGCTTTAAGATGTTAATGCCATTTTCTGTGGGTGGAAGGATGAAGTTGAGATTTCCTTTTGTGCTCCAGAGGCTTGTTGGAGAAACACTAGATATCAAGGCTCCATGTGGGCCAGAGCCTCATGTTTTGAAAGGGCTCTATGTATGTCCTCATTACTCATCTAAGAAAACCTTTGTACTCAGTATGTTTTAACTGGCTGAATGTAAATTAAAAACAAATACTACTATATTTACCAATTCTTATATGTCCCAGGATATCCAGATTTTTAAATGTATAATTCAATTTAGTAATGTTCAGTGGGCACCTATTAAATACTGTGCTAGACATTCATGGTAATACAAGGACAAAGTTATATAGAAGAGGGAGAAAAAGCATACAAATAGTATAAAATGTGGCAAAATGTTGGAGAAATAGATACAAAATGCTTTGCTAAAGGGTTCTGAGTAGAGTGACATTCCCGGATAGAGGGAAGGAGCAAAGACTCAAAACAGCCTTGATCAGATGCTCTTTGTAGTGGCCAATGTTTGATGTAAGTAAGTGAATGAATGAATGATGTATTTTGTAAGATAAGTTATGCAGGGTCAGTATGATGTTTGCCCTATGGAAATTAAAAGGGCTGGATATTCAAGACAGAGAAAAAAACACAGGCAATAACACAACAGCCAGAAAATACACAGCAATACTAGGGAGGAAAGAAAACATCAAATGTTTTTGTCAGATTTGAAGAGATTTACATAGAGTTGGAGTCACTATAGTACATGCGTTTTCAGGACTATAAAGTAAGGATGAAAAACATAGGTAATTCAGGAGTAGCAATCAAAACTGGGGAATGATATGATTTAAATAGGGCTTCAGGAAGATGAATATAGTCTTGTCATTGAAGTACATGGCTTTGGACCAGAAAGACCTAGACTCCATTCTTAGTACCACCAGTTATAAACTGAATGGCTCTCTGTGAGTAACTTAATCTCTCCAAGCCTCAGACTCTTCATCAGTAAAAGGAAGATAACAAGGCCACCAGAAAAACAACCATTCAGAAGGATTAGAGGACATAGCCCTTAAGATTTCACATAAAGCCATTAAGATTGCCTGCTTATACCAGCAAGAACAGAAAATAGTACTGATGGCAGCAGTGGCCTGTCTGGAGTGGCTGCTACAAAGACACCAGTTGCAGTGGGGGTGGTGCTGCCAAGGCTGCATGTTCCATGGAGCTGGCAGGGGAGCTGGGAACAGGTGGAAGCTCCCCCTCCTTCTCAGTTAGAGGCGTAGGACCCCCGCCCTTCCAGGCACAGCTGCAGCCGCCCAAGCTGCAGCTGTGAACCAGGGCATCCCTGTGCTTTTGGGGAAGGCCTCCTACCCTTGCAGGCTTGGAGGTTCCTGTTCTCACTGGCTGGCTTCTCCCTACTCTCGGCACCCACTCCAATGGCAGCAGATTGTGGCCAAGCTTGGGCACTGTTGTGACCTGGCCAGGTGTGCCTGCACTCAGGGCTGTACTGACACATCAGGCCCTTGCTGCCTCGAACCCCTCCAGTCTTAAGGTACAGACGAGCATGGGAGGGAGGCCAAGGTGGGGCTGAGGGTGGCTTGGCATTGGCCTGCAGATGCCCCTTGGCACAAACAGCCTGGGCAGCATGAATGTGGACAGGCTCCTGGATGGAAAGTGGCGGGCCCTTGATGAAGACCGACCTTCAAGCCAGGGATGGCATGAAGCCTGGGGCCTGAGCCTCCAGTTCTGTGGACCACAGTGAGAACTTATGGTATACTTTCGAGGCCTGCCCATGGACCAATCAGCATGCACTTCCCTCCCCTCTGAAACCCACGAAAACCCCAGACTCAGCCAGACTAGGGTAGATGATAAAATGATCTACCTGTGGAGAGGAGCTTCCCAATGTAGGTCTCCTCCCAGCAGAGAGCTGAAGAGACATTGAGATAACCTGCCTACAGAAAGAAGCTACCCACTTCAGGTCTCCAGAGAGCTGCACTATAGCTCTATAAAGCACCTCTTTGCCTTGTGCACCCTCCAGTTGTCCATGTACCTCATTATTCCTGGACATGGGACAAGAACTTGGGACCTGCTGAATGATGGGACTGAAAGAGCTGTAATACAAACAGGTCTGAAACACACCCTCGTCCCCGGCCCCACCCCACTCACCATGTTTCAAGCACGAGAAGTAGAGAAGAGAGAAGAACTGCGACCGTTCAGGGAGCCCAGAGCTAGAAGCTTCCTGAGCCAGGGCTGTTCCACCCCTTTTGGGGCTCTGTGGTTCCTGGTGTCTCCAAGCTTCCAAGTGCCACTGCATTCCCCAGTGCCTAAAGTGAAAACTGCTTGTGGTATGCCTGGTCCAGCTTCAGCTTCACAAAGAGCTGGCACTCGTGCCAGTGCCTGGGGCTGCCTGCCCCACCACCCCCAGTGTGCCTGGTTGTGGACAGTGGCCGGACCCCATGCTCGCCCTCTCACATACCTCTCACCACTCTGCAACTGGCTTGCCCTTGGCAAACATGGGATTGAGGCTGGTAGCTTGAGCCAAGTGCAGCCTGACAGGCCAAGTGAGTGGAAAGAGCCCAGCAGGCCTGAGCAAAACTTGGGCAAAGGCACAAACTGCCACAGAGGTTTCCAGCTGGCAAAGCAACACCCCAAGGATCCTGTGACAGTATAATTCATGAGGCATTGACAAAGTCCTCAGAAGGGCTTTATTTCACTAGTGGGAAAAATTAATCCTAGATAAAGTGCTTCTCTGATCCTACATAACACAACTTTATTTATTTATTTATTTATTTTGAGAAGGACTCTTGTTCTGTTGCCCAGGTGGGAGTGCAAGAGCATGATCTTGGCTCACTGCAACCTCTGCCTCCTGGGTTCAAGTGATTCTCCTGCCTCAGCCTCCTGAGGAGCTGGGATTACAGGTGCCCACCACCATGCCTGGCTAATTTTTGTATTTTTAGTAGAGACAGGGTTTCACCATATTGGCCAGGCTGGTCTCGAGCTCCTGACTTCAGGTGATCCACTTGCCTCAGCCTCCCAAAGTACTGGGATTACAGGTGTGAGCCACCATGCCCAGCCTATAACAAAACTATATAACACGACTCCAAAGAATCAAACTTTTAAATTTCCAGGTAATTTGAATATATTCCAGAACAAATCTCAAACTATTTATAGGAATGTAAAAATATATAGCATTCAACAAAGTAAAACTCATAATATTTAAAGATTAATTTGACAAAAGATATACAATACCTGTACACTGAAAACTATAAAACATTGCTGAAGTTAATTTAATCAGGCTTGAACAAATGGAGAGATAGATATACTATGTCCATGGATCCGAAGACTAAATATTTTTAAATTTTTCCAAGTTGACCTATAGATTGAATGCAGTCACAGTGAAAATCCATAAAACTTGTAGGGAAATACAATGGACCTAGACTAGCCAAATCGATTTTCAAAATGAAAAACAAAATTTATACTATCTGATTTTAGACTTATCATGAGGTTACAGTAATATATTTATGTTAATGTAGGCAAATAGATCAATGGTATAAAATAGATAATCCAGAAACCAAAGTAGAGAGACCAACACACATATGGTCAACTGATTTTCCACAAAGTGAAGAAAGAGTTTCATTCAAATTTCCAACAAATGGTACCAAACAATTTGCAAATACAAATAAGGAGAAACTTTGGTTTACCTTGAGCCATATACAAAAGTTGACTGAAAATAGATCATGGATCTAAATGTGAAACACATAAATATACAACTTATAATAGAAACATAAGAGAAATATCTTTATAACCTTTGGGCAATTATTTCTCATTTATGACACAAAAAGCATGATATATATAAAAAAAATGAACTCCATCAATATTATAAACTCTTCTTCAAAGGACACTGTGTATTGGCTGATGCCTATAACCCCAGCACTTTGGGAGGCTGAGGTGGAAGAGTTGCTTGAGCCCAGGACTTTGAGACCAACCTGGGCAACATGGTGAGACCCTGTTTCTATAAAAAAAAAAAAAAAATTAGCTGGGTGTGTTGGCAAATGCCTGAGGCTAAGGTGGGAGGATTGCTTGAGCCCAGGAGTTCAAGGCTGCAGTGATCTGCTGTGATCATGCCACTGCAGTTCAGCCTGGGTGAAAGAGTAAGACTGTCTTAAAAAAAAAAAAAAAAAAAAAAAAAAAGAAAAAAGAAAAAGAAAAAGAAAAAAGATATTGTGAGAAGAAATATAAAGACAAATCTTACACTGGGAGAAAATATTTACAGATCATATATCTGGCAAAGGGCTTGTATCTAGGATATATAAAGAAGCCTCAAAATTCAATAATAATAATAATAATGTTATTTATTATTAACAATATGTGTAATTAATGAATTAAAAATTTAGCAAAATATTTAAACAGACATGTCTCCAAGGGACAAATGGCATATAAGCACAGGAAAGGATCAATGTCATTCTGAAAAATACAAAGTAACCTATGGTGATAGAAAGCAAATAGTGGGCTGGGCATGGTGGCTCACATCTGTAATCCCAGCACTTTGGGAGGCCAAAGCAGGTGGATTACTTGAGTTCAGGATTTTGAGACCAGCCTGGACAACATGGTAAAACCCCTACTAAAAATACAAAAATGAGCTGGGCGTAGTGGTGCACGCCTGAAGTCCCAGCTATTTGGGAGGCTGAGGCAGGGAAATCACTTGAACCTGGAAGGTGAAGGTTGCAGCAAGCCAAGATCCTGCCACTGCACTCCAGCCTGGGCAGCAGGGCAAGACTCTGTCTCAGGAAAAAAAAAAAGAACAAGAAAGAGGAAGAAGAAAGAGGGAGGAGGAGGCGGAGGAGGAGGAGGGGGAGGAGGAGGAGGGGGAGGGGGGGGGGGGGGGGGAGGAGGAGGGGGAGGAGGAGGAGGAGGAGGAGGAGGATGAAAGAAGAATGCAAATAGTGGTTGCCTGGGGATGGGGAGGACAAGGGGATACCTTGAGGCAACTTTTAAGGGTTATGGCTGTTTTCACTATCTCATGGTTTATAGATGTATCCATGTCAAAATTTATCAGATTACATACTTTAGGTGCAGTTTATTGTAATGTAAATTGTACCTCAATAAAGACATCAACACATTAACATAATTATAGAGAATGTAATCTTATTGGCAGTAAAGAAAAGAAGAAATCAAAGATGACAAAATGCCATCAAGATTTCAACTTTGAGTGATTGATGAATGTGGTGGTTCTATAAATGAGGAGAAGAAACAGACTGGTAGAGATAGTGATGAGTTTATTGGAGACATACTGAATTTGAGATCCTGATGAGATATTCAGGTGGAGATGTCCAACAGACAGATAAAAATCTAGGTCTAGACTTCTCAAGCCATATCAGCTGCAGATTTAAAAAAGAGTGGAGACCACTTCACAAAGGTGATTATTGAATTGCTGCAACCAGATGAGCTTGCTAAAGGGAAATAGAAGTGTATGGAACTTTGAGGAATATCTATAACTGCAGGCCTAGAGAATGAGAAAAGAGTGAAAATGGAAGTGATGGTTGGTAAATTATGAAATGCAAAATTAAGCATGATCACAAATTGAAGTCCATGATAGTGTTTCGAATATTAAACAGTCTCTAGTATCAAACACAGCATTAAAGTTGAGGAAAATGAAGACTGAGCAAAAAAGTAGAGGGCTATTACTAATCTGGGTAAAAACAAAAATAAAATAAACAACAACTTTGGTAGGATATTAGAGACCAAAACCTGATTTTGAGGGGTTAAAAATTGCATGGGGCCGGGCACGGTGGCTCACGCCTGTAATCCCAGCACTTTGGGAGGCCGAGGCGGGTGGATCACGAGGTCAAGAGATCGAGACCATCCTGGTCAACATGGTGAAACCCCGTCTCTACTAAAAATACAAAAATTCAGCTGGGCATGGTGGCGTGTGCCTGTAATCCCAGCTACTCAGGAGGCTGAGGCAGGAGAATTGCCTGAACCCAGGAGGCGGAGGTTGCGGTGAGCTGAGATCGTGCCATTGCACTCCAGCCTGGGTAACAAGAGTGAAACTCCGTCTCAAAAAAAAAAAAAAAAAATTGCATGGATTTGAATAAACAGAGGTATATAACCCCCTACCAAATTTTTTTTTTTTTTTTTGAGATAGAGTCTTACTCTGTCACCCAGGCTGGAGTACAGCAGCACGATTTTGGCTCACTGCAACCTCCGCCTCCCTGGTTCAAGCAATTCTCTTGCCTCAGCCTCCTGAGTAGCTGGGACTACAGGTGGTCACTACTACACCCGGCTAATTTTTTATTTTTAGTAGAGATGGGGTTTCACCATGTTGGCCAGGCTGTTCTCGAACTCCTGACCTCAGGTGATTCACCTGCCTTGGCCTCCCAAAGTGCTAGGATTACATGCATGAGCCACCAGGCCTGGCCCAATTTTTTTTTTTTTTTTAAAGAATACAGATGGAAGGGTAGTTTGTAAAGATTCAGGGTCAATAAAAGTGTTTTCTTTTTTTGAGACAGAGACCCACTCTGTTGCCCAGGCAGGAGTGCAGTGGCGTGATCACAGCTCACAGTAGCCTTGACCCAAGCAGCTGGGACGACAGGCATGCACCACCACACCTGACTAATTTTATATGTTTTGTAGAAATGAGGACTCCCTCTGTTGCCCAGTTTGGTCTCAAACTCCTGGGCTGAAGCAATCCTCCTGCTTCAGCCTCCCAAACTGTTGGGATTACAGGTGTGAGCCCACACCTGGCCAAAAGTATTTTCTATTAGAGTTTGGATAATAGGGGCATGATTTGAGGAAGGGAGGAGAAAGGCAGCAGGAGAGATTGTAGATAAAAGCCAAGGCAATTTATTTCACAGTGGTGCTCATACTGGATACATATTAGAACCCCCTGGGGGAGCTTTGAGGAAATATCAATGCCTTGGAGAGTCAAAGTAGAACCTGAGGAGGAAAACCTAGGAAACTTCAGTCTTTTCAAAGGGAGGAAGAGCATTGCTAGGAGCAAGAGCATCGTTAGGAGTGAGGTTTCTCTTCCAACGTTACACGTCTGCTCTTGGCATAGGAAACAAATAGCTCTTCCTTGTAAGAGGAAGATGAGGAGGAGGACAGCCAGGAGGAGCAGGAGGGAGGAGCAGGATGAGGAGGGAGAGCAGCAGGAGGATGAAGGGGAGGCAGAACCCCTTCCTTGATGTTTTGTTGTTTGTTGCTGTCGGGAGACACTTTCTATGACTTTTACCCCTTGGCTTCCATATATAATTATTATTTGGAGTCAAAGTCAGTGAGAGAAATGTGAGCTCTTCAAAGAGAAAATGTAATTTTGAAGCATCTCCTCTTGCTTTTTCTGGATTTTGAAGGTCATGCCAGCCAGTTTCTGCTTCAGCTATAACTGAGTTAGCCACCCACGCCACTGTCAAGGGCTGCCCCAAGCAATAAAATAGTGTCATCCAACACTGGTGCTCTGTCTCCAGCCTGCAGGGGGTCAGCCTATATTGTCCTCTTGAAAAGACCTCAGGCTACTGTGCATTTGAGTTCTTCCTGGTTTTAGCTTATTTGCAAGCTCTTCCAACATAAGCTGTTAATTTAATTTAACTTTTATTTTTGCTATTAGTAGGTGACTAACTATCTAACAGAGATGGAGAATGACGCAGTGGGAAAGTCATGGGCTTTGATGGAGACTGACCAGGGCTCAGGTCTGTTTTGACCTTTACAACTATAGGCAAATTTTTTTTTAACTTCATTAGCCTAACTTTAGTTTTTTAATCTATGACAAAGAAATAAATAATGTCTGTTTTTGTGTTCACGCATGCATTAGAGCCTTTCTCTGCGTGTGTGTGTGTATACATATATATACACATACATATCCATATATGCATTCTGCATATGTATATATGGAATGTAATAGAAAACCACCTGTTTTCTCCTACTGTAAATTCACTCACAGTTAATACTTTGCTTCTGACGCTAGATGTGTGTGTGTATGTGCGCGTGTGTTTTCCATACATTGATTCCCTGCAGATAGCAAACGGTATCCTACAATTTAACTGAATTCTCACACTCTGTCTGGAGATAGCATTAGATCCCACAGGTTAAAGGCTCAAAACCAAGACTGCCCTCACTTCAGATGTTAACTGCAAGTCTCAAGCTGTGGCTTGTGCTTCTGACTGATGGGCTATAAATCGAAAGTTTCCATGAACCTTTTCTTGGGTATGATCATTTGCTATACTGTCTCACGGAACTCAGAGAAACACTTTACTTATGTGTGCCCATTTATTATAAAAGAATACAACTCAGGAACAGCCAGGCAGAAAAGACACATTGGGAAAGGTATAGGGGAAAGGGATGTGGAGCTTGCATGTCCTCTTGGGGCATGCCACCTTCTACATGTTCAGCAAACTGGGAGCACCTGGAACCCCATAGCTCAGGGATTTTTATGGAGGCTTCATCACATAGGCATGATCAATTGTTAACTCCATCTCCAACTCCTCTCCCCTTCTCAGAGAATGGCAGATAGGGCTGAAAGTTCCAAGCTTCTAATTATAGCTTGGTATTTCTGACGACCAGTCCCTATCCAGAAGCCCATAATGTCACCTCATTACAACAAAAGATATTCATATTAACCAGGAAATTCCAATGGATTAAAATATCTGTGTCAGGAACCAGGGTCAAAGAAAACATATTGGAATAAGAATTCTCCCATTATCCCTATTGTTCAGTAAATTACAAGGGTTTTAGGAGCTCTGTGCCAGCAACAGGGGCCAAAGACCAAAATATGTATTTCTCCTTTTTTTTTTTTTTTTTTTTGAGACAGAGTCTCATTCTGTTGACCAGGTTAGAATGTAATGGCATGATCATGGCTCACTGCAACCTCCACATGCTGGGTTCAAGTGATTCTCATGCCTCAGCCTCCTGATTAGCTGGGATTACAGGCATTTGCCACCACACCTGGCTAATTTTTGTATTTTCAGTAGAGATGGGATTTTACCACCTTGGCCAGGCTGGTCTTGAACTCCTGGCCTCAAGTTATCCACCCACCTCGGCCTCCCAAAATGCTGGGATTACAGGCATGGGCCACCATGCCCAGGCCTCAAAATAGTTATTTCTTATAAATCGCTATACATACATATATATATCACCTAACAAGTGATTTGAAGTGTAGTGGCATAGCAGTGAAAACTAAATTCTAGCTGTTATTAGTGTCCTTTCTCATGCTTTTAAATTGACTGATTATAATCCTTTAGACCAGTGGTTCTCAAAATATTCTCTCCAGATCTACAATGTCTGATCTGACGCATGATAATAAGTAACATGGTTGAGTCCAGTTTTCCCCAACCTTTTATCCTCTTTGCCTGCCTCCTAAATCCTTGTTTCTATTTGCCTTTGGATTTGTCCTTGAAAAAGGTCTGCTTTTGTGTGGCGTCTTGGCTTCTAGGTTGGTACATTAGGTTTCTCAACTTCATCTGATTTCAGTTCCATGCAATAAATAATAGCTATTTTAGCTGGAGTTTTAGCTGTGAATAACTTCTTTCCTCATAACTTCATCTTATATTTATTGCCTAAAATGATAGATTGAAAGTCACCACCTAGAAACTGGCACATTTTTTTTTCTTGTGGTCTAGTTACTTGTAATGATTGACTATTGCTATAGCTTCACTAGCTCGTCTTGGTCAAAAATGGATATAAGGGGTCTATCAATAGAGACCATTTACATACTCTCCAGATTATCAGTGCAACTTACTGAAATGAGTTCATTTGTACAGAATACTTTGTCTATCAATTTATTTCTTACATCTTCAAAAGGAGTAGCTGATTCAAGCCTATCTAGGATTTTATACCTGCAGTACCTCTATTAGTTCTGTTATCTCAAACCCCAGATCTCCTGTTGGAGGCTGGCTTTTTGTGGCTCTGTAAAAAAAGTGACTAAAATCTTAAAGCAAGAAAGAACACAAAAATTTTTATATCGCTTCATGTTCATTTCCCATATATTGCTCTGTCACAAAAAATTAATGCTTTGTACTTTAAAAGAGCCTTTCATCCAAAAACCTCAAAGAACTTTATAAATAAGTAAGCATGATTATTCACCTTTACAGGTTGGGAATGATGCACAGAGCTGTTAAAACTGTATTGTGCATTATTGCCAAACTCAGGAAAAAGTTCATTTTAATTTAATGCATATAAAACTAGTTGATTTGGTGTTTAAAAAGTATGCACACTAGGTTTCTCTAGGCCTCCACAGACTATGGATATTAACAAGGCACAACAATGCTAAATCCAAATTTCTCTGACTTTTCTCTCCTTCTGCATGACTTAAGACCTCAGCTTCCTGCAAAGCCTCTTATGTATAGCTAAGACCCTAGGAGACATCTCTCCCATGTTCAAGAACTATCCATTCCTGCTGGGCCTCTGCTTCACTGAGCAGCAGAGTTTCCAATCAGGTGCTGGAATGCAGTTTTCCCCCACTGCACAGCCAGATACTTTCACAAAGTTAATCATGCCCCTTAAACGCTTAGCGACATGTTGTGATATGGGAGAGTGGGTACTCTTCCCTGCATGTTGTTTTCTATGAGGAGGCAGTCCAAGGAGAAGCATCTTGAACGCCTCTGTTTTGTAAGTGGCATTTCCGGTCAAGGAAAATAGTTCTGTCACTTCTTACTTCCCCCCATGGAGAGCTGGGCTCAGAGACGTGGTCTGATGTTGACCATTATGTCAGACTCAGCACTTAGCAGCTTTTGGGTCCTAGACACCATGGCCTGCTCCACCACATGCACCCTGGTGTACACTCCAGGAGGCTGACCTGTAAGCAAGAGAAAAGCAGCCCATATGCTCCTGGACCTGGCCTGTTACAATCAGGAAATTCTCCTTTTGTACATGGAACTTTCACAGAACTTCAATGTCAGAAAAGGCCACTCCATCAGCAGAATGGATCAAGACAACCACAACAACCCTCTGTATCATACGGAACACAGACAAAAGTGTGACCTTTGTCCAAGCCACAGAAATGGACAACCAGTTAGCTAGAAGAGGAAAATGCTATCAGGAAGTGGAGGAAATTCTACAATCAGGTATCCTAGTAAATTTTATGTATAATGAGGATGCAATGCAGTAAGATTAAAGAAGCTGCTTTGCCTCCCTTTGCTGACAGCAGCCAATCCAGGATGAAGCCTCTTCTTTCCTTCAGCCTTTCCCCAGATTACCCACCACCATCCCAATTTGAGAAATAGTAAGTCCTAACATCCCCTCACAGAGACTCCCTAAGATTCTCTAGGCTGTGCATTCTGGCCCACTATAGTAAGCAACAAACCCAACATGTTCAACTACAGGTATATTCTTGGGGGTTGTTGGCTGGGGATTATTAACATCCAAGTGGACATAACAATGTGATATGATTTGGCTGTGCTCCCATCCAAATCTCAACTTGAATTGTATCTCCCAGAATTCCCAAATGTTGTGGTAGGGACCTAGTAATTGAATCATGGGGGCCGATCTTTCCCATGCTATTGTCATGATAGTGAGTAAGTCTCATGAAATCTGATGGATTTATCAGGATTTCTGCTCTTCCTTCCTCATCATTTTCTCTTGCCACTGCCATGTAAGAAATGCCTGTCACCTCCCTCCATGTGGAACTGTAAGTCAAATTAAACCTCTTTTTCTTCCCACTCTCAGGTATGTCTTTATCAGCAGCATGAAAACAGACTAATACACAATGGCTCTTTTGCCTTCTGATATTTGTTGGGTTTGGCTGATGGAGGGACCATTGGAGCGTAAGAAGAGAATGGGGTCAGGGTACTTATTCCCTGTCTCCCTCCCTCCCGCAACCTGTGCCCTTTCTTTCCACATTCCAGTGACCACATAGGCCCCACTGTGTCACTAGCCCTGAGACACTTCATCAGCTCTTGTTGGTCAAAAGATATGAATAGATATTTCTCCAAGAAGATATACAAATGACTAACAAGTACATATTTAAAAATGCTCAGCATTGCTAGTCATTCTGCAATAATTCTTGGTTTCCCTACACTCTGGCCACATGTATAGCATCTGTTTATTAAAAGTTTAGTGAACCAGTGTGAGAATGCTTTCAATTTATAGCAATAACCAAAGCTTTCTTACTAGATTCTCCTCATTACATTCTCTTAGGTTGCGTTCTTCCCAAAATATTTTTCAGTCCTCTTGCAAACAGGCCTCTGGCTTGTGTGTCTCACTAGTTCGCCAGGTACATCCCGGATAGGGCAGAATTATGCTTGGACAAGTTTTGTTTGTTTGTTTGTTTGTTTTGTTTTGCTGCCCTAACCTAAGTAATAAGTTTAGGAAAAAAATCTTCAGAAATTATTAAATTTCAAGATCAACTGACTGGTAGGACTTTTCTTACTGATTGCCATGTAAGGAAACTGCAATTGCATACCAGCTATGGAAATCAAGTCCTGGAGGAAAAAAAATTAGGGGTGTGAAGATGTATATATCGAAGAACAAACCCATTTTCACTATAAAGAAAGGACAAAGAATATTAATTAAACACATCAATGACTCTAACAATGAATTACCTAAGAGATCACCCTTAACACAAAGATGTTTAGCATTTTAGTACTTATTTTTTTCCTTTAAAACCAACCACACAACAACAGAAAATGGGGAATACTATAGTAAGGAGGGAAGGAGCAGGGAAATGGTTGAAAAATCTACCTAGTGAGTACTATGTTCAGTAACTGGGTGACAGGCTGAATCACACCCCAAACCACAGCATCGTGCAACATACTCATGTACAAACCTGCACATGCACCCCCTGAATCTAAAATAAAAGTTGAAATTATAAAAACATAAAGTAAAATAAAATTAACCACGGACAGATTAAAGTCCAAGAAACATAGTAGACAAATTTGTGGAAGCCAAATTTGTACAGTTCCACTGTACATTTCCTTGTACATTTCCACTGTACAAGGAAATGCAGATCCTTGCATTGTTTTAAGTTTTAGCACACTATTTGTTCTCCTCCTGACTTAGTTTGGTTCTATTATTGTTTTATCAAGAATGATACACTTTCTTTTTAAATATGTGATTTTGAAAAGCTTTCCCTACAGATGCAATTGCTTCAAAATTGCATGTTGGGGCTACATTTCTTTGTTCCTGTGGGAATACATCTTTACTTGTATAATGTAAGCCAGTATGAAAATAAGATTTGCTCAAAGAAAATTGTTTTTCAGCCATGCTTCAGGACCACTTGTAGTCTATCAGGCAGCTGCACCAATGTTATGTGCAGAAATCCACTCTAGTTCTAGAAATGTTTACAAGAAGCAATGTGTACAGTTTTTGAAACATTTTAATTGCAATTGAAAAATAAAAAATGTGAAGGACAACAAAGGAATCTCCTCCTTCTAAACTGCTACCCCCTGGAGTCAGCAAAGCTACCTGGAGGCTCCTCTATGGGGGTAATTTTTCTCAAAGACTGAGGAAGTCTGTTTTTTCCCCAACTTGTGGTTAAGTGTTTCCATATAAAGTCTTATTTTATATAAACACGTATTATGGAGATGGAAAATTTTGCATGAATTTAAAGATTAAACATGGTACCTTCAAGGAAATTTCAGGTTTGTGGTGGGCTGCACTGAGTCATGGTCTCAGACCCTGTAGGAACACTAAGACTTTTATATCTGCTATTAGGCAATATCTATAAATTATACACATCATACATAGGGTGATCAGTTCATTATAGACTTGGAAATGCACAAGTGACTACTGTCTGTGTGAGGCCTCAGTTTCTCATTTGGGGCAACAATTGTACACTAAACTCATAGAGGGCTTATGAAGATTAAATGCCATCCATACTTAAAGAGTTTGGCAAAGTTCCAGATCCAATATGTATTAGTTATTATTAGATAGATTAGTTTAATATTTTGACTTGAAAACTGGTATCTCTCATAAAATGTGGAGGAGGCTTAAAGTGATTTTTAAGATGTCATACTCTATTCTATATGCATACTTTACAAATTCTCTTCTTTGCAGATTTCTGGGAACACATAGTTCTCAACCAATAACACAGATCAATTTTATCACTGTCACTTTTGAGAAGTATGTAAGGCATACTACTGTAAAAATAAACCCAACTCTTGCATTTATGATTAATTGATTTTCACAGGGTGCCAAGACAATTTGATAGGGAAAAGGAGTCTTTTCAACAAATGGTGCTGGGACAGCTAAACATCTATATGCAAAACAATAATTAGTCATTCTGCAAATGTAAACCAAAATCACATTGAAATACCATCTCATAAACACTAGGATGGCTATCATGAAAAGATTGCAAAATGACAAACATTGGTGAGGATGTGGAAAAGCTGCAACTTTCACACATTGCTGATGGAGATGTAAAATGGGTCAGTCACTTTTGAAAACAACCTGGCAGGTCCTTAAATAATTAACGTATAGTTATATGAGCCAGTGATTATACTCCTTAGTATATATCCAAGAGGAATAAAAACATTTGCACACACAAAAATGTATAGATAAGTATTTATAGCAGTGTTACCTATAACACAGAAGTGAAAACAACCCAAAAGTCCATTGACTGATGAATGAATAAACAAAATGCAATATATCCATACAGTGAAATATTATTTGTCAATGAAAAGAAATGAAGTACTGATACATGATACAACATGAATGAATGCTGAAAACATGCTAAGTGAAAGAAGTTGGAAGCAAAAGACCATATATTGTGTGGTTGCATTTATATGAAATATCCAGGATAGGCAGATCTACAAAGACAGAAAGCAGGTCAGTGGTTTCCAGGGACTCGGGGAAGGGGAGGCTTGGAGAGAATGGGGAGTGGCTGCTTATGGGTACAGGATGTTATTTTTATTTTTGGTCAGGTTGTAAAAATGTTCTAAAATTAGATTTATGATTGCTTGGCCCCTTGAATATACTTTAAATGTTGAATTGTGCATTTAAAATGGGTGAATTGTACATATTGTTTGATCTCAATATAGCTTTTTTAAAAAAGAAAGAAAAAAATCTGAAACAGGTCTTGAATGTCCTCAGTATAGGTTTTTAACATATAGAAATATATGTTTAATCATTGCTTTGGTTCTGCTTAACACTATATTTTATAGCAGTCAAAGTCTGCATCCCTGTTTGAGCAGATTGGAGACCATTAGAAATTGGGATGGGAATGTAATTAGTTGAGTTGAACCTTAGCCAAAAGGCATTGTATTCTACCTGGAAGGTACTATTGGATTTTTTAAACAGTTTTATTGAGGTATAATTGATAGAAAAAATCTGCACATATTTAATGTATACAACTTGATGAGCTTGAATATGCACATATGTCCATGAAACCATCACCACAATCTAAATATATCCATGACTTCCAAAAGTTTGCTTCCACCTCTTCCCTGTTTTTGTGATAAGGGCGCTTGAGAGCTCCTTTTTAATTTTTCTGTATACAATATAGTTTTGTTAACTATAGGTATTGCCGTACCACAGACCTCTCTTATCCATCTTGCCCAACTGAAACTTTCTACCATTTGAACAACTCCCCACTTACCCCTCCCTCCAGCCCCTGGGAACCACCATTCTACTCTCTGCTTCTAGGAATTTGGTGGTATTTGTCCTCATGCTGGTGGAATCATGTGATATTTATCCTTCTGTGACTAGCTTATTTCACTTACTATAAAGTATCAGTTCCTAAGAATAGGGTTTTCTGTACCTCGCCTAAGATAGGAATCATACTTTTCAACCAGCTCCCCTTTCCTGTTGGGCAAATGGTGCCGAATTGACGCATGGTTTAGAGTGCAACCTCCTGAGTGAAAAACACTATTTCTTGCCGTGCCTAAAATTTCTTTTTACTTCTTTGCCTTCCATCCAAGTATTGATCGAGGCAGGGTTCTGTGTAGCTTACAAGGTGTTAGGTGTTGTCAGACTGTCATGTTAGAGCTCCACGGCCCGCCACTATAATGGGCTGACTGTCTTTATGGAGGTGGAGAGCAGAAGGGCAAGCTGGTGGATTAAGGAACAGAAGCACTTGCTTTAAAGGGCCCAGAGGCTTAGCTCGAAATCAGTGCCCCTGGAACCTCCATCTTACTGACAAAGCAAGTAGCTGTCATTGTACATTACAAGGCTCTGTCTTAGACAAGCAGTCTCTGTTTTCTCTTATGTGATGGGCTATTTTTGGATGTGTTCTTGACCATTATCTAATATTATATACATTATATATATATATATATATATAATGTATATATTTAATTATAGATTATATATTTATATTATATAATATACATATCCATAACTTTTTTTTTTTTTTGAGACGGAGTCTCGCTGTGTCACACAGGCTGGAGTACAATGGTACAATCTCGACTCACTGCAAGCTCTGCCTCCTGGGTTCAAGTGATTCTCTTGTCTCAGCCTCCCATGTAGCTGGGACTACAGGCATGCACCACCATGCCCAGCTAATTTTTGTATTTTTAGTAGAGATGAGGTTTCACCATGTTGGCCAGGCTCATCTTAAACTCCTGATCTCAGGTGATCTGCCTGTCTCAGCCTCCCAAAGTGCTGAAATTACAGGCATGAGCCACCATATCTGGCCTATATATATATCCATCTATATATAGGATATCCATATATATATATATATATATATATATATATATATAATTTGGCAATTAAAAATACTGTCTGTTAGTAATTGTAAATAATATTTTAGATGGGATGATGTATAATAAAAAGAAAAAATTATTCCGAGTCAGAAAAGTTCAAATCTTGGTTCTGCCAGTTAAAAGTGCTGGACCTTGGGCAAATCATGCAAACTCCTTTTGGGTTTTGGCCCCCTCCTCTGTCAAAAGGCAAATAATTTTACCTATCTTGTGGGACTGATGTGATGATTCAATGGGGCAATATTTGCCAAAGTGCTTTTGTAAGGTTAAAAGGGCTCTCATAGTCATCTTGTTGTATGTGGACCTGTTTAATGTCCCCAGTGAGACTGAAGTCTCCCTGTTTTTGCAGATCCTCAGGATGAGTGAGGACACTCAGTTCAGATTTGCTGATTCTTTTGGTTGTTTTGAGGGCCTTTTGGTTGTTGGGAGACAAGAAGTGTTCAGGGAACATTTTTCTGAATCACTTCTAAGGAGACTGGGACATGGCATGAGTCAAGTGTATCTGAGGGGGTCATTCACTTATTCAGTAACTGTTAATTGAGTGTTACTTGGTCTAGATGCTTGGGGAAAAGTGGTTCATTATACTATAACTGGCAAATTCTCCACTTCCAGGAGCTGACATTCCAGTAGAGCAAGATGATCCAAATAATCAATGAAATAAAGAAATATAAAATTTCAGACAATTTTAGGCACATTACAAAAAATAAAGCAAGATAAAAGGATAAAAAGTGGGGGTGAAGACTTTGTTTTTTCCCCCATTTTATGTTGATAAATTTCAAATCTATAGAAAAGTTGAAATAATAGTTTGCAATGAACATGCATTTTCTCATCACCCAAATTCATCAATTATTAACATAATGCCACATTAGCTTTCTTTCTCCCCTATATGTGTGCATGTCTTCATGTACTTCTTTGTATACATGTGTTGGTTTTTGTTGTTGTTGTACCATTTAGAACAATTTATAAATATCATGGAATTTTATCTCTAAATAATTCAGCAAATATTTCCAAAGAACAGGATCTTTACCTGTGTAACCACAATGCCATATGACTCTCAAAAAATTTAGCAGTAAAGCAAAAAGAACAAAGCGGGAGGCATCAAACTACCTGACTTCGAACTATACTACAAGGCTAACAGGCTGGCTGCTGGTTCAAAAACAGACACATAGGCCCATGGAACAGATTAGAGAACTCAGAAATAAAGCTGCACCATCTACTACCATCTAATCATCAACAAAGCCAACAATAACAAGCAATAAGGAAATGACTCCCTATTCCATAAATGGTGCTGGGATAAATATAACTGGGTAGCCATATGCAGACGATTGACACTGGACCCCTAGTTTCACCATGTATAAAAATCAACTCAAGATGCATTAAAGAATTAAATGTAAAACCTAAAACTATAAACCCTAGGAGAAAACCTAGGAAATACCATTCTGGACATTGACCTGGGCAAAGACTTCATGACAAAGACTCCAAAAGCCATTGCAACAAAAATAAAAATTGACAAGTGGGAGCTAATTAAACTAAAGAGCTCTTGCACAGCAAAAGAAACTACCCACATAGTAAACAGAGAACTTACAGAATGGGAGAAAATATTTGCAAACTATGAATCTAGCAAAGATCTAATATTCAGAATCTATAAGGAACCTAAACAAATCAACAAGCAAAAAACAAATGACCCCATTAAAAAATAGGCAAAGGACATGAAAAGATGCTTCTCAAAAGAAGACATACATGTAGCCAACAACATATGGAAAAATGCTGAATATCAGTAATCATTAAGGAAATGCAAATTCAAACCACAATGACATATCACCCTGGTCAGAATGGCTATATTAAAAAGTCAAACAGTAACAGATGCTGGCAAGATTGTGAAGAAAAGGGAATTGTATACACTATTGATGGGAAGGTAAATTAGTTCAGCCGCTGTAGAAAGCAGTTTGGAGATTTTTTAAAAGAACTTAATAGAATTACCACTTGACCCAACAATCCCATCCCTTGTTATATACCCAACAGAATATAAATTGATCTATCATAAAGACGCATGCATGTGTATGTTCATCACAGCACTATTCACTACGGCAAAGATATAGAATCAATCTAGAAGCTCATCAGTGGTGGATGCGATAAATAAAATATGGTACATATACACCATAGAATACTACACAGCCATAAAAAAGCATGACATCATGGCCTTTGCAGCAACATGGTGGAGCTGAGGCCATCATCCTAAGTGAATTAATGGAAGAACAGAAAACCAAATACTGCCTGTTCTCACTTATAAGTGAGAGCTCAACAACAAGGACACATGGACACAGAGAAGGGGACATGGGGCCTATGTGAGGATGGCAGGAGGGTGAGAATTGAAAAACTACCTATTCTATTATGCTGATTACCTGGGTGACAAAATTACTGGTACACCAAACCCCTGTGACATACAATTTACACATGTAACAAACCTTCACATGTACCCCTTGAACCTAAATTTCAAAAAAAAAAATACCACCATAGTAGTATATAACAACATTATCTAACATGGTGTGAATTCTAATTTTCCTCAATTGTCCCATAAATGTCCTTCATAACTGTTTTGTTATTGTTTGTTTGTGTGGGAAAGTGGTTATTTGGGTAATGAAAAAAGTTTCTCTACAGATGTGGCATTTGAGGAAAGATCAGGGTGTTGAGAAAGAAACAGTTGTGTGGTGTTGATATAATGCATAAGCCTAGGTATGGAGAATAGTAAGGTCCCAAGGTAGGAATGAATGGATGTGTTTAAAATATCACAAAATTGGGCATGAACAAGAGGGAGTGTGTTGGACAGAGAAGTTGGAGAGGCAGTTGGTAGCAGATGATGCAGGGTTTATGGAGCTGCTCATGAGTTGAGTTTTTTTTTCTTTTTTCTTTTTACTTTTATTTTACTTTATTTTTCTTAAGGTATATACTATATCCAGCATTTCTCCATATGTTATCCCTCCCCACCCTCCTCACCCCCTGCTCTTCCTCCCCTAACCCCCCAACTGCCCCCAGTGTGTGATGCTCCTCTCCTTGAGTCCACGTGTTCTCATTGTTCAATACCCACCTATGAGTGAGAACATGAGGTGTTTGGTTTTCTGTTATTGTGTCAGTTTGCTGAGAATGATGGTTTCCAGATTCATCTGAGTCCCTGCAAAGGACACAAACTCATCATTTTTTATGGCTGTGTAGTATTCCATGGTGTATATGTACCACATTTTCTTTGTCCAGTCTATCATTGATGGGCATTTGGTTACACTTTAAGTTCTGGGGTACGTGTGCAGAACCTGTGGGTTTGTTACATACGTGCCATGATGGTTTGCTGCATCTACCCCCGCCCCCATCATCTACATTAGGTACTTCTCCTAATGCTATACCTCCCCTATTCCCCAACCCTCTGCTGTCCCTCCCTTACCCCCCACCCCCACCACCCAACAGGCCTGGTGTGTGATGTTCCCATTCCTGTGTCCATGTGTTCTCATTGTTCAACACCCACTTATGAGTGAGAACACATGGTGTGTGGTTTTCTGTTCTTGTGTCAGTTTGCTGAGGATAATGGTTTCCAGCTTCATCCATGTCCCTGCAAAGGACATGAACTCACTCTTTTTTATGGCTGCATAGTATTTGTATTAAGTCTAAAGGGGAAGCCACTAAAGATTTTATTTTAAGACAAGGTCTCATTCTGTCACCCAGGCTTAAGTGCAGTGGTGCAATCATAGCTCACTACAGCCTCTACCTCCTGGGCTCAAGCCATCCTCCTATTTCGGCCTTCTGAGTCCCTGGGACTATGGGCATGCAACCATGTCCAGCTAATTTTTTAAAAAATCTTTTGTAGAGACTGGGGTCTCACTATGTTTCTCAAGCTGGTCTCAAACTCCCGGGCTCAAGCAATTCTTGTGCCTCAGCTTCCCTAAGTCCTGAGTTAACAGGTGTGAGCCACTGTGCCCAGCCACCACTGAGGATTACCACCTGGGAAGGAAGCTGGGCATGGTGGCTCATAGGTGGGTATAATTCCAGCATTTTGGGAGGCTGAGGCAGGAGAACTGCTTGATCCCAGGAACTTGAAGCTGCAGTAAGCTATGATCACACCATTGCACTTCAGCCTGGCGGACCCAGTGAGAGCCTGTTTTTAGAAACATAAAATAAAATAAAAAAATAAAAACAAAGGAGATGCCATTAGACATTAAAAACTGAGAAACAATATGGTCTGATTAATGTTTTGAATAGATCATTCTCTGTGATATGTGGAGAACAAACTGAGTTGGGCAAGTGTGTGGTAGGAAGAGGCCCTTTCAGAAGCCAAGGTGGCTGATGCACATGCAGGTTTATCTGCTCCCATCTGGACTAACCACACTGCCATATGCTTCTCTTGCAACCTCTCAACCACTGTTTCTATGCTGAATTGAAATGTCCATAAATCTGAAAACCCGAAGCCATCACATGGTGGCCCAACTTGTCAAACATCAGTTTTGGGTATCCAGGTATGTCTGAGTAACTATGAGTACAGTATTTTCTTATGTTTTT
The DNA here is from genome assembly GCF_009761245.1 of Sapajus apella. Classification (NCBI taxonomy): domain Eukaryota; kingdom Metazoa; phylum Chordata; class Mammalia; order Primates; family Cebidae; genus Sapajus; species Sapajus apella. The sequence goes on from NW_022436943.1 coordinate 41,681,974, forward strand.
CTTATCTTACTATTTTATAAGAACAAGTGGAAAATAAAACACTGAATGTTTGAGGTTGGAGTTAAGAAGCATAAGCCCCATACGTTTAGTGTTAAAACCTAAATTGAAGTTATTAGTCAGTTGACAGTGTTAAATCTTACTTTAAGCCAAGCAACTTTTTGTTCATTTGCGAAGGAAAGAAGCAGCTTAATGACCATAGACACACTTGTGGAAATACGTGCAAGAAACACCTACAAAAAGTGAGAAGTTATATACTAAGTTTCAGCTCTTTTGGACAAAGTACTTTATGAAAAGCATAAAAACCTATTGTATGATTTTTCAAACACTAGAATTTTTTTTTTTTTTTTTAGACAGAGTCTTCCTCTTGTTGCCCAGGCTGGAGTGCAGTGACACAATCTCAGCTCACTGCAACCTCCACCCCCTGGGTTCAAGTGATTCTCCTGCCTCAGCCTCCCAAATAGCTGGGATTACAGGTAAGTGCCACCATGCCTGGCTAATTTTTGTATTTTTGGTAGAGACAGAGTTTCACTATGTTGGCTGGGCTGGTCTTGAACTCCTGAAGTGCTGGTTTTACAGGCATGAGCCACCACGCCCAGGCACACATTTTTTATATTGAATTAGTCAGAATAATTAATGCTAACTGCCGCAGCAAATCCTGAAATCTTGACAGTTCACACACACAAAGCTATTTCTTGCTCATGTAAAGTCTAATGTACATGGGGCACCTCTTTCCTTGTAGCCTCACCATCTGGCAAGTGTGGTTCTGAAAGTAGCCTTGGATGCTCAAAAGAGAAGCACAGAATGAAGCAGTCTGCCTGTTCATGCTTCTGCCCAGGGGGTTGGGAGGGCATATCCGTTCTGTTTATAGTCCATAGGACTCCCTCCTTCCATGGCTGGCAATGGATGCAAACATTTGGAATTCTTGGAGAGTGTCAGTGGTTTCTCTACAGTTATCATATATGAAAGTAAAGAACTCTAAACAAGGGGCCAGGCGCGGTGGCTCACGTCGGTAATTCCAGCACTTTGGGAGGCCCAGGCGGGTGGATCACCTGAGGTTGGGAGGTAGAGACCAGCCTGACCGACTTGGAGAAACCCATCTCTACTAAAAATACAAAATTAGCTGGGTGTGGCAGTGCATGCCTATAATCCCAGCTACTTGGGAGGCTGAGGTATGAATCACTTGAACCCGGGAGGCAGAGGTTGCAGTGAGCTGAGTTTGCATCATTGTATGACAACCTGAGCAACAAGAGCAAAACTCCATCTTCAAAAAAAAAAAAAAAAAAAAAAAGAATTCTAAACAAGGAAATCTTCAGGGATGCCTGATGTGGCTGGCCAGGTATGAGGGGCAGTATTTGGAGTAGAAGACTCAGAGAAGTTAAGAGCATATCTTCTTTTAGAGCTCTCTTTTGGAAAACTTTTCTCTTTCCTCTTGGCCTCAGGTTTTCTCCCCTACCTTTTGAAGATGAAGTTATTACTAGAGTCTAGTCCAGGTGAAAGAGGCCCAATGCCAACCAAGCACTCAGGTCACATTCTGATTTAGGCCAGAAGAGGCAAAAAAAGGGTGTTTGCAGTTCACTATCTGGCTCAACCAGATACGGGACTAGGCAGGAATTTTGGATCAAAACTGTGGGTACTTATAAAGCCTGGATTAATCTGAATTATCCCTCATACCATCACATATCTGCAATAGCAAAAGGCCATGGGGCAGGATTTGGAGTCCAGACCCCCATCTATTATCACAATCACAGCTTAGCATGGTCACTGAAGATGAGAATTTAAATCACGTAAAGAACTAAATTCAGAAACAACACTCAGCGTCCAAGTACAATTGCTTTGGAGGTTTAGCCCAGTTGCTGGCAGCCTAAAGCTGGTGCTCCCTCAGCTGAACTCAATACCCCATAGACAAGGATCTCTATATCGGCTCCCTTCTCTGTGGCTCCTGAGGGGAGGTCAGGGGGCTGAAATGACACCTGTACAGGACCAGCCAGCTTTGTAAGCCTGTTGTGTTCTGAATCCATTATCTTGCCCTGTCTCATTCACTGTGGGCAGGTGGGAAGAGAGGCTGACCAGAAACTCTGGTTATTCACATTTGCTTCTGTGGCACTTAAGGACTATGGGTCTGACAAACAATAGATGTGAGCCAAAGGTTTGGGATTACAGAAATTTAAATGCCTAAAATATGTAATACTCACAAATATCCATGTACACAGCACGATCCTTCGCTTCTACCTCCTCCCTTCCCCCAACCTCTGACCCTGGGCCATTTCCTAACCATCTTGCAGTTACGCAGAACCATGTGGCTTATTCTGTCTAGTGGGCTACGGTTGTGAGTGTTTCATGCCTTTCTCTCTTTGTCTCTCTCTCTCTCTCTTCCATTTATTTATTTATTTATTGAGACAGGGTCTCACTCTGTTGGCCAGGTTGGAGTGCAGTGGTGTGATGTTGGCTCACTGTAACCTCTGCCTCCCAGGCTCAAGCAATCCTCCCCTCCTAAGTGGCCTCCTGAGTGGCCTCCTGAGTGGCCGGGATTACTGGCACATGTCACCACACTCAGTTATTTGGTAGAGATAGAGTTTCATCAAGTTTCTCAAGCTGGTCTCAAACTCCTTTGCTCAAGTGATCTTCCTGCTTTGACCTCTTAAAGTACTGGGATTATGAGCATGAGCCACTGGATGCAGCATCATGCCTTTCTCTTCCTTTGCATATAGACCAGGAATCCAGGTTTTCCAGATGTGAGAGCCTCCACTGTCAGGCTGAGTACTGCGGGGAACAGAGCCCCCAGCAGCCTTACCTGAGTTAGGCATGTAAGATAAGTCAGGAAGAATGGTTTAGTATGCTAAGCTATTAAAACGTTTTAAATTCTGTATTAACATTTTTTTTTTTTTTTTTTTTTTTAGAGATGGGATCTTGCTGTGTTGCCCAGGCTGGACTTGAACAACCGTGATCAAGAATTTCTCCTGCCTCAGCCTCCGGAGTAGCTGGGACTACAGGCGTATATTACCACATCCAGCTAAACTATTGAAATGTTAAGTTTTATTTCTGGTTACCATAGCGCAATCTAACCTATTATGACTAATATCAGATTCACAATAACATCTCAGCTCTGCTGCTTTCTATTTAGGGCCTCTATTTTCTCATCTGTAAAGTGGAGATCATACCTACTGCCAGGACTGTCATGTTTTTGTCTGCCTTGCATTCCATGCCTTCTGAGCGTTGCTCTCACCTCAAAATTCCATGAGATCCTTTGGCTATCAATCTGGGGATACACTTTCCCAACAACAGGGCAGCCAATTAGAGAGCCACCTCTTCTTGGACACCCTGATTGGGGCAAGGTGTAGCATGTGACCCCAAAATGGCCAATCAGAGTCCATTTTTAGGACGGGTGGATGTCAGGACAGAGGGTATCTTTCTGCATAAGCCTAGGGCTGTGAGATGTCACCTTTCCCATTCATGGAAGCAAGCAGCACTTGTGGACACTGAGAGACTGAGCTAAAAGGCCCATCCAGCCCTGTTTTTCTCTATTACATCATCCAATAAATCTGTCTCTTTCTGTCTCTCTGTTTAAGGTAGTTTGAGTTGGGCTTTAGTCGCTTGCAACTGAAAGAGTCCTGACCAATGTTCCTACCTTGTAGTTATTAGAAGGATCAAATAAAACAATGCATTAAAGTACCTGTGAAATTACAAATGCCCTAAACGTAATTGCTATTCTAGCTGAGATTGGTTGCTAGAGGGCTTTAGTCATAAGTGTGATATCTTGTTTATTCCTTATTCTCAATCCTTTAGGTAACCTTAAGATTTGACGAGCTCATAAACGGAGACCACATTATTTTGGACCCCACAGAATTTTTTTCCACTTGGCTGCAATAATCTCTTTGTCCTTTGCTGCCTTGAAGGTGCATCCTAAGAAACAGATATTTGAAAACCTTTATTGCGTATGCTGCAAGGAAATTGTCTACTGCTTCACTCGGGGCTCCACCTATAAAGAGACATTAAGAAAATTTTCCCAGACTTATATGGGAAGGAAAACATGATGTCTCCTAAGGTGATATTTCTACTTTTACATCCCTATCATCAGAGAAGACTGAGCTTATTATATTCTTAGGTATTAAAGTCATAGCCCTCAGTATAGTTCTTAAACATTCAGATGACTTTTGCATTATTCTCCACTATACATCCATGTTTATTTTTATGGATGTTGTAAATTCTGTATCAAATCACTATCATGGCCTGCAAGGTTGGCATGAAATTTATGGTTTCTTTTTTAATAATGATGACCAAAGTGTATAGGCTATGCCTGCATCCTTGTCTTGATGTTCTAATGGTGCTACATTTTCTCTGATTCTGATTTTTGTTTATTTATAGCTTTTTATTTTATAGTATATTTGCTTATGAATTGCCACAGCTGCTTAGTGGAAATAAATGAATTATGAATAAATAAAAGCTCTTGAATCATAAAAGAAACACTTGATGAGCCTGAAATTATACCATATGAGGGCACTGGGGATTTACTTGGTTTCTTACAAATAGCCTTCTCACCCCAATATAAGTTAAATTGAATAACACATTGAGTAAGAGAAGGTGTTTAAAATTTTGAGAGAAACAGCACAAAAAGACATAGCTGGTATTCTCATTATACACAAAAAATCAAAAGTCTTAATTTTAAGAGAATACATTCATACCAATTTTGGAAGACAGATGTTGGAACCGTGTTTGAAAGACCAGGTCCATTTGCTTCCTTTTCACCAAAGGCAATAGGAAAAATATTTTTGTTAAATATGTCATTATATCTTCAACTTCACACATTGGGCCAGAAATTATGCAATAGAAATAGTTTTACTATAAACACCGAAAATTGAATTAGCTGGTTTTTTAGATACCCCTAGAAGCATCAAAGAACACAAAAATGGAGAATGAGGTCTACAAGTTAAATGCCCGTTCGCTTACGTATGTCCTTTGCTGGGCAACATTCTCCATGAAGACCAGACTTTCTCTGTACAATTTCCTGTCGTAGTCCAGGGCCTCCAAGGGGAGGCACCCAGTAGGTACTTGTAGAATGAATCATGATTACCTCCCCATTTCCTGTGAAAGGAGCTTTGCTGCGTCTTGAAGGCCAAGTCATTGCTGACTATGTTTCTTCTTCTATCATACGTTCTTCACCAATTGACTTTTGTGCAATTACTTAAAGCAGGAGTTCTTAAGATGAGGTGGCTTCAGAAAATTCTTGAATCCACTGAAAATGTATGACAAGGTGTGTGCATTCGTTACATTTTTTTCAAAAAAGCATCCACAGCTTTCAGCAGTGTTTTCAAAGGACCTTGTGATCCTGAAGAGTTTAAGGACCATTTATGCAAGAGATTGTCTAGCATAGTGCCTTGTGGGTGCTCGATACATGGATATACACTTTTATGTTTCCCAGTCAGAAATAACTGGGTTAGCTCTGTGACCTGGACTAATAATTGAATCCTTTTAAGCCTTATTTTTTTTTTCTTTTTCAATTTTTTTTTTTTTTTTTTTGAAAGGAAGTCTTGTTGTGTCACCTATGCTAGAGGGCAGTGGCGTGCTCACTGCAACCTCTGCCTCCCGAGTTGAAGCGATTTTCCTGTTTCTGTCTCAGGAGTAGCTGGGATTACAGGCATCTGCTACCATGCCTGGCTAATTTTTGTATTTTTAGTAGAGACAGGTTTCACCATCTTGGCCAAGCTGGTCTCTAACTTCTGACCCCGTGATCCACCTGCCTCAGCCTCCCAAAGTGCTGGAATTACAGTCGTGAGCCATCACACCCAACCAAGCCTTTATTTCTTTATGTGTGAAATGGGAACTATATCTTACTATTATTATGATTTTTTAATTTCAATAGCTTTAGGAAGTAGTTTTTGGTTACTTGGATAAATTGTATCATGGGGAAGTCTGGAATTTTAGTGTACTCATCACCCAAGTAGTGTACATTGTACCCAGTAGGGAGTTTTTCATCCCTCAGCCCTCTCTCACCCTCCCGCCCTCTGAATCTCCAGTGTCCATTTTACCACTCTGTATGCCTTTGCATACCCATAGCTTAGCTTTCACTTCTAAGTGAGAACATGCAATATTTGCTTTTCAATTTCTGAGTTATATCACTTAGAATAATGGCCTCCAGGAAAATGATAATATCCAACAGAATATTGTTAGAATTAAATGAGGTGATGTAAGGAATATTTGACCCATAGTAAGCACTCAATTAATGGAGCTAATTTCTTTGTTAGAGGAAATTAAATCATGTTTCAGAGACCAATATCATATACTCACCAGGACTGATTCTCATTAAAACAATCTTCGTTTTTCAAAATGAAATAAATAGATTTTAAAAACCTTGAAAAAAGGTTTTGTTTTCATGAAGCAACATCATTTAATGATTTTGCAATGTAATAGAAATGAATACAAGAGGAAAACAAAGGCAGGGACGTATCTGTCTTGCCCAGGGTCAGAGAAGAAGTAACCTGACCAAAGGGGAATTAGGTCTTTGAAACTCTCCTAGTCTCTTCCCTCTTCCCTCCTGCCTCCACCTCCATCACCGTGTGTGTGTATGCACACAAACACAAAAACACACTCTCAGAAATGTCATTATTTAAGAGTTAGGCAGAAGATCTTTCTGAATCCATTTTTTTTTTTTTTTTTTTTTTCTGAGACAGAGTCTGACTCTATCACCCAGGCTGGAGTGCAGTGGCGCCATCTCGGCTCACTGCAACCTCAGCCTCCCCAGTTCAAGTGATTCTCCTGCCTCAGCCTCCGGAGTAGCTGGGATTACAAGCACTCACCACCAAACCTGGCTAATTTTTTTTTTTGTAGTTTTAGTAGAGATGGGGTTTCACCATGTTGCCCAGGCTTGTCTTGAAATCCTGACCTCAGGTGATCTACCCATCTCAGGCTTCCAACGTGCTGGAATTACAGGCATGAGCCTACTGCACCCAGCTCCTTCTTTAAAATATAGTTCTGAATTCACCCTCTTTCTAACTCCCTTAATTTAATTTTTAATGGAATGTCAACAAAGGGAGAGTATCCAGCATCAAGTTTAATACTATTTGTTCTTTCTTTCGAAAACCTTGAAAGACTTCTTTTTTCCTGATTCCGTTGTATCCAAGAATAATTTTTACAGATTTTTGGCTTAACCAATAAAAATCAATACCTGTTTGTGTTGATGAAGTTACCAACTGCAGACCTGTTTGCTTGTATCATTGCTCAAATTGTAGTTCCAATTTTTGTTTTCTTTAAAAAACTGCTTCTGTAACACCTGGGAGACAAAAATATTTGTAAAATGAAAACATACTCTTTAGAATTAAGAAGGAAAGTGAACTATAGTGTATTAGAAGCTTCTAGATTTTCTAGATATGTGCTTACTTTAATATTTTATTTCAATAGTTTTTGTAGTACAAGTGGTTTTTGATTACATGGATAAGTTCTTTAGTGGTGTTTTCTGGGATTTTGGTGCACCCATCATCTGAGCAGTGAACACTGTACCCAATGTGTAGTCTTTTATCTCTCACCCCTCCCCCACTGTGAGTCCCCAAAGTCCATTATATATTCTTATGGTTTTGCATCCTCATAGGTTAGCTCACTAATAAGTGAGAACATATGTTATTTGGTTTTCCATTCCTGAGTTACTTCACTCAGAATAATGGCCTCCAGCTCCATCCAAGAATTATGGGCTTACTTTAAAAGCAAAGTTGAGGATAAGATTGTCCGAAATTAGAATGGAGCTGAAGTAGTGTGTTGCAAAGGGATTACAGGAGTCCATCTATTCCAACCCCCTAGTATTCCAGAAGAGAATGTTAAAATCTAGACGGATGTGAGTCTTGGCCAAGGTAATGCAACTGTTCCCCTTTCTCCATCCATGGCTGGTGACAGGGCTGGGATGTGATAGGTTAACCAGGTTGAACATGTACTAGCTGTTTTGTAGTTATTTTCATTAATAGGAAGTGGCAGGTTTGTTTTTAGCCCACTTTTTACCCCCCAGGTCTCTATCTCCCTCTCAGCGGGTCCATCTGGCACCACTTCTTTCCTGGGGGTCTGTACACTCACCTGCTTGAAAGAACATTGCCATGAAGCACTGTTTGGCTTAGAATGGCATTTCCAAAAATGTTTGTTCTATGGGCTGTAAACTGATATTCTCTGGGGAAAACAGTTGACGCTTGGATGAATTTTGAAAGTGCTGCACTGAACATATGTGTATGATTATTTCTTGCAAGATTTCTCAGAGCCTTTAATATGCTAATAGGCATCCCAAGTCTCTAGGATAGGGGTAAAGTACATATATCATGTTTTCAGAGCTGACTTGATTATGAAACATTCTTGCATCTCTCCCCAATCCCAGGATCTGAGAATAAATGGGGCTTAAGTTATCCTTCCAGAGATATTTGCGTTTTAATATAAGATACTTAAGAAGTGTTTGTTGGGCTGCTTCTCTTAGTGTGTAATATCCTTAAGGTCAGGAAAAGTGTCCTTCGTCCCTGAATCAACAACACCTAGACCAGTACCGTGACCAGTTCTTGTCACATAGGACAAATGGCATGAGATCCACCTACATTCATTAAAACAAGAAAAGATTTCAAGCGCCACAAGGCTTACTTACTGGAACTAGAATTTAAACCATCAATGGCAACCAAATTAACCTTCTGTTGCCCTCCATTTTTTTTTTTTTGAGTCATCAATTTCACAGCTGTGAGGCAAGAATTACTAAGAAAAATCAAGAAAAATTGATAAAATCATTAAAAAAATATTGTATTATCATATCCCTTTTTCTACTTTCCTCCTATAGAAAAATTTAGTGTTTGCTAGTTTGGTTTTAATGCTTTTGGAAGGGAGAATCATGACAACAAGGATAGCAAAGCAGAGCTGGAGAGGCAGAAGTGAAAAAGGGCTGAGATTTAGAAGGGCTCTTCTCGAGAGAGAAAGAAGAGTTAAAATGGAAGGAAGCAGCTGCCTTTGGGTGGAGGATAATGAGGGTGGCATAGATGGGAAAGATTTTAAAGATATTTTCTGTGTAACTCATACCCACACCTCCACCCACACACTCAGTTCTGGAAGTTTCATGAAGGACAAAGTAAAATCTCACAGTGCTTTCATATGCATTTTTATTCCCTTTTTAAACTTTCCCGCAGAGACTGGACCATGGGAACCTAATAATATTTGGGTTACATTACTCAAAGGAGAGAAATATGACAGAAAAATAGAACCCTGTCAAGTTTTCCACCTCTCATGAGAAAGGGAACATCATCACTTGTGAAACAACTATATACAATTCTCGTGATCTATTCTCACTTTGTATTTCCCCAGTGTTACACAAAAATATGATTGTAGATGTCTTTATTAAAGCTTGATTTTAGTTAATTTTTCAATATTTGCACAATGTTTGTGAAAAATTAGGGAAAGCTATTTTACAACGTACATACATCTATATGCCTTATAAATAGATATTGGAGAAAGTATTAACAATTCTAATGATTTCATCATCACCGGAATAAACCTCCCAACCAGAGACAGCTCTTGGCAAAAATGATCAATAGGAAACTAAAGTGTATTTTAGGTTTTCTCTAGCACAAGATAACCAGCACTGCACTTCACATTTGCTAGGTCTCAAAAAAAAAAAAGATTTTATAAGTTTCTGAATCATCTTACATTGAAAAATTATTTTGGCGGAATCAACTGAACTTCTCACAGACATCACTGTCCTTGATCCAAATATAGCTACCATGTTTGCGCAGGGCATCATGAGTTCCCCAACGCTGAGATGGCAGAAAGGCTTTTCTTTGTATTGGCAACGTGGTATACAGGAGAATCTACCTACACCTCACTGGGGGAGAACCTCTCAACTAAAGCTTTCACCTACCTCAGAAAACACATCTGGTGTAGTCTTTATTACTATGAGTTGATTTGTTTAATGAAGTGTTTGTGGAGGTTGGTTGCTAGGCTCAGTAGGCAGGAGGAAAATAAGCCAGGAAAAACATGACAGCAAGTTTAATTCAGTTCACCTACCATTTGTTGAGCAACGATAATGTGGCAAGAGATGGGGATACAAAGACAGATACATGCTCTACCATAAAAAGAAGGAAGGAGAAGGGAAAATGGGGTGGAAAAGAGAAAGATAGAGAAAGAGAGATGGGAGAGAAAAAGGGAGGGTGAAGGTGATGAGACAGAGGAAGGCATATGGAGAAAGGTTTTAAGACAAGCCTACAGAAGAGAGAAGTTAAAAGCAGGGGACTAACAGAGGAAAAGAGAAGAAAATAGTAAGAGAAAGTGACAGAAAGAAGAAATACTTAGAAGTGATCCTAAAAGGTCAAGACAAAGAGAATGTTTTGTTTGGGGGCTCTGATTTTAACATCTTCTAAAAAGTTTAACCAACAAAAAGGTGGCTCCATTTTCCATGTTCAAAATATTTATGTAGAGAAAAGTCGGAGAAAATTGTGCTTTTAGAGTTGCAAGGTATATGGAAAGATTTAGAAGGTTTATATGTGGACTCAGGAAGCTAACCTAAAAGGTTATCACAGGTTTTGCTTTTGGAAACCTTTTTCAGAAAACAAAACAAACACTAGATTTACAGTAAGCATGTAATAAAAAAGGCAATGGTGTCTCCTTTCTTTTTTATGCAATTTGTAAGTGCTTTTTCCTTTCTGGGAAAGAAGTGTTTCTTCTCTACTGGTTGAAGCAATTCATCACATTCAGTAAAGTCAGAGTGTCTATAAGTACTCATTATGATGTCTCCTTGAGAAAAGGCAGGGTGAAAATGGTAATGTAGAGCAGGAAAATGGTCAATTGTTTATATTTGGTGTATCATATTATTCAGGGAATTTTTTTAAGTTTGAGACAAATGTTTGGCCCTTTAAAAATACGTGGAGGTGGGTGGAGGATATTGCAGATGTCTGCTGCACTAGAGGCTGGCTATGCCAAAGCTGTCTGGAAGCTCTTGTTTCTAACTCAAGTCTCTTGGGCAGGTGTTATTTGAAGGTCAGTCTTTCTATTGATAAAATACAGAGAGCTTATATTTGGTCACTACCTCAGAGAGATGGAGCAGGAGGTGCTGGAAAATGCCATCAATCATGTTATTATTAGCATGTATTGACTCTCTGGGGTGAGAGGAAATCAGTGGGCCAAGGTCTGTTGTCCCATCTCTTCCTCGTGTGTTACCATGTCTGAGGGATGAAGAGAATTGCGTCTCTCGTCCAGCTGTGCTCAACACTAAAGCGTTCAACAGTCATTGCAATTACGCTGGTGGGATTTGGTGTTGGGGGAATTCTGTGTGCTGGGAGCTGCAGGGAGGCCATCAATTCATTTCACATATATTATTTCTCTAGGAAACACAGCATAATTGAGGACAATTTTCCACCATGAATTGCATCATTAGCTAACACAGGAGAAGTGAAATGCTGTTAACTTTTCTTTTTCTTCTGCAAAGCTGATGAGCTGAAGAAATAGAAAAGTTTAATGTAATTTTTTTTTCCTAGGATATATGTTGAAAATCAGAATCAAAACGCTTTTACACGGTAATAGAAATCCCACATTTTAATACATTGCCATGCACATAAGGAGTCAGGTAATGCTGAATACAAAATAGTCAAATATACAAAATGATAAAGCAGATTTTCAAGCCTGATAGAGATCATGCTCACAGATACAAGGGGGGCAAAAATCTGTACACAGTTTCATTTTTATCCCTTTTGTAAGAGTCATGCCCCCCTCAACTCTTTTTGAGGACAACCAGAAACAGAAGGAAACATAAGAATATACAAAGGAGACCCAAAGGGAATTGGCGAGTTGATAGCTGCTTAAGATATGGAAATTGGTGGCTCAAAATTGTGGTGCACAATAATTCTTATGTTTAGAGAAAAAAAGTTTCTAAACATTGTATGCCCTGGGAACCCAGGAAACTAAAGTGGACATCCAACAGAAAAGGCACTCTTGTTTTACCAAATAATTTGATTGCCTCCTCCTAAGTATAGTCCTGGGAGTTTTTCTAGGATGCATAGAGAAAAAGAGAAAGAAAGAAAGGAAAGAAAAAGAAAGAAAGAAAGAAAGAAAGAAAGAAAGAAAGAAAGAAA
>NW_022436943.1:41694048-41793125 GCF_009761245.1 Sapajus apella
AGAAAAAGAAAGAAAGAAAGAAAGAAAGAAAGAAAGAAAGAAAGAAAGAGAGAAAGAGAGAGAAAGAGAGAAAGAAAGAGAGAGAGAGAGAGAAAGAAGGAAAGAAGGAAAGAAGGAAAGAAAAGAAAGAAAGAAAGGAAAGAAAGGAAAGAAAGGAAAAAGAAAGAAAGAAAGAAAGAAAGAAAGAAAGAAAGAAAGAAAGAAAGAAAGAAAGAAAGAAAGAAAGAAAGGAAGGAAGGAAGAAAGGAAGAAAGGAAAGACCCAATAGTTGTGGGAAATGAATACAGGTAATACTTATGTAATTAAGCACTCTTGGGAGACCAACAGAATTCAGACTGCTGGTTGAACTACTCACTTAGGAAGCTATAAACATGTTGAGCATCTACACAGACTTCTGTGTTCTGACATGTGCCTTTTAGCTAGGTTTGTTAGTGTTTGTGAAAGAACGAATCATTATCTTTATCAGATTCTCCCCCTCCTCCATTCCCATACTCTATAAAGAGAACTACTCATGTTCAATTCACATTGTGTCGTTTTTCTTCCTCTTTCTTTCCTAGAACAAACACCAATATGCAGTAGTTCAACAAGGAAGTTCGATGTCCTGTCTGCTTCCTGTGCCTCTCAGTTTGGCACCTTCACACTCTGATGGGTCTTCTCCAACCTGGGATTGGCACTCTTCACCTTAGTGGGTCATGGAGCTCTAAATCTTTGGGAGGTGAAGAAGTGGAAATAAATGGACACCTGGGCTGTAGACTCTGCAGACTAGCCTCATATATTAGAAAAAGTGTGTGTGCGTGTGTGTGTGTGTGTGTATGTGTTTGTGTAAAATGCTGATTGTTACTTCTTCATCATTCTATTTCCTTTGTAAATCCCAGAATGAAGATTCAGAAATAATAGCCCCACAGAGAAAGCCTCAAGTAAGGGAAAGGAATCATTGAATAAGGCCTGTAACCCAGATCAGCACTCTAATTACACATAAGGGATATTGGAGGCACAGGACAGCTTCTTCCCTTAGTTCATTTCATCCTCCAAACAACCTCATCTTCTAAGGACAGACAGAGAGCACCCCACACTGAAGAGCAGTGGCCCAGAGAGACTGGGCGATTTCTATTAATCTGGCATTCTTGAATTCAAAACATTTTCTTCCTTTTTATCAGAGCAGTGTCAATCTCCACAAAGTTCTAAGAATAACTCAAGTATACAAACCACAACAGATCAATATTTCTTTTCTCAGGTGCTTTTTGCTGTTAATGTGGAATTTTGTTACAAGATTCATCTTTTCTAAAATTTTGTGCAAAGCTATTTAATTAAGCGTCTAATGGTATTAAATAATTACATTAACTGAAACTACAGTAGTATGATTTAAGGATACAAGAGTTTCGGTGGAATTAGTCTCCAAATGTTTGTGCTGGCTTGGCTTTTCAGCAGACTGGTTCCTTCTGTCCCAGACATGACCGTGACACACAGTGCAAAGTCAAGAGCCTGGTATTATTCAGCTCACTGCAATGTGAACTTCTTTTACTAGTTAAACCATGGTCTCCTCAAACATCGCCTTGTAAGGACAGCATCTTTCTATTGGTGGAGGAAAAATAGTGGTGGAGAAACCATTCAAAGCCCCAGAGAGCCCTAAAATTGCCTATGTGCATGAGTTTAAGCAAGTAGAACCCCTTTTACCTCCAGTGGGGGCTAACACCCACCAAAGAGGATTCCCTTTCTGGTGATCTGAGGTGGGAATTGAATAAAAATTAAAAAAAAGACAAAGCTTCCAGCATTCAAACATGCATTTCCTCCCCCACTCTACATTCATCCTTAAGGTTTCCATCTGTAACTGAAGGCCCTTTTGATGTGTAAAAGAACTGGGTCAGGCACTTCAAAACCTCTGCAGCAGCTGCTTTGTGGGGAAACATAACCTTGGTCCTCTCTCAAATGCACTGTATGGGATCTGGACATGGGGATTGTCAAAAGCAGGAACAGAGCCAGCGGGCAGTTCCCAATGCAAACATGCTAAATGCACTTAATTGTGGTTAAAAAAAATTACTAGAAATACACACACACACACATGTAAAGAGCTAGAACTGATTGATTTAGGGATCATAGAATCATAGAATCAAGGACCACCAGCACGCTCAAACTCAAATCATATTCTTGGAATTACACTTGGATAGGAAGTCTCTATAGAGTTTAGAAAGGTATTTTCATGGCATTTGTGCTATTTTAGAGGCCATGCTAACTCCTCTGAGGAGATGGGAGAAGACCATCATCAGTTTGTGGAATGGGACAGGACCAAGTCCCAGGTGCTGGAGACATTTAACTGAGCAGTTTTCTACAAGGTTATCTTCAAGATCAGTTAACCCAAAGAGAAAGCATGAGCCAGTAACAGTCTCCTGTTTTGGAATTTTTTTTTTGCATTAAGTATTTGAATATATTTTTACAGAATTTGGTGGTGATTAAATGCAATCATATAAAACAGATCTGTCTGCTCTCATGCGTCCACTCAGCCTTGACTTCCACATTTGATAGCTGTGTCTGTGCTAATGTGGCAAAAGCCATGTGAAACCAACCATTTATTTCCCTTGATCCAAATGACTGAATTTTAAAAGCCTGCAAACAATGTGGAAGGCGACCAGCAGAGTCTTCATTGTTTTAATTGTTTGAGGTATCCGTATCTCCAGTGTTGGATTAATTTAATAGCCTCCCTCCTTGAGGTTCACATCAGTAGGGCTGTTCTTAATACTCTGCATATGAGGCAAAAGGCCTTGGCTTAAGAGCCTTTCTAAGGTGCCTCAAAATATCTGAGGTTTGGAAAACAATAACACAACAAATAACAAACAACAAATAAACCTCCCAAACCATTGGCTCCAGGTTATGAAAAGAATTTTGTATGATCAGTAATAATGTCTATCTATGACACTTATTAATATGTCAACCAGCCAATAATAATTCAACACAAGTCATATGGTTACTTTTACATGACATTAAGTGTATGCTGTTGGTGCTTTCTTGTGCTTGATATAATTGTAGGAGGGAAGCTCTGAAAGAAAAATGCTTGAAGTGCATCAGGTTTTTAAATAGCCTTACATGGCAAATCGAACTTCAGTTTTATGATATCTTTGGCATCCGTTTTCTGCTGTTTCATGGAAGTCATGTCTCATTTTGCCCTTGGGCAAGAAGTATAAAATTAGCCCTATGCCGGATGGCTCCTCCCTTTTACATTTGTTGCTGGTAAATTTCACCCTAAAAAATTTAGATTTTAGAAACAGCACTTGCCCTTACCCAGAATTTTCCCTGTGGAGCTAAGATGATGGCCAGAAGGCCACCAGTACTGTTACTGTCCCTTTAGCTACCTTCCCCAAATGAGAAGCATCTACCTTATTCTTTATATTGAGGTGTGGCAGAACCTTCCCATGCACCTAGCCAGCTTTTCCTCAAGTTTCCCGCTTTCAAAAGAATGATTTCCATCTTCCCAAAAGCCACCATAGCAAAATAATAGAAACACAGCTCTCTTTTTACCTTGAAGCTATGCAGTGGTGCCAGGAATTGGGTGAGTTCATAAACCAGAATTCATAGGATAATCCTCTGGCTTCAGGATTAGATTCAGATCTAAAAAGACTAAGGAGCAGGATCTGGCTTTGAAATAGAGTCCTTAGTGGTGCCCTGAGTAGAAACATCTCCTAGCCTGTCCTCTTTCCTCATCTCAGGACTGCATTGGGATTAACTAATCTCCCAGATGACTGGTCAGTGCTATTAATCCCTACCCCCACTGCTTTTTGGGCAGCAAGTTCTCACCACGATCAAGTTTAAGAAGAAATTGTTAGGACTGGGGAAAAAAGGTGACGACTCCGTTTTTTTGTTGAGTACTTTATGGAATTCTTGAGATCTACCCACAGCATCATATTAAAAGAAAGAGAGATGAAAAGAAAAAAACCACCCTAAAATGTGCAGTGGAAGGGGTTGGAGGGGTGAATAAAAACAGCCCTAAAGCAATAATGGAATTTATGTCATTTTCAAGGATTAGATTTTTAAAAACAGTCTAAGGCAATTGACAAGCCTAGTTTTCAAGTAACAAAATTATTCTAAAGAATGTAGAGGAAAACAGCACAAAGAAGGAAACTGCTAATGTACTGGAAAGAAAGAGAAGGTTTTGGTGAAAGTAAAGGGCTAAAGGGTTCTTAAAAACTTCACTTCCTTGAGACTTTTATTGTTCCTATCCAAAATCAATTATGTGACATTTGCAGACAAAGAAAGCATTTGCAAGTAACGAGGGGGAATCCATTAGAGGTTTTTATCCTTAGTTGATATTCTCACGTACAGCTGATTTTCCCTTTCTCCTTGAATGTTAAAATGGCAGAATTTCCTCAGGTAGGACTGTTAGCCTCTGTCTGAGCAACTGAGAAGTGACTCTGGAGAGATTCCTGGCTTGTCTGCCAGGATTCTGGAGGTAGAAGTGAAATCTGCAGGTGCACACCTCACAGAGCCTGAGCAGGGATTTGAAGGTAGGCCATTACCCACAAAGAAAGTTGATAGGATCTCTGTTCCCCTAGGTAGGTCTCAAACTACTAAAGTGATTTGCTTTTCACACTAGCAGGACTGGCAATGCTGCATATTCAGTTCTAGAGCGGAAATAAGCGAATCCCCTTGGCACCATGGAAAGTATGATAATTATTCATTTCTGTTCATTCCCAAGAGTGCCCTTCCTGTACAAGTCTGGGTGTCAGTCTTTTAATAAAGGTGTAGCATAGGTTTAAGTAAAGGGAAAAGTCAAGCATCAACAGGTTACAGTCCTTAGACATAAAAATATGTATCCTTTACTTTCCCATCTCTTGCTTCCTACTAAACAAAACTCACTGCTGTCATTTCTGGATTTCTAGGAGGTCACATTTCATACACGCATCTTGGGAATAAAGTACAGCACAGCTGAAGGTAACCATGGGAGATCACAGAGGACCACCATGTAATAAAGATGCCAAAGCCTGCAAATAAAGCTGTTTCTCCTTCGTGCTGGTTTAACTCTTGGGATTTTATGCCGCCATGTTTCCAAAACTATCCCCCAAAGTGGTTTCAAACAGAGGTTGACTGTTTGGAAAAGAGTAGTTCATATGCAAACACAGAGTTATGTGCAAGGCATTAAGGCATTTTTAGAGACACAGTCTTCACCTGGGCTCTTTAATAGTCTTCATTTTGCCTTCTCCTAGGCCCCTCTTCACCCATCCTCTTTCAATAATTTTACAACACTTGTTTGGCTTAAACAAAGACAAACTAGGAAACTCTACTTATTTAATTATTTGGAATATTTTGCAAAGACCAAAGCAAGTAACAATGAACCACCATCATTTAATGAACGTCTGCACTAAAAAGCATGTCCAGTTTTCCAAGAGAGTCAGCAGTGGTCTCAGAATGTCCTTGGCTAAACCTTCATTCTACGTTACAATATCTCAGCACCTGGCAGTTCTTAGGCTTCATCAGACTTAATTGTGTGTCCCCTGGACTAGTTATAGAATTGGAGTTTTAGATAATCCAGTGTAGTGGTGAATATAGGTGCCCAGGGTGGATATCGAGGAAAGCAACTGAATGCTGCTTTTGGGAGCTCGAACCAACTCAGTCTGGGCCCTGGAAGAGCTGGCTATACCTGAAAGGTGCAAATATGGAGCCTGATGCAGTTTACTACCTCTCATTCTGCTGCCTGCTCCCTGAGGAGCTGTCTGCTGCCATGTTCTTCTTCCTAGGTTATTCTTGCAAAATGGAGGATGCTGTGTAAGTTTTCACTGTGGAAAAGGTGGGGTGGCGATAATGTTTGGGAGTAGGAGATACAGTTTCATAAGGACAGGTGGGAAGTCTGCTTTGTATACTTTGTTACCTAAGCACAATCCTTGGCACATAGTAGATGCTCAACAAATGCTTGCTGAATAAAGGGAGGGATGAAAGGAGGAAGAAGACCTGCTATTAGAACTGATCACAAGAGATGGGCAGTGGAGACTGGAATATTGTGTCCAAGGATGTTGGCAGCTGGAGTTTGGCTCCCTAATTATGGATGTGAAGAGAACTACGTTCTGCAGAGGGCCTGGCAGTCCTGCTGCTGACCTGTCAAAGGGCCAGATCTTGGTGGTGACTGAAATTTCTCTGAGTTCCTTGTTGGAAGCCCCCTTCTCTGGCTCTGCAGCCTAACAGGCTTGTGGTGAGTCATCCTGCTGCTGACTCATTTGGACCTTCCTCCCTTTCCCTGTCAGGTTTCCAAATCTCAGGCGGGGGTGGTTTCCAACAGGCTGTGTATTTCCTGAGACCCTGAGAGGAGGCAGACAATGCTTATGTATCTGGAGATACCCTAAAACATCAAGCTTGCTTGCATTGGAAGTGTTCCAGAAGTGGTTACACGTATTTTAAAGAAAAGCCTCTGATGCCTGTCAGTCCCAGGCTGGGACAGTGGGCACAGGAACATACTGCGCTGAGCTTTCCACTCAGCCAACTTTATATTTTTCAGGAAAAAAACATGCTACAGTGTTATGTAGCAAGTCAATATGCACATGTCTGTAATGCTTAAAGATAAGCGATAATTAAGTTGACTGGTTTCCCAGGGCTGTGCTTTGTCGTAAGACCTAGTTAAAAAAAAAAATAGTCATCCCAGAAAAGATTAAAAGGGACTAGTAGGTTCTACACTAAGCAAGGAACCTAGTATAGGACTTGGTGCTTCCTTCTCTAGGCACATAGTGGGGTCACTTGATGTTTCCCTCTTAAGAGAATGGCAATTTAAACTTGACTTAGAATTTTTTCCGAAGTGTTAAAGTCAGACCACACAAAAGAATTGCATTCTGTTGCCCTTACTATTCATTCACCATGGCCTTTGATTAAAAGGACATCATCCCCTTTTTTTCTTTGGAGGAACTGTTCTACAGAATACCTACATTAGCCAAATAGAAGCCTCCTGTATTTGAGTACCTGTATGTGCCTGTGGTCAACTTGCCTGTGAACAAAGAAGCAAGCTAAGATATCACAGTCACTAGACCCCTTCTGCTTGCCTTTGGTGCTACAAGTAAACCAGTTGTTCAGTAAAGAATCCAGAGGTGAAGTCTAACAGTATCGTGGCCATATTTACATCAACCTACCACAAACAACTGGGGATATGTTAGTAGTGGAGTTTGTCTTAGACAGTCTGAGCCAGGAGAAAAAAAAAAAACACCAAGATTTATAAATGTAAAAAGAAAATACTTGATTTTTCACATGTGCTGAACGTGCTAATTCATCTTGGTGTAGTATTCTCATATAAAGTGCTTAAGAGTTGGACAGAACCTTTAGACATCATAACTAACACAGTCGAGACATGTTTACATTCCTACCAGGGCATAATATTGTGAACACTTCCACTGAGATTGCAAAACTGCTGCAATTTTTTTTTTCTAAAACATCATGCCATCTGCACACATAATAAAATAATCCAGTAGTTGCCATGCTAAAACAGGACCTCTAGTGAAGGGCACAGACAGCTCCCCAAAGGGAACTTGAGTTATGCACAGTGATGAAAACTGGAAGCAATTTTCCAGCTAATGGTCTGCCAATGACCACTTGGAACGACTTGGCACTGTATATTATGCACCTCATTTTAAATCCATAGCAAAGTAAGAATTTTCCAAAGCCCATAATCTTTACTGAATGGATGTTTTTTCACTTAATCCAGTTAAATTGTCCATGTTCCAAGGATATCTTCTGGCAGTGCCATGGGTTAGTCTTTCTGTGAGGAACAGGTCATGTTCATATCAACTGGCAGGACAGCAGCTTGGAAGGCTAACCGTGTTTATGGAGAACCCTCGGCTGAGGCTGTAAGAAGAAAAAGGGGGAAATATGGTAAGTGCTTTCCTTTATGTTTCCAGACACTGATATGTAGCAATTAACTTATTCAAACAAACCCTGACACCCTTAGGTTAAAGAAAAAGCTCTAGTCAGAATGATGGTTACTCAATGAAAGGATGGATTTACAGTGGCTTATATTCATGATTTTTTTTCCCTACCATTTGGCAAGGCATGGAAGACATCCAACTGAGAAATAGGTGAAGCTGCCTGGGAGGGAGGGTAAAACCAGATCTCTGGAATTAGCATCCAACCCAATGCGGTTTGGGAAATGATTTCTTAGATTATGAAGGTTCATGCATTTGCTTGATCTGGCACAAGGTAAGACTGGGGATGGTGTGAAGCATTTTATTTTTGGGGAGAGATGGTGGTTTTCATTCATCAGGAAGATTTCTTGGAATGAAATCTAGAAAATCAAATGTTGGAAGTGGAATGGCTGGAGCTCTTGCGTTTGCTAGTTGCAAAGTCAGATTAGCTGAGCAGGTTAGAGACTAGATAAAGAAAGCTGTTAAATCAAACCAGAGATCAAACTACTTGAATTGCAACCCTACTTTTGGCCTTGGGAGTGCTGGCATAGAAATATTAATATACGTTCCTGAGTTTTCTAATTTAAATTGTCTCATGTTCCCGTTATTTTATTTGGGTACTCACTACAGTTCCTTAGACATGGGTCAAGAATTAATTATTATATGAGTACAATGGAATGTTTTGCTCAGAAAACTATCAATATTAGTTTTAATACACACAACTATCTGGCAATGGGAGAGAAGCACAGCAGATGTTCTTGATACAAAAGAAAAAAAATCTACCTCAGTTTTCAAACCTAACTGGCTCTCAAATCTAACTGCCTTTTCGAAACATGACAGAACACACAATTTGTATGCAAGTGTTTGATGAACATTTGCAATTTTTGAGAAAATACAAAAACAAAAGGTACTATATAAGTGTATTAAAATCAAACAATAATACATACTAGTGGTCGGATCGGTTGTATTGAAAGCAGAACACTAATTATTGCTGATGGCATTGCCAACTGGAAAAATGTCAGTTTACTTAAAAGCTATTAAAAATGCATCTTCCTTAACACAGTAATCCCATTCCTAGGAGCATATCCTAAGGAAATAATCTAAAAAAAAAATGAAAGAAGCTATGTGCACAAATATGTAACCTAGATGTTATTTATAATAGAGGAAAAATTATTGTTGAAGATTTAGGTTAAGTAAATTACGGTACATTAACAACATGGGTAATTGCATGGACATTAAAATAATACTAATTATGATGATTATGTAGCAACATGGAAGCAGTTATGATATACCATAATATAAAGCTTACATATATGCATAGAAAAGAACTGTATGTGAAAATGAAGGCCCTAGGATTTTTATTACTGTCATCATAGTATTTTGCAAAACAACAAATATTAGGCTCGTGGGGTTGCAGGGTTGCCCCATGACTAACTAAAGCATCGTGATTGTTCTCACTCACTGATACTACCTTGAAAATAAATACTTTGTAATTTCATTAAGAGAAGCACTTCAATATTTTGAAAGGGGGAGAAAAACCCGTGTGGGTAATGTCCTGTCCAGGTTGACCTACAAGGGGAGCAGTATAGCCTCAAAGAGCAACATTGATTTCTAGGAACTTGACACAGTGTACTATCGTTGAGACTTGGCTAAAATCAGATCCGGAGAACGTGTGACTTTGGAAAAGAATTAATAACCTATAAAATACAACTTTAGAAAAGAATAATGATAATAGCGAGTCCTAATTAATTATTATACTTTGGAACCTGAGTCATGAGTTGATAACTAGGTTTATCGTAGTTGCTGCTTCTTTAAATAACCATGTTTCTTACAATTGTCTCTAGTAGCTGAGAGAAAGCAGATATGTCTAATCTTAGCCTATTAAAAAAGTACTTATAACCATGAATGTAATCTGAGTGCAGTATACTTTAAAGCTCTTTCCTATATGGTTGTCCAGTCCTCTTCTTAGGATATGTAGAATTATTCCCACTTTATAGATAAGAAAATTGAGGCCCAGAAGTATTGCTAACCCAATGGTCACACAGCCAGTAAAGATCAAAGCTATATCCACATGATACGGTTTGGCTTTGTCCCCACCCAAATCTCATCTTGAATTGTAGCTCCCATAATTCCCACATGTTGTAGGAAGGACCCGGTGGGAGATAATTAAATCATGGGGGTTGTTCCCCCATATTGTTCTTGTGGTAGTGAATAAATCTTACAAGATCTGATGGTTTTATAAGGGGTTTCCCTTTTCACTTGGTTCTTATTCTCTCTTGGCTGCCCCCATGTAAGACATACCTTTCACTTTCTGCCATGATTGTGAGGCCTCCCCAGCCATGTGGAACTGTGAGTCCATTAAACCTCCTTTTCTTTATAAATTGCCCAGTCTCTGGTATGTCTTTATCAGCAGCACGAAAACAAACTAATACACCACACTTAGGTGTGTCTCCTTCTAGTGACATATAGGAGTGATAGGAACACAGAAAGATTCTGAGCCTTTCCCATCCCATCTTCTGAGTGGGCTTCCATGTTTATCCACAAGCCCAGTCAGCACAATGAAGGGCTCTGTTAGAGCACACACACACAAAAAATCAGAGGCTAAAATGAACTTATATTAGAGCAATAAGATATTCCTGTGAGATATGAATACAAATAGAACTAGAGGCCATAGAGAGACAAGTTGAAGGTTTAGATGATGACATAGGACATCTGGGACAGTGCTGGCCATAATGCCTGGGGCATTGGGAAAAGGGATGGCCAAAGAAAAGAGCGTGCTATGGCAGTGCTGTCTTTGCAATCTTTCCATGGTAGTCAGTGATCCTTCATTGCTTTTTGCTGTTTTTACAGTTAGTATTGTATTCCTTTTGAATGGGTCACCATGCTAAGATGGGATTTATGTGAGGACACGAGGTCCCCATTTACTCAGGCTGTATGTGAAAGACGTGGTAAAAGTAAACCTTGAACCTTAGTCTTTCTTCTTATCTGCTTTGGAGACATGGTCTAGCTCTTGTTGTCCAGGCTGGAGTGCAGTGGCACCATCATGGCTCACCGTAGCCTCAACCTCCCAGGCACAAGTGATCCCCTCACTTCTCAGTCTCCCAAGTAGCTGGGACCGTAGGCATGGTATGCACCACTACACCCAGCTACACACACCTGGACCCTTGAACCTTAATCCTTCTGTCACATATGTATAGTGATGGGTTCTGCCAGCATCACTTTGCTAGAGATTTACCTGCAACAGGAATCACGTCTTTGGGTATATAAATCTACATGAGGTCAAAGTGCAAAATGGCAGTTTGCATTATATAGTTCTGGCTCTGAAAAGGGGGAAACATGTGGTCTTTGATATGGAACACTCTTTGGACTCCATCCCCTATGCTTCAGCATCCCAGCCTATTTCTAGCTCTGCACATGGGCGGGGTTGTTCCTGGTCTTGCTGATCCTTTCTTTTTGCCTATGATGTCTTCTTTATACCCTCTAGCACTAGTGAACACCAACCCCTCCCTCTTTCACAACCACCTGGAGTGTCACATCCTTTATGAAGTATTCTTTCCTCCTAGACAAAGCTAACAACTCTCTCCTGTGAGCTAGTGTGGCATCTCAAATTTTTACCAACAAACCCACAATGAACACTTTAGTTTAACATATCCATCACTCCTCCTATTATTTTTGGTGGGTGATGTCATGTCTTATTGTTGTGTATCCTCCTAATGCAATGTGAAGTCTCAGGAATACAGAAAGTGCTTATTAAATAGTTGTAAAGTTAATAAAGAAAAGAATGATGTTGGAGGAGAGTCTTTGTCTATTTAATTCAGCAATGAATTCTGCGTGAGATTCAATCCTGGTCTGCATGTGGAGAGTGGGATTACTCTGGTTTCTTTCTCTGCTTTATCAACTACTCAAGGAAGATGTTCATCCTGGGGGCTGTCCATGTATGGATTTTGTAGCTAACAAATAGTAAAGGGTTCCTTTTCAAATTTCTGCTTGATGAGCCACCATTACTATTAATAGTTTAGACATTCTTGGAATTGTTAGAATCAAGAATTCTTGGAATCGAGTCTTGGAATCAATCATCATATTTAGCCCTATGGTTTCAGAGTCTGGGTTGAGGAGGGAAGCACTGGAGTCCAGTGGTCAGGAGCATGGGCTCTGGCGGATATGGGTTCTGCATCCTAGGCTCACCACTTCCCAGCCCCGTGATGTTGAACACATGAATTTCTCCCAATCTCAATTTCTTCACCTTAAAATAGCAGTCATAATTCCTGCCTCAGTGTGCTGCTGTGATGTTAAAAAGGGCTCATAGGAAAAGCACTTTCCATAGTGTTTAGTAAATAGTAAATAACTGATAGCTACTGTTTTATTATTATCATTATCATGAATTCCCAAAATTCCTTTGAGAAATCCAAGTCAAATCTCTGATACTAAATATAAGTATTTTAATGCTAAATGTCAATGTTCTAATGCTATAGCTAGGGACCAGGAAAATAAACAAAATGCCCAGAGCTCAAGCCTTTGCAATGTCCAGGAGGCAGATAACTGTCTTCCTGCTTGCCAAGGCCACATTGGGCACACTCTGGCTTCTGCTCTCTCCCAGATTAGCACAGTTATTACAGACAGTTCCACGAGAAAGGGAGTCTGAAACACTTCAAAGGCAGGAAGTGACTGGCCAGGAGGCAGTGGCCAGCCTGGCAAAAGCTTCAGTAACAGATCTGGGATGGATTACGTCCCGTCCCACCTTTCGTTTTGTTTTTTTTTTAACTCGTATTTTTATTTTTTTTCCCTTTGTTTTCTCTTCCACACCACCTTTCCTCACTCCAGCAGCACAGGGCCGAAGGGTTGCTGTGTATGGGAAGAAGAAAAGATGTTATAACCAGGCAGCCCCGCATCTCATGAGCCCAAGGGGGAAATAAGACTTCATCCTTTAAAAGGGCTGTTTAATGTGTTCCATTCAGAAAGAAGGGGCCATGTCTTCTATTTGAAAGTGTCTTTCATGTAAAGAGTTCAGGGACTTTGAGGCTGGGTCTGAACTGCAACTTCAGCGTGGGATTATTTGTATCAGGTGTGAAAAGCACATTCCAAAAAAGGGAGATCCATGGTTGCCACAGCATAATAGCCAATAAGCAGATCTCATTTTTATTGAACAGCTACAATATGCCTACAAAGGTTTTATAGGCAGTTACTTCTTGAATCTGTACTGCCATTTTTGAGGTTTGGATTGCATTATTCCATAATGCACACAGAGAAAATGAGGGCAGGGTCATTAGCTGTCACAGCCACACTGCTAGAATGCATAGAGCTGAGACTAGAACCTAGATCTGTTCTCACCACAGTGCTTTCCTGACTCAATAAGTAATGTGTGTTAGGAAAAGAAATTCTCCAACAAGAATGGAGGAGAGAAATCAAGTAACTGTGTTTGCATAAAAGAATTCTTATCAAACATGAATCCTAAACATGGAGCACCATAAATAAGAGGTTTGATCTAGACAAAGCCAGTACATTTTTATTCTAACAGTCTATGATCTTTCCTGTGTTTAGAGCAGTAGTTCTCAACTGGGTGTAATTTTGCTCCCTACAGCACAACTGGCAATGTCTGGAGATACTGGTGGTAACAACTTGTGTGTGTGTGTGTGGGGGTGGGGGGCAGGTACTGTTAGCATCTAATGGGTAGAGACCCATTAGACTGCTGAACATTTTAGAATGTATAGGATAGCCCTCAAAACAGAAAATTATCAGGCTCAAAATGTCAGTAGTGCTGAGGTTGGTTTAGAAGATACAGGTCCTTGTTTCTATTTTCTATTCCTGGTTATGAGCCAAATATATCACTCTAAAATAGGCCAAGATAAAAACCAACATTAGTGTGCCTCTTGTATGTACAGGAAATAAGGTTAATTTCAAACCTCACTCCCCTCTTCTTCTCCTCATTTTCTCATTTTTTTGATTTTATATTCAATGTAATCAAAATCTCTAATATTAAATCATTTCTAACTTTCAGAACCCTCACAGGCTTACCATTATAAGAATCAAGACTGGATGATTTAGATAGGTGTGCTTAATTAATTAATTAATTAATATGTATGGGAGAGGTAAAAGATAAAAGAAGGACAGAGGAGGATTTAAAGCTAAACTTTGCTTCCAGCCCACAGTGGGAGAAGTCATATGTATTCTCAGCAGCACTGGTCCCATGCCTGCCACTCTCTGCCCCATAAGAGCTTGACGAAGGGCAGGGGGGTAGGGAGGGAAAGCTGCCTACTGAGAGTATGATTAAAGACTCAATCCTCTGACTATAGGAAGATGAAGGTCAGAATCTCCAGTGAGATAGGTATCAGGATGGCAGAGAACTTGGGTTAAGTGTAACAAAACTGATTCATATATACTAGCCTGTAACTTCCCATCATCCTTAGTAAACTGGAAACCACAATAAGTCTGTGATGGTTAGTTTGATGTGTGAACTTGATTGGGCCACTGGATGTCCAGATATTTGGTTAAACATTATTCTGGGTTTGTCTATAAAGGTACTTGTAGATGACATGAACATTTGAATTGGTAGACTTTGTAAAGCAGATAGCCCTCCCTAATACAGGTGGACCCCATACCATCCATTGAAGGCCTGAAGAGAAGATGCTGGGTAAGGGATAATTTACTCTTTCTGCCTGACTGCCATCTCCTGCCTTTGGACTCAGATTCAGGCTGGAACTATACTATGGACTCTCCTGGATCTCCGATTTGCAGATCTTGGGAATTCTCTGCTTTCTTAATTGAGTAAGCCAATTCCTTCTAATACATCTCTCTGTATAAATTTATGCATCTTATTAGTTCTGTTTTTATAAAGAACCTAGAGTAAAAGAGTCTACAGACAACATAATGACCATAACAGTTAGCACTACCATTAACCAAGTACTTCCTAGGTGCCTAGCATCATGCTAAGAACCTGTGTCCAATTTGCAGCAACCAAAGTAGTTAGGTACCATGATCTTTACTCCACAAATGGAGAAAGACAGACCTGGAGAGGTGAGTGATCCAAGGCAGGCTGTGGCCTTTAGGCTAGGCTATGACCTTTGATCTGACTATGAAATATCAAGGGCCTGTTAATTCCAGAAATGTTAAGCGAGAAATACGAGGTCTTAAGGCCCCATGGGAACATTTTTAGATGGATACCTGGCACAGATAGGAAGGCCTTGGCCTCCACCCACACCCTCTCACCCCTTGGTTTTAGTGTTTCTATTGAATATAACTAGCTCCTGAATATATCAGAGCAGTATTTCTGCTGCCTGGCTTTGCAGTCCTCACTGCTTGGATGGTCACCTCTTTCTGGAGAGTTTTGAAGGGTTCTCGTGATGAGCGAGGACCCCTGACACATTGAGAAAGTGAGAGAAAAAGAATGCCTTTATGTGCAAAATGGTTCTCTCCTTTTTCTCAGCCCTGGGGGAAAAAAAAGGACGTCTTATTTCCTCACGTACTGTTCTTCTAGAACTAAAGCTTCTAGACTACACTATGAGCCTGAAAAACCTCTAAGAAACTGACTCTGATTCCTGGAGGTTAAACTGAATCTCTAGATTCTGAGGTTTAAGAACTCTGACATTTCAACCAGAGATTCTCAAACTTGACTGCCTCAAACTCATCTGAGGGAGCTTCGTAACATTTTCATTTGGTCCACCCTGTCTCCATTTCCAGTGATTCAGAATGTCCAGGGGAGGACTAGAAAACTCTCTTTAACCATAGCCTTGAGAATTCACACGAAAGCAGCTTGGCAAAAGTCCACGTACACACCTACATTTTCCCCCAGTACTTAAATAGTAGTTATTTATCCTTCAGACAGAGAAAAGTGGTATATACTGCAGGAAAATTTGGTTTATAGCCTTGTTCTTTTCATATAATAAAATATCACAAATCCTGGATATCATACAGTGCAACGATCCAAATATTTAGAGTGAGGCAGACAGGAGAAGCTATTCAACCCCTTCAAAGTCCTGGAAATACAGGCATGGTCCATCATCCCAGTACTGTTTACAGGTTTCTCATAAATCAATCAAACCACATGTATTCCATTAAACACTAAAGTATCCTGCATTGCCTTGGGGGCTTCAGGGGTTGGAGAGTCTCAAATCTGTATCATTATACATTACTATATTATTAAACAGAATCTGTATCATATTCTATTAGAATTGCCGATGCTCTACCTGTCTCTGGACTACTATTTCTCAAACTTTACTGTGCTTAGAAATGCCCTGGAGAGCTTGGTAAAATGCTGTTTTCTGGGTACCAAATGAAAGAATCTGATTCAGTAGATCTGGGGTAGGCCTGTGACTTTGAATTCATAATAATGTTGCAGGGACACTGATATTGCTAGTCTGGGGACCTCTCTTTAAGGTTCATCACTGCTGTGAACCTTCAGTTCCTTCAGGCAAGAAGTATGTCTGCTGCCTCTCTTTCTGTTGTGTGTGGTAGAATGTCTGGACTATCAAAGGTGCTCTTGAAATGTTTGTCAAATGAGTGAATGAACGAATGTATATAAGAAGAAAGCTACATGATGAAATTAGCTGTTTTCAAGTAGAGACAGAATTTCTTGGGGGGCCAACGTATTGTTCTTTAATGAGAATTGGTTTAGAAATGTCAGTCTATGCAAGTATCTGAAACTCTATACATTCTCTGTGATCATTTAGGATATCTATTAACTCCAGTCTCTGGGGAAGATTTCCCAGAAAAGTGGCAAAGTCTCACCCAGCTTTATAGCTCTCTTGAGCTAGAAGCCTGCTGACAACAGTGGACTATCATCTTGTACCACATGAATATGAGATGATGCATTTCTGGAAGAAGTATCATCAGGCCAGATGCTCTCAGCAGGGATGCATTTGTACAGCCAATTAGTCAGTGGTAACCTCAGCGATTCCACTTTTTTTTTTTTTTTTTTTTTGCACTGGACAGAGGCAAGTATCTCAAGCCATTACAATCTGACAGCCACTCTAAAAGCGCATCGAACCTTCCAGAAGAAAACTGTCCACTGGCACAAACAACAGTGAATCTCACAAGACAGCATAAAAATATACCTTGAAGTATAATCTAAGATACCATTGAAATTTTCCTCCATCTCCACAGTGTTACACTGGGTGGCAGATTATACTCGGAGGGATTGTTTTCTAATTCCTCTCATTGCTTCTACACTCCATCTCTCTTAGTCACAGAGCATAGAGCCCTGCGTGTTTGTCAACCACATGAATAAGTGAAGTTCCCTTTCTTTTTTTAAAATTATCTTTTCTCCTCTTTGTCTTTTGCTTTAATCTTATTTTAATTTCAAGGGATTCTCTGTTGACTGATCCAACAGATTCTTCATTGGAACAATGTTCTCTAAGATTCGCTACTTTAGATAAAATATTTTTTAAAAATCTCCAGATCCTGCAGCTTTTTCAAGAGAAAAAGTAAAGCACAATTTCAAAGGAGAATACAAGGTCTGCGTAAACACTATCTTTTTTTTTTTTTTTTTTTTTGGTCACCTTTCAAAGAGATAGAGTATCTCTTTTGGAAACAAAGCTATGCAAGATAAAAAGGTATTAATGAATAATACTTAACAGTGATGACATTTTGCCATATGGAATCTTAGAGTAGAAGGTATCTTTGAACAGTGCTTCTCAAATTTTAAGATGTTCATACGAATCACCTGGGTATTTTGTTAAATGCAGATCACATTGTTCTACAAGTTGCCAGGTGATACCAGTGCTACTGGTGTGTGGACCATATTTTGAGTAGGGAGGCAACAGAGTTCCTTAATCTATAGCAACACAGTGCAGTAGAACTGTGTGCAATGATGGAAATATTCTATATCTGGTCTAATACGGCAGCCATCAGCCACATGTGGCTACTGAGCACTTGAGATGTGGCTGGTGCATGAAAGAAATGACTTTTAAATTTAATTTAATTTCAATTCATTTATCTTTAAGTGTTCAGGTATGCCTGGTGGCTACCACATTTGACGGCGCCACGCTGTAAAGGAGAAAAGTGACAGTGATTTAGTAAAAACAAAAACAAAAAAAAGGTTTAGAGAGAAGAAACCTAAACAGCAAGGTGAAGCTTCAAATCCTCTCACCCATATTGTAAATGTATTCTTGTTCTCATTCTCCTTCCTGCTGTAAGTAGGAGGGGTTCAAGGCTTCCCCCGCCCCTTCTCCATCATATTCCCAGAATCACTCTACATACAAAATAGTAATTAGGAAAGGCTTTATAAACATTCTGAAGTGTCCCCATTATCTCGTTTACATAAACCTCTTTGAGTTGGCAAAATCAAGCAAGAAATCTTACGAGAAATAGTTCCTTTGTTATGAGCCCTTTCCCCTTGGGTCATATCAGGGCAGGATTCTGAAGACCAGCTCCAAGGTTATTTTACTTGTGGGTTCCTGCCCTTTAGCCTGGAACATAGAGGGGAATGCAAACATTTCTGGAATGTCCAGACATTCCAGAAAAGTTTAAAAGGAAAAGGAGCTCAGTTCAAGTTGTGTTCCCCCAAATGAGAACGTGCTGAGGGTGGCGAAAGGGTAGGGTTTGGTTTTGTCTGAACTAGAGCCATCAGTTCTCAGCAGGTTACAGTCTATATTGCAGTTAACAAGGCTTGGAGATCTTCCCTGGGCTAGTGAGTACTAATTTCCATTGAGAAAAGAGTTATGAGATGTCTTAATGATAACAGATAATTTCTCTGTGTGGGCAGAGCCATAAAGCACGTTGCTATGAGACTGTGTGGATTGGGCTATTTCTTTTGTGTACACACTTTCCCCTCAAAGAATCCACTTGGCCTGAGTTGCAAACCTACTTGGGGACCCTTGTGATTAATTGCTTGAACTGGCTGGTGGCCATCAGCAGGATCTTGCAATTTGCCAGGTTCTACACAGAATTATGAAGCTGAAGGTTTAATGAGATTTTAGGTAATAGAGCCCAGATGTCCAAGACTACGATGTTTGAAATTACACTGCTTGCAAGGCTCTGGGCTTAAACCTTATTTATTTCTTGCTTAGTTGATTTCCTTATTCCCATCTTTATGTAATCTTGGACCAGTTAAATAAGGTCTTCACCATGACATACTGTATCTAGAGAAACGATTCACAGACATACACCTGTGGCCAATAGCCTAAAGAACCCAGAGAGCCAAGACCTCCCTACCTTTCAGCCCAGCCTCTTGGGATCGCCTCTCAGCCAAGGATATGGTAATTACCAAACCTCTCAGCCAAGCATATGCTAATTAACAGCCCTACCAATACCTTGCTGCTATGCAGCACTTAACTTCCAGATTGCTTTCACACATTTAATGGCCTTTTATTCTGTCAGGGTCCAGGAGAAATGGGCTGGGACAGGTATTATCTCTGCTTGGATGAGGAAACCAACATACGCAGAAGACAAGGGATAATAATAGCTAACATTTGTGAAACCCTCTTGTGCCAAGTACTGTTCCCCTGGGGTTTCCGTGTATCATTACTTTTAAGCCTCATAACAGCTTTGAAATTGATATGATTGTCAGTTCCACTTTGAAATGGGAGAACTAGAGCACAAAGAGGTTGGGTCACATCACTCAAAGCTGATGGAGCCGGGATGGAACCTGCTCTGGCTCTGAGTAATATGCGCTGCCACCTCCCTAAGGAAGTATCACAGCCAAGACCTGGAGTCTGTTGTTGTTAAAGTAGTATTCTTTGTACATCATTTGCAAGGAGGAAGACAAATCCCAGGTACATTTTCTAATGAGAAGCTACCTATGCCATTTTTCACTGCTCTCCTCCAGAGCACTGCAGCCTGGAGAGGATTTTATTTACTGGTGTCTCCTTTGCAAAGAAAAAAAAAAAAAAAAAAGCAAAAACTTGACCTAATATTCCAGGCCTTTCATGATGGCAACCTCAACCTCTCCTTCCATCCTTACCCACAACACATTCCAGACACAATAATTGATTAAATCTGTCCTCCATGGCCCTACCTTTGTTTACATGGTCTCTACTTCTTTCCTCATCCTCCTGCCCAAATTCTACCTTTTCTGTAAGAGCAGGTGCTACTTGCACTGGCTACTCCTGAAAGAAGGCCTCACATACAAACCTGTCTCTCCCTGCTCTGAACCTCCATGTGATTTTGTCGAATGAATGGATGAACAAATGGAATAAACATCATCTCCTGATTGCTGTCCTAGGCCCTGTGCTAAACATTGGGGTTTAAAAAATGAATAACAAATAACCCCTGCCCTTGCCTTCAGAAAGCTCACCGTCTAATGAGAGATTTGCACACAGAAAAACCACTATTGCACGATGCTATTATAGAAGGGCAAGATTCCAGAGGAGCAGAAGGGAGGGGGAGGAGCTCTCCTTGCTGTTTACAGATATGGCTGGGAATTCTGCCCAAGCCTTATCCCCTTGTCTAGTTACAGAAACCTCACATGGGAAGGGATTGTGTTTTATGCATTTTTGCACAGCTCCCAAGTAATCAGCATAGTTTCCTAAACTAAACAAACATAAGATAACGAATCACTGTATTAGAAGTGATGGAGTCTCCCTCCTTTTGGTAGGGGGAGTCTATAAGCCTCTCCTCTCATCTTTGCAGTAGAAATAAAGAGCAAAGCTGGCTTGCTGCTGTCTACAGTGGCCCCACAATGGAGCTGGCCCAGAGAGAGAGAGAGAGAGAGAGAGAGAGAGAGAGAGAGAGGAGATGGAGAGAGAGAGAGACAGAGACAGAGACAGAGAGAGAAAGAGAGAGAGGGAGTGAGAGAGAGAGAGGAAGCTCCTGGCATTTCCTTAGGGTGAGTGAGTAGCAGTGACCTAAACCACAGCTCTCTTTTGTAAGGGGTCAAGGAATGTTTAATGTACTGCTTTAAAAGAACAAGTTGGGCAAGTCTTCCTTCAGCATACTCCTGTTCTGAAGGGTTGGAAAATATTTCTTATTTTAGATTATTCCCATTTTCAGAGCAGTGATTCTGATTCTATAAAATTATGAGGCCCTTATAAAACACTCTACAAGTATGTTTTTTTTTTGTTTTTTTTCTAATTTGCTATTCTTCTGAACAGGATTGCGAAGGAGTCCTGGGCAGTGGCCCAGCCCCATGAAAAGCTTTCCTTCCAGACGGTTAGCGTTTGGTTTGGGGGGACTACAGCAGCACTTCATTCATATTTTTGAAGTTTGTTGGAGACAGGAGGTGGGATGGCTGTCACTGCACAACATTCATATCTTTCCAGAACTACCAACCTGTGTTGTTCTACCATTTTAAGGAACCAGTGTGGGCTAATGAAGATAACAAATTCTTCCACTTGGTAGTTTTGAGACTGGTAAGTTAATTACCTTCTGTGAGCCATCTGAACCACAGCTTCCTCATCTGTAAAAGGAGAATATTGATGTGTATATTGCAGTTTTAAAAATTATTATTTTATTTTTGGTGAGAACTACTGTATTTTATCAAATCCAAGATACATTTTTTCAAAAAACTTTAGAGATGGGGGTCTCATTATATGGCCCAGGATGGATTACGGTGGACCTCTGTAGGCAAGATCATAGCACACTGAGGCCCCAAATTCCTGGGCTTAAGTGATCCTCCCACCTCAGCCTCGCAAGTGTCTGGGACTACAGGTGTGTGCCACCATGTCTGACCCAAAGTACATTTTTAAAAAACGTGCCAGAAAGTAAATGAAAGAGCATATATCATGGATCTTGTATCCTGTAGATGCCTAACAAACCTCGAATCCCTTCCCTTTTAATAAAGAATGAGAATACAATGAAGCACAAAAGGGTGGAGGGAGGCTGGACCTCATCTTTTGGCAAAGAGATAAAATACTGAATTTAATTCAGAATCTTGTTGGATAAAATTTATATTACAGAAAATAAAAAACCATGAATGATCTCCATATCGTATGTGAGATGGCTGCAAATATTTTGTCATAGCCTTTTTCCCTACCTCGTGTTGAGAGATGGGGTCTTTTCCCCCCGCCTGCTTCCTTGAATCTGGGACAGGCCTGAGACTTCTTGGATCAACAGCATATAATAGAAATGGCATTATGCCTATTCTGGGCTTAATCTTTAGGAGGAATGGAAACTTGTGTTTCTTCCTCCATGGAACCCAGTCACTATGCTGTGAATAAGCCATGAAGCTACATGGAGAGGCCCACATGGAGGGGAATTGAGGTTATTCCAAATATCAGCTGCCACTGCAGCTGAACAAGCAGCCAACTGCCTGTGCTAACATGCTAGCCATTTCAGTGAAACATCTTGGACGTGGATCCTCAGTCCCTGATGATAGTATGTACGGAAAAAATTAAGAGGTCCCTGCTAAGCCTTGCCCAAATTGTAAAAGCATGAGCAAATAATAATTGTTTTTCTGAGCCTCTTCATTATGGGATGGGTTGCCATGCAGCAGATCATCAAAATTCACTACCTTGTTAATTTTCACAGATGCTCTAAGCAAGATTTGTTCTAGAATCCCAAAGAACAGAACCTGGAAGACAGCCTAGATCTGCTGACTCCCGAACTGAAACTCTTGCATAATTATGCTACACACTGAAGTTATTAAGGGCTAAGCAAGGCTATGGAGCTCTTAAAGTCTTATTCCTTAGCCCTTATCGGACCATATCATGAGTCTAGGTCAATTCTGGTGGATTCAGGAAAGAACTAGAGAATTTAAAAACACTCAAGAGAAAAAAAGTTTCAGCACAGCACACCAACGTATTGACCCCGCACCCCCACTCCACTCCCCATAAACACACAAGGTCTTGTACCCTGCTTGGAAATTGACAGCAGAGTTCATGAGTTTGATGCAAATATACTTGTGATACTGTCAAGCTTTTAAAGATATCTATTGGTGGTCCCAAGGAATAATATCAAAGTGGAAACAAGCAAGAATCACTGTGGACTGATTGATCTCAGTCATAGGTTATTCAGAATGGAATCGGAAGAAGAAACAGAATATCTTGTCCATAGAATAAAACACAGGGACTAGAATCAGTCCTTTTCTTCTGATAGGAAGGCTCCATATGGAGGCAGACATCTGGCTAACTACAATGTCACTTTAGATACACACCAAGTGTATTTCATGCTGTTGTTTACTTTCTATGTCAGGATATCAAGATCTTTTGTTTCAACAGGTAGCAACCTGCATGCCTAAGTTATGGTTTCTGCAGCATGTTAGCTAATGGTCATAGTGTGTGCCCTTGGTAGTGTCATCTACACCCAAAGAGGTAACATTGTCAAGTTTTCCACTTGCAATGCAATGTTCAGCCAAAGAGGCTTACAGAAATATATCTCCTTTGTCTCAAGAAAATTCCAAATAGCACTGAAGCAGGAAGCATTTTCATAGGCATGTATGCAAGGTGCTATCTACTGTGCGTATAGATGTTAGAAACTTAGTGTTTAATTTAATTTGGAAATCAGAAGGTACGGGAAAGTCATTTAAGTTAACATAGTGTTGAATTCAATACAAATAACTGTTGTTTATCTTTGCTTTAAAGCTGTAACCCTCATGAAATTGTAATTCTTTCGCAGGACTTGCCAGCTGATGACAAAGCTCTTGTTTCCTACAGAAATCAGTAGCATAGGAGAGGATGCCTTAGAGTGCACAGACATAACAAATTTGGAAGGAGAATAAAGTGTAGTGGAACAATGGCTGGACCGAAGGTTAAACAAGGTGATCAAGCTGCTACCGCAATTGAAACATGTTAGGAGAATTTATCTGCAGCATGATTTAAAAATCTCAATTTTTTTTTTTTTTTTTTTTTTTAAGATGGAGTCTCACTCTGTCACCCAGGCTGGAGGGCAGTGGCGCAATCTCGTCTCACCGAAACCTCCACCTCCCAGGTTCAAGCAGTTTTCCTGTTCAGCCTCCTGAGTAGCTGGGATTACAGGCACATGCCACTACACCCAGCTAATTTTTTTTTTTTTTTGTATTTTAATAGAGATGGAGTTTTATCGTGTTGTCCAGGCTGGTTGCAAATTCCTGAGCTTAGGCAATCCACCCGCCTTGGCCTCTCACAGTGCTGGGATTATAGGCATGAGCCATCACGCTCAGCCAAAATCTGAATAAGAATATTTAAGCTAGAGGAATATAGACATGAAAAAGATCTTTCTATTATTTTCTTTGTAAACCAAGTTAAGGACAAATCCTTCTATTTCAAAAATTAGGCTCTGGCAATTTTAATAATCTAAAACAGGTATTGGCAAACTATAGCCTCTGTAGGACAAATCCAGCCCGCTCCTGTTTCTGAAAATAAAATTTTATTGGATCACATTCACATCCATTTGTTTATGTATTGTCTTATGGCTGCTTTCAAAACAAGGCAAGAGTTGGGTAGTTACAGAGATCATATAACTCACAAACTCCAAAATATTTACCATCTGGTTATTTACAAAAAAGTGTGCCAACCACTATGAAATATATGTAATATCAAAAATAAATCTAAATGTTAGTGAAAAAGCTTTAAGTTTATATATTGCAAGAAAAATAGCTGTCATCGAGTACTTTCTACTCCAGAGAACTATCTTTTTATCTTTACTCAGAATAAGTTCTGTGAAGTAAGGAGCAGCACAGAAGTAGCCAAGACCTACAGATACTATCAATTACTAGTAGTTGGTAGAGAAGTGAAGAAATAGAAAACATACAACATTATAGCAGTCTAGGGCTATTTAGGGTAGGGACATGAGTATCACAGCATAATAAATAACTGATGTGGCTGGGTGCGGTGGCTCATGGCTGTCATCCCAGCACTTTGGGAGGCTGAGGTGGGCGGATCACCTGAGGTCGGGAGTTTGAGACCAGCCTGACCAACATGGTGAAACCCTGTCTCTACTAAAAATACAAAATTAGCGGGTGTGGTGGTGTGTGCCTGTAATCCTAGCTACTTGGGAGACTGAGGCAGGAGAATCACTTGAGCCCAGGAGGCAGAGGTTGCAGAGAGCCAAGATCATGCCATTGCACTCTAGCTTGGGCAACAAGAGTGAAATTCCGTCTCAGAAACAAAATAAAATAAATAACAGATGTGCATAGTGATAGATTTTGAAAATCTAGGTGCTTAAAAGAATAAGTTTCAGCAGTCAGGAAAACTCTTAAGTAGTAAAGCTTATTCTCAACATTTCTTGATAAAGAAAATGTTAGCCATGTATAAATGTGGTGTGAGATTTCAGGAAACTGCTAAAGTGACTTTGTGTGCATAACACGTTTCTATAAATATTCATGCCCTATATCTACCCTCTATATCAGTTTTTCCTTGCCAGACCCTGGTCTCTGTATTCATCTTTTCGGCCCTTGCATTTGTCTTCATCTGGAATGTAACTTTCTACTTTCTGCTCCCATCTATTCAAAACACTTTTACCAGATCAGTATCCCTAAAAAAACTACCTGTCTTGCTCATCAGCACATACCAAATGAATATCAGTATGGGCGAGAGATTGTGCTAGATTCTGAGGAAGATTCAGAACTGGGTAAAGGAGTTTTTGTACAGAGAGTGCTTAAAATATTTGAAAGAAAAGACAATATCTTTACAGAAAATAATTAACAGTATAAGGTATCTGTTGATTCAGAAAAAAAGTAGTTTACTAGAAATTTTAAAGGGAGTGATTGCTTTTGCATGGACTAGTCCTAGAGAGGGTGGAATTTGAATCAGGCCTTGAAAGAGAGGAAAATAAAAGGAGAAAGGGTATTTTAGGAAGTTAGTGAGGCCCATCTGTATTCAAAAACCTCCTGTGGCTCTACATTTCTTAGAGGATAAATTCAATTGTACAAGGCTGTGTCCAAGGCCCTCTGTAATCTTTGTCCAACCACCTTCATCCTCCATAACACCCTTTGTAAATCAGCTTTCCCCTGATTCTTCTTAGTGCCTTATTGACTCTGATTTCTGGGTGTGCTGTTCCTAATAGCTAGAAAAGCTTGCCTCCTGTCCTCTGTGCTAATCCCAATCCTAGCTGTTATTTGAGGTCCGCAGTCTCCATGGTGCCTCACCATGGGCCTCTCTACTCCAGTGCATGGTCACATGTGGTCCTGCTGCACATGACTAGCATGCAGCTTACACCAATACAGCTCACAGCCCAGGTTCTGCTATATTGGTTGTTCTGTACGCAAGAAGACAAGAACATTGACGACAGCCTTGGATATTAAATTGCTATAAGGACTTAAACTCTTATTATCAAGTTATTTATTTATTCCATTGTGGATCAGTAATAAACAGTTCACAGCATGGTACTGGTGCTCAGACCACAGTTCATTATTATTTTCAGTTTTTAGTTTTAATTGACAAATAATTGTATGCATTTATGGGAATACAATGTAATATTTTGATATATTTATAATTGTGGGATGGTTAAATCAAGCTAATTAACATATCCATCACCTCACACATTTATTTTTTTCTGTGCTGAGATCATTTAAAATCTATTCTTTTATATACTTAGGATATGCAACAACCTATTATTAACTATAATCATGCTGTGCAATAGATTTCAAAAACTTATTCCTCCTAAATTTATATTCTTTGATCAACATTCCCCCAGCATCCCCTGACATCGCCAGTTCCTGGTAACCATCATTTCCACTCTCTGTTTTGAGTTCAACACTTTTAGATTCCACTTATAAGCGAGAACATATGGTATTTGTCTTTTGGTGCCTGGCTCATTTCATTTAGCATAACGTACTCCAGGCTCATCCATGCTGTTGCAAATGACAGTGTCTCCTTTTTTATGGCTCAATAGTATCCCATTGTATATGTGTGTGTGTGTGTGTGTGTGTGTATGTCTATATACATATACACATACATACTACATTTTCTTTATCCATTTTCCCATTGGTAGACACTTAGCTTGATTCCATATCTTGTCAGCTCACGCTTCAAATAGTGTTATTCTAGTTGACCTTTATCTCCTCTTTTCATGAATCCTAAAGCATTTACTGTCTATTTTAGGGGTTGAAACTGGTAGTCAGTAGACCAAATTTGAATAATTACCAACATGGGAGATTTATAGTTCTCTGAAAAATTGGTAGTTGTAATATCATTGTCTCACATTCTCGAGAGCAAAACAGGCTGGAGCTGAGTAACGCTGCCCCTTTAGATGTGGCATGAACTGTCTGGGTCTCCACTGCCCCCATCACCCTTCCTGCTATTCACAGGTCAGCTCACCTTACCTCACTCTGTTTTTTTATGTTTGGCTGAAACTTGTAGGCATCTGTGTTACTCACACACATCTATGACGTGCATTTTGCCACTGTAATTATATATTATTATAACCTCTAATTGCTTGCTCTGTATTTTCCTTGTGTTCACATCTAGATGAAAATTTCTAGAGGGGAGAGACTGTTCCCTGTGTGTTTTCCTGGTTTATCTCAGTAGACAACACAGCTATATCAACAATTATCAAATGCTTGATAAATACCTTTTAAATAACAGAATGAAGAAATGATCTATTCCATCTATGTTAGAAATCAAAAGTACACATCCTAAATAAAACATACAAGGTAATTTTCTGAACACCCTTGAGTGGATTAAAGGCAGCTACAAATTCTTTCATATCTCCTCCCAGTGAGAGATGGGGTTTCTATTGTCCCTTCCCTTGAGTGGAGGTTGGCCTCTGACTGCTTTGACCAGGAGAATGATGGAATGATGCTATGCCAGTTCTGGGCCTGGCCTGTCAGAGAATTGTCAGCTTGCATTTGATCTGTTGATTAAATGCAACAGATTGACTGCCCTTCTGGAGAGAACACATGAGACACCCTGAGAATATACAGAGATGGGGAGAGCCCAGCTGAGCCAGGTCATCCAGCCATCCCTGCCAAGCCAACAGGAATGTGAGTAAAGTTGTCTTGGACCAGCTCTGACACCATCTTAATATCATATAGGAGCCACAGGCAATGCCATGTGAAGCTGGAGAGTTGCTCAGCTGAGCTCTGCCCTAACTTGCAACTCTCAACATCGTGAGATACAATAAAACAATGGTTGTATTAAGTCACTAAAGTTTTAGAGTAGTTCGTTACACAGTAATGGATGAGACAGAATTTATCCCTGAGTTTCCACTGTTTTTCCTGAATGATATCCTTATCATCAGCATTCAAGTACTTACTACTCTTGTTAAAACTATGGCTTACATTGAAAATGGTAATACTTGCCTAGAGTTCTGGGTAAATGGTCGAGGCTGTTCTTGAATGGTGGGACCAATAGCCTGGGAGTTCTGTTTCTAGGGCTGAGAGAATCAATATCTCTCGGCACATACCAGTGTGAGTGAGCCTTTTGGTATGTACAGTTCCATTGTCATGCTGTTCAGGAACGGAAGTGGTGAATAATGTTCTCTACAGCAATTCTGCTGGCTTATGTTTTTAAATTTTATTTTACACTTTACAAAGATATATCTATCCACTATTTAAATCCACATAAATAATCTGGCCATGATTCTGTATTTTATGACTTCCGTGACTATTAGGTTGTAGAATAGCAAATGTGATAGTCTCTAAGAAATGATCATTTCAGTTGCCAGATCCTAGGAATCTATAGGCCCTTAAGAAGTGTACATTTTAAATAACAGCTTACCTTCTTCCCAAGAATTTAGTTAATCACTAAATTTTTCTTCTATCATTCCTATCATGTTATAAAATCAGTTTCTCAAAAAGCTGTTCTCACTATTCTCATGTGTTTCTCAATTTCTTGTTACAAACTCTAGGAGCCAGTTGCTAAAAATCATGATTGAAACCACTTTAGCCAAGAAACAAGATCTAGACTTGGCCAAGCTTGGAAAGGCAACGGAAACAGACTTGACAGTTGCTTCATTAATTCCTGATGCTTTACAAACATTAAAAACAAAAACAAAATAAAAAACAAACACATCAAAGCCTTCCCAGAGAACACGTTTTCCATATTTTGATATGGTCACTTTGTAATCATTGAACCAGTGATTATGCAAATATGCAAAACCTGTCCTTGTGCCAACTGCCTGAGAGATTTACAAAGCAGGAGGGGCAGGGGACATACTGTGCATTGAGAAGAGAAGACATGTGGTGGAATATGAAGATATGAAGGCCTCTAGAATTATTTGCATATGATTTCTAAAAAAAATAAATAAAGGGAATGCTTCTTGAAGCTAAATTAGGATGAAAGGAATACCTATGAGAATTTAGAGATTCACAGTGAAAAGAAATAAGGGATCAAAAATTGTTTTCTCCTCTATTATGTATTTATGGTCTGGCTCTATGCAATAAAATAAATATAAATTTAAACCTCTATTAATTAATTAAAACAATCTCTGCCCAAAAGTGTTTCATAATCTGGGGGATGAGGGTGAGATGAAAGGAAAAAGTAAGTAATTAGATTACAGTGGGAGAAGTGCTATGTTAGCAGTGTGGAAAACGTGTTGAAAACCACGAGGAATAATTAATCACATCCAGAGAGTGAGTGGGAGGGGTCATTCCAGCTCAGCCTGAAGCGTGAGTAGGCCATTTCCTTGTATTGCTAGAGGGACTGTATTTCTGGAAGAGAGTTTTGCTTAAGCCAAGATGTAGAAGAATGAAAGAACAGATCTGTTTCTGGAATGGCAAGAAGTAAAAAAAAAAACAAAAAAAACAGTATCAGATGTGGCTTAGTCATAGGATGAGTTAATTGAGTGAGGGGTGGGAGAGAAATGGTGTTGTAGTGGCTTGCAACCTAATCTAGTATTTGGAGACAGACCATGAAGAGACATGTATGCCAGGCTAATGGGTTTGGGTTTTATCGTGCAGGCAGTGGGCATTTAGGAAAGTTTTATAGCAGAGGGTGTGCCATGGTCATAGTTATGGTTTAAGAATATCACTCCACCCTGGTTCTGCAGGTAGAGGATTATATGGCTTGCCTTGTGGCAACTGTCAGAGTTGATGTTTTTACATTTGTTGGAGTGATTATTTGATTACTACCTAATTGAGACCAGAGCACCAAGAAAATAAGATCCATAGCTTTTTGCTCAGAATAGTCTCCCTCACACCAAGCACAGTTCGTGGAACAGACTAGAGCTTCAGTGATGATTTGATGAAAGAGTTAAACTACTGAATATTCATGTGGGCCATGTAAGTTATAATGAAGGCCCGAATCATGGCAGTGCCAGTGACAACAGTTAAGAGAGAAGACATTTTTGTTTGACATCTAAAAAAGAAAATCCTGGGTTGACTCTAAGACATGTGGCAGGAGAAAAGACAGGAGGACCTCAAGGTTCTAGGGTGGGTAATTAAGGGAAGGACGGTTATGAAATCAGCAGGGAAAACAAGAGGAGGAGGGCGGGGATTTTTTTCAAGAGGAGAAGATAAAAATTTGGTGTCAGACATGTATTTGAGATGCCTGCAGGACATCCATGTGGGCAGGAGGCAGAATGTCACAGCAGAAAGAACAGAGCGGCAGAGGACCTTGGATTTGGGCTTTGTCATTTACCAGCTATGTGACCTCGATGTATCATGAACCTCTGTTAAGTCAGATTTCTAATTCATAAAGCAGAGATAAGAATCTCTGCCATAATTACCTCAGGATGATTTTATAACAATCTAAAATTTAAAAATGTGTGAGAAAGTGCTTTTTATTTTATTATTATTATTATTATTTGAGATGGAGTTTTGCTTCTGTTGCTCAGGCTGTAGTGCAATGGCACAATCTCAGCTCACTGTAACCTCCACCTCTGGGGTTCAAGCGATTCTCCTGCCTCAGCCACCCCAGAAGCTGGGATTACAGGTGTGTGCCACCACACCCTGCTAATTTTATATTTTTAGTAGAGACAGGGTTTCACCATGTTGGTTAGGCTGCTCTCAAACTCCTGACCTCAGATGA
Source organism: Sapajus apella (assembly GCF_009761245.1). NCBI lineage: Eukaryota > Metazoa > Chordata > Mammalia > Primates > Cebidae > Sapajus > Sapajus apella. The sequence continues at coordinate 41,724,665 of NW_022436943.1, forward strand.
TCCACCTGCCTCAGCCTCCAAAAGTGCTGGGATTACAGGCGTGAGTCACCAAACCTGGTTGAGAAAGTGCTTTTTAAAGTGTACAGAGCTCTTGGTGGACTCCCAGTTATGATCATCATCACTGCACTGAATGACTACAGTGCATCCCTCAACAGAGCATGGGACAGACCAAATCCAGATCAGATGTTCAATGCACAGAGGGGCCATCTGACTTGTTAAAACTATATGTAAGTCCCCACTTTGGGCCAGCAGCCTTGAGAATGGGTATGACAGCAGAGTAGACTAGACTTGTCATCAGAAGATGAAAAATCTCTCTAGCTAAGTCTTCTACTAAGAGTGACATATTGTGCCATAAGCAGAATGAGAGATATTAATATGAGGATTAGAAGGTATGCTCTGTTGCTGGTGATGAAGAAACAACTTATGCTCAAATAAATATCTTCTCCTGACAGCCTCTGCAGTCTTTCTTCTTTTCTGAAAGCCAAACACAAACCCTTTTATCTTAATACACTCTTACATCTAGAGTTGTCACTTTCTCCTTCAGCTTTCATTCAAGACTTCCGTCCTATACATCAGGCCCACAGATTCAAAGTCACACTAAGTCACTCCCATGCTATCTCCTGTAGCATCTGGGTTTTCCGTAGAAGACACTGACTCACTGAGCAACCACGAGCTGAAAACATCTAAGCATTTTGACTTTTGGTCAGTTCTAAGGTTCTCTAGGAGTCCGGTAGATAGAAACAGAAAAATTCAGATGACTGATTTCAAGATTTCTAAAACCAATCACTACACTGACCCTACCCTGATATGGAGGTAGGCTTGCTGGAGACAGTCTTCTGATAGTCACTGGCTCCTCTCCTCAAAATGAGCCTTAAGCAATGATTCCTTGAGGGATGGAAAAGCTGAGTTTCTGAGAACAATCAATAGGGCTATATCTTTTGCCCATCTTTGATGCAATATAAAAGCAATAATGTGCTTGAGAATGAACTCATAAACAGTTATGCATTTTATAGCATAATAAAAGTAGGGCAGATAGAGTTGAGATTTAGACAAAGAATTGGGCTGGCTGTTGGGAGATCTTGTTTCTCTTGCCAACTTGCTCGTGGTGTCATCCTTAGGAAATCACCAGGTGGCTCCTGGCCTCAGTTTTTCTGCCAGAGAAACAGTGTGTCATGGAACTGTAGGTAAACAGGTAAGGATAGCAATTGCAATATATGTGCAATTAATGTGTCAGGCTCTATTCTCGAGCTTGGGATAGATCCACAAATAGAACAGAAAAAAGTAATTATTGTGTTTATGGAGCTCAATTCTAGTTAGGGGAGAGACAATAAACAAAACACACAATAAATAAGGAAATCGTATGTTGGAAGTGGATAGGTGCTGTGTCAAAGCACACAGAACAGGTAAGGTGGATTTGGGTCCTGAGAGTGGCTGAGGACTGCACTGGCTGCAGGCTTTGGAGAGGTCTGGATTCTAACCCTGATTAGTGACTCCTTTCCCTCATTACAACAAAATAATAACTCCCTCAGGTCACACAGGATTGTAAGGGTTCAATGAAGTAAGGAAAGAAAAACCACTTACCATCCAAATGTTACTATTATTATCCTTACTTTCTAATTCCAAATACCCTGACTCCAAAATCAAGAATCTCAAATAACAAATACTGGAATAACAAAGGACAATGTTTTAATATCACAAAGAAAACCAAAGATGTAGTTTTGGCTACATGGTTTGTTTAAAGATGAGGCCAATTATGTGCACAACAGTGATGTTTGCTGAAGCAGGTGTACCTCTAAGATTCTTATAGGACAGGCATCCACAGGCGATATTTTTAGTTCAAGGATTTACAGAAATTAAAAAAAGGGGATTTATAAATTTTAAAACAAAGCTTTTAAATTTTGTAAGATCTAAGAAGCTTCCAGAAACAGGCTTTTTGGAGAATGAAACACCTGAACAATAATCAGAAAAGGCAAAATTGCCTCCTCGGGATATTGACGTTAACAGATGTGACTTTTTCTTTTTCATGCCAGGAGCAGAGCGCTTCTGGCAGAGGTGTGAATTTCAGTGCATCACTCGCAGAATTGCTGACCTCTGTGGGAAATGTTTAAGTCCTTTGATGTAACTTATTGTTGAGCAAACAGTATTTCTGGCACTAAAAACATTTTGGGTTTATATTTGTTTCCATCAATCTTTATTCAGTGACATTATCGTTGCTCACCTATTACAGATATTTCTCAGCTGAGAATTCATGAAAAGGGCGAAGTGTTGGAAAGAGTGTTTATTGAAATGACCAAAAGCTTTTGTTGCATCCTCTCCTGCCCTATGCTTATAGAGGTCATAAAATCACTCATGGGACAAGACATTTTTTATTAGAAAATAGTAAAAGTGGCTCTCCCTAGACTTCTTCCTGTATTAAATGCTGCATATCTTGAGGTTGGTACTACCAAAACCTATGCCTCATTCATTCATTCATTCCCCTTCTGTTGAAAGTTTATGTGCCAGGCACTGTGCTATGTAGGCACAGGTGTAAAAAAGCTTACAACTCCTGGGAAAGGCTTCTGCCTCTGAACACAATGCTTTGTCCGGAATCTATAAAAGGGGCACTCCATTAAGTTTGCAGAGGACCTGGTCTCACGTCCCAAATGCTGCCAGCAAAGTTGTGCAGCTAGGGCTTTTGGAGGCTGGCTCCCAGAAAGGATCTGGGAATGATCTGCAAGGGGTGAGCCCTGTACCATGCTGGGGGGCAGCAGGATCATTAAGTTCCTAACTGCTTGCAGGGGAATAGGGTTAATGGGCCAGAGCCTTTCTGGAGCTTAGCATTCAGGAATTCAACAAAGTCCCCAAAAGAGCATGTTAAGCAATTTAGGGAAGTTGATTTCAACTCAGCAAAACTTTATCAAGGGCCTTCTAAAGAGCAAGCTGGTATCAGATGTGAAAAGGTGAGGATAAAACAGTCCCCCTATTCAAAGAGCATACAGTCCAATTCATACGAAGGAACAGGCCAAGCACAGTGAGGATACTCAGCATATGACCTTGAGCTTACAAATTCATCAAAGCAGCTCTCCAAGGACAAATAATAAGATTGAGGCTCAGAGATGGGAAGTAACTTGTCTAAGGATGCAGTGAGTTACACCTGGTTCAGTCTCCAGAGCAGCTTCAATTACCTCCTCAGGCTCTGTAGGAACTGAGTCCCCAGATACAGAGCTGACTCAGCTAGACTTCCTGGATCACAGAGATACATATGTACACAGTAGGAAGACGAAAGGACTCAAGGACATTGAGCGTTTACCCTGTGCCAGGCACTGTCCAAAGTGCTGGTGCATACTAAGGGTTTTATATTTATTGTATCATTTAATCCTCACAAACCATTTGTACATGAGGTACCAATGTTGTCCCCATTTAACACATGAGGACATTGAGGAATGAGGAGGCTAAGTTGCTTGCAAGAAATCATACACTCAATAACTCAGGATTAAAATTCTCACCATCTGGACACTATGCTACTCATATTACACTGTTGCCTGGGACAAGCTATTTCTTTTTGGGGCGTATTGAAGCTTCATACCAAACACGTATTTCAGCAGTAAAATTTCTAGCAGAACATGGATAAGTAATTATGCATCAGATGGATCCTATCTTTAACAAAGTCAAGAAAACCCTCCTTTGATAGCAAGATGGCTTCTCGTATATTTCTTTAAATTTCACCCTGAAAGAACTTCTGTCCATCTATCTGACCACTCATCCATCCATCCATTCATCCAACTATTCAACAAACATTTATGGAGGATCCCCTATATGCTGTGCACTTTGTAAGAAGGTGGAGATACAAAGATAAGTGTATACATAGTCCTGCCCTGGAGAAAGTCATCACGAGGAGATAGTATTGTAAAGAAAAATAATTAGAATCCAGTAAGCTCTGTGTAGTAACTGAGATAGAAGCAAAGTTCCATGGGGGCACAGGGAAGGTACTAAGGCAGCTTAAGGGAGTCAAGAAGTTCCAGAGGGGCCATCTGTGAACGTAGGATGAGAGCTATTTAGAGGAACATGGTAGCTTTGGATGTGTGTGGAGGGAAAACTGAGGAACAGTGAGAGGGTGCATGAGTAGAACATTTCATAAATCTTTGATAGCATCAGATGTGGTGGACACTGGACCAGGAATTAGAGGACATGGGCTTTCAAAGCTACTATTCGGCCCAGCAGTCCAATTACTGGGTATCTAACCAGAGGAATATAAGTAGTTCTGCTATAGAGACACATGCATGTGAATGTTCACTACAGCACGATTCACAATAACAAAGACATGGAATCAATCTAAATGCCCATCAATGGTAGGCTGGATAAAGAAAATGTGGTATATATATACCATGAAATACTCTGCAGCCATAAAAAAGAATGAGATCATGTCTTTTGTGAGAACATAGATGAAGCTGGAGGCCATTATCCTTAGCAAACTAGTGCAGGAACATAAAACCAAATATCACATGTTCTCACTTATAAGTGTGAGCCAAAAGATGAAAACTCATAGATAGAAAGAAGGGAACAACAGACATTGGGGCTTACTTGAGGGTGGAGGGTGGGAGAAGGGATAAGAGCAGAAGAAATAACTATTGAATATTAGGCTTAGTACTTAGGTGATGAAATAATCTACATAGCAGACCCTCATGACATGAGTGTATATATGTAACAAACCTGCACATGTACCCACAAACCTAAAATAAAAGTTAAAAAAAAAGATGACATGGGTTTTCCTGCTTGGCCTGGTATAACATGAAATATGATACTGGGTGAGTCACTTTTCTCATTGCTTAGACAAGAATATTAACATACGGTTTAGCTCTTACTTACAGGGATGTGATTGAACATGTTGGAGAGCATGAAGACTATTTAATTAATACAAAATATTATGATTATCTATGACCCTATTTTTCCCATTTCCCAAATGAACCTCACCACACAAAAGCAGATCTCAACCTTAAGAGAAAGCAAAGGGACCCATGACTAAACAATAAGACTTGGACATAGCCAAAACAAGACTAAGCAAAAGAATGAATCTGGAGGCATCACATTACCTGATTTCAAACTATACTATAAGGCCATAGTCACCAAAACAGCATGGTACTGGTATAAAAACAGGTACATAGAGCAATGGAACAGAATAGAGAACCCAGAAATAAACCCAAATACTTATAGTCAACTGATCTTTGACAAAGCAAACAAAAACATGAAGTGGGGAAAGGATACCCTTTTCAACAAATGGTGCTCAGATAAGTGGTTAGCCACATGTAGGAGAATGAAACTGGATCTTAATCTCTCACCTTATACAAAAATCAGCTCAAGATGTATTAAGCACTTAAACCTAAGACCTGAAACTACAAAAATTCTAGAAGATAACATTGGAAAAACCCTTGTAGACATTGGCTTAGGCAGGGTTTCATGACCAAGAACCCAAAAACAAATGCAATAAAAACAAAGATAAGGCCAGGCGCGGTGGCTCAAGCCTGTAATCCCAGCACTTTGGGAGGCCGAGGCGGGTGGATCACGAGGTCAAGAGATCGAGACCATCCTGGTCAACATGGTGAAACCCCGTCTCTACTAAAACTACGAAAAATTAGCTGGGCATGGTGGCACGTGCCTGTAATCCCAGCTACTCAGGAGGCTGAGGCAGGAGAATTGCCTGAACCCAGGAGGCGGAGGTTGTGGTGAGCCGAGATCACGCCATTGCACTCCAGCCTGGGTAACAAGAGCGAAACTCCGTCTCAAAAAAAAAAAAAAAAAAAAAAAAAAAAAAAAAAAACAAAGATAAATAGCTGAGACCTAATTAAACTAAAGAGCCTTTGCATGACAAAAAGAACAGTCAGAAGAATACACAGACAACCCACAGAGTGGGAGAAAAATCTTCACAATCTATACATCTGACAATGGACTAATATACAGAATCTACAACTAACTCAAACAAATCAGTACGAAAACAACAAACAATCCCATCAAAAAGTGGGCTAAGGACATGAATAGACAATTCTGAAAAGAAGATACACAAATGGTCAACAAACGTATGAAAAAAAAACGCTCAACATCACTAATGATCAGGGAAATGCAAATCAAAACCACACTGCAAGACCATCTTACTCCTGCAAGAATGACCATAATCAAAAAATTTAAAAAAACAGTAGATGTTGGCATGGATATGGTGATCAGAGAATACTTCTACACTGCTGGTGGGAATGTAAACTGGTACAGACACTATGGAAAACAGTGTGGAGATTCCTTAAAGAATTAAAAGTAGTACTATCATTTGATCCACCAATCCCACTATTGGGTATCTACCCAGAGGAAAAGAAGTCATTAGTTGAAAAAGACTACTTGCACATATATGTTTATAGTTGCACAACTTACAGTTGCAAAATTATGGAAAGAATCCCAATGCCCATGCCAGTCAACAAGTGGATAAAGAATCTGTGGTATATCTACAAGATGGAATGGAATATTACTCAGCCATAAATAGGAATCAATTAGCAGCATTTGCAGTGACCTGGATGAGATTGGAGACTATTATTCTAAGTGAAGTAACTCAGGAATGGAAAAGCAAACATTGTATATTCTCAGTAATATGTGGGAGCTAAGCTATGAGGATGCAAAGGCATAAAAATGATGCAATGGACTTTGGAGACTTGTGTGGAAGAATGGGAGGAGGCAAGGGATAAAAGACTACTCACTCTGCAATGTACTCTGCTTGGGTGATGGGTGTACCAACATCTCACAGAGTCACCACTAAAGAACCTACTAAAGTAACCAAATACCACCTGTATCCCAATAACTTATGGAAAAATAAAATAATAAAAATTAAAAACATAAATAAAAATATCAAACTTATTTATCTTGTCTTTGCGAGATAAACAGTAATAAAAAGAGAAAGAAGACTTAGAAAAATGGTATCTCCTGTACAGTGTCTAGAATTCTTTCTTCCTGACTTATTTACATGTTCCCCCCAAGTGCACACTACGTCTTATTATTAACTAGTGCACACTTTGCTTTTTACATTTAGCCTCTCTCCTCCTTTCTGACTGCACTATGGACATTGAGACCTGCTTTTCCAACTTCATCAAACACTATTTTCATTATTTTTGCTCCTAGGGTGTTGACTATAATGATAAAGTCTGAAAATCTACAACAAACTCCAGGAACTTAATGAGTTAATGTGGGCTGGGCTCTGACTCTCAACTAACCATGTCAGGATGAAAAGCATTGAGGAAATGAAACTCCCATATCCTCTCTCCAGTCTCTCCCTTCATTACAGACACTCTCACATAGAGTTCTCCTATAAGAAGACTTCCCCAGAATGAGAGGCCACACACAGCTGCCCTACCAGGGCCAGTAATGAGTGCCATCTGAAGTTCAGAGCTGGAACCCAATTATCTACATTTATTGCATCAAAGCCTTCAACCCCTATGAGTTCTGGGGTGCAGAAATACTACACCTCCTCCTGGGATGTAATCTGTCTATGAGAGAAGAAAATATGAATCTGCCATGTGGAAAAGGATTAAAAAAAAAAAAGAAAACTGAGGATAACTGGCCTGGAAGAGAGGTATTTTGTGATGGTTGCCTTGACATCCCTGAAGAGCTGCCAAGGAGAGGGAGAGGGAGTAAAAGGAGTAGGAGGGTAATGATGATAATAGCAGCCAACGTTTAATGAGGGCTTGCTGTGGGCCAGGCACCATGCTAAGTGCTTCACTTGGAATGCTCCTCCAATGCTTACAATAACTCTATGACATAGATACTATTCTTGTCACAATTTTAGAGATGAGGATTAAACAGGCTAGGTGACTTGCCCAAGGTGCAGAGCTAATCAGATATGCAAGCAGTATTCTATCCCAGACAGAAATATCTGACACATGGTTTTCTAGACCAGCTACACATCAGGATCATTCAGGAAAGCTATTCAAACTACTGATTCCTAACTAATCCAGAGGACATATGAAATCAGAATTTCTAGGGAAGCTTCCTGGGGCAATGCAGTTTCTTGGAAGCTTCCCTAGTGGGTCTGATGTACACAGTCAGGCTTGAGCTCCTTTGGAGGACACACAATTTGTGTGACCTATAGGGACAGAAGGACAAGTTCAGAATGGAGAACAACTCTATGATCAACTCTATGATCAGAATGGAGAACTATTCTATGATCAGAGTTTCACTGAGAAAAATGCATTTATACTGAAAACTGAATGGCAATAAGAAGTCAGCCCAAGAAAGAATTGGGGGCAGAGGGCTCCAGGCAGAGAAAAGAGCAAGTACAAAGGTCCCGGAGTGAGAATAACCTTGAGGTATTCAAGAAAGGAAAGAAGGTCAGTGTGCCTGCAGCGTAGTGAGTGGGCAGGAGAGTGGCTGAGACCAAGTCAGAGGGGCAGGAAGGAGTCCAGTCGAGTGGGCTTGTGGGTGATGACAAACAATTTGGATTTTATTCCAAGTGCAATGGAAAGCCAGTGTGGGATCTTTAAGCAGAGAAGTGAAGACTTTTGATTCACGATTTAAAAAGATAATCTTAGCTTCAGACTTATAAGAGGGCAACAGTGAAAGCACGGGAGCACAATTAGAAAGTTATTAATAATAATCTAGCAACCCAGGCTGGAAAGAGGGTGGACTGAGCCATAGCAGTAACTTCTTTCTCTGAGTTATTATGGAGAATAAATGAAACAACATAAATGCACCCAGGACAATTCCTGGCACAGAGCGGATGATAAAATATTTGAATTTCTTTCTTTCAACTCTGTGCTGCAGCAGGGAGTCAGGTTTTAGATCAAAGGAAGAAAGGAGTTTCCTAGAGTCAGGGACGACCTGAGATGGCAGGTGCTACTCCAGGAGAGAGTACACTTCCTAGGAAGGGGGAACTGAAAGATCACTTGGCAAGCATAATAAAACCATGGTTATGTTGAGGTCACTTCTAATCTCAATAGCCTATGATTTCCAATAATTCATTCATTCAACCTGTATTCATTGAGCAGAACCTGTATCCTGGGTACTGTGCCAGGCACTGTCATTCGACTAGTGAACAATAAAAGTGGCTAAGGAAATTGAGATTTTTACTGCCTGTCTGACCTTTGGTAGTTTGAAGTGTTTTATTCAAAGCAGTTGTGAGAATGTGGTCCTGTATCACAGCTTGGAGTATATTAAGGTAATGTTTTTTTCCCTAAGTTTTTTTTTTTTTTTTAATTCATTAGTTTATTGATTGATTTAGTAACTATTTATTACTTGGCTACTGTTTATTAGGCACTGGGGTTAGAAGGATGTAGCAAAGAGGCTACCTGTTCACCAAAATGTATGCTCCTCCTTCCACATACCTTTTGCTGGGAGTAGCTGCCAGATGCCACATACCCCAGCCATCGCTTGCAATTAGGTATGGCCATGTGATTGAGTTCTTGTCATGAGAATGTGAATGACAGTGATGTACACAGTTCTAGTCCTGGTCTAAAAAAAGAAAGCCGACTTCCACAAGGCACTCCTTCATACTATTTTACCTTCTGGCCAGATTGAATGGAGAAAGCCTCTAGGAAGACTTTGAAAGCCACTTATTGATGACAGCAGAAGTTCAGACCATCCAGCCTACCAGTTCACTTGCCTACTGATGTTATCTGTGCAAGAATAAAAGTATAGTGTATTGGAGCTTTCATATGTCTTTTTGGTCTACCTGTTACAGCATTTAGCCCACTGCTGTACATGAGGAGGAGAAGACAGGCCTCCTCCTGAGTCTCAGAGCTGGTAGTTGTGTTCAGGAGACCATCTACTTACAATCAAGGTTGTGATTAGATGAGATAAGCTTAAGCTCCCCTTAGAAGCACATAACAGGGGCATCTAAACCATCCTGGGGGGATGAGACAAATGTCCGAGTTGCCATCTCGAGAGTAAACGAGTTTATCAGAAGGGGAAAGAGGAAATGTATTCCCATTAGGCGATCGGCAGAAGCAAAGCAGAGGGCAAGAAAGAACAGAGTATTTGAGAACATGGAGTAGGTTCATGGGGCTGAAGTGAGGGTAGAGGGCAAAGCTGGGGAATAGTAAGGGAGGTTGTTGGAGGGTTAATAGCATCTGCCATAACAGCAGAGGAAAAGTGTTCTCATGTCCCTATTAGAACACTAAGGCTCCAGCTTTAGCAGAGTAACACCTTCCCAGACAGATGCACTGTTCTGTATAGCTCCTTTCTGCATGTGCACACGTGTGTGTGTGTGTGTGTGTGTGTGTGTGTGTGTGTGTGTATGTGTGTGTGTGTGTGTGATGCTGAGGGTGAGAAAGGGAGGCAAAGAGAAAGGGGAGAAAGGTTGATTCAGTCATTCTTGACCTGAGTCACGTCAGAAAGCCAGCGGAGGGTGTAGGCTCTCAGGGTGTTTCCAGCCTTGCTGGATGAAGGCTGTGGCGCCGGAGATTTGTGCAGTGGGATCACCAGCTTTGGCAGGTTTAACAGAAATGAAGAGTACCAGCCCAGTTCCAGTTTAAATAGGCAATACTGAAACTCTGCCAGGAAGAATCTGAGCAATATTTTGCAAACTTTAATAACAGCTCAGAGAAACCGATCAGAGCATTTGGCTTCACAGTACATTATTGCTCAGCTGGACCCATGTAATAGCAGAGAGGAATGAATCTATTTTTTTCCATTCCCAGAGAATAATATTTTTCTTCCTCCCAAACTGTGAGGAATTTAGTAAAGTCTAAATGTATTTGTCTTGTTTCTTATTTCAACTTCTTGATAAATCCCCCATAGGGTTTTGGCACCCATGGTTAAGGGAGTCAGTTTACTGCCTGAAATATCTTCTCCTACTGGAAATTATATTTCTAGAAACTGTAACTTTCTTTGGTCGAGACTTTAATTTGTAGCTTTGATGGCTCACATGCAAGGCACTGACTGTGAGAATTAGGTAGGTTTTTGGATATGCTGAGCAGTGGAGAGTTCCATATATTATTTGGAATTCAGGAGTAATTGACATCTTCCTGGATCTCTGTAGTAGAAAGAAGAGAGATGGGGGCCAGGCGCAGTGTCTCACACCTATAATCCCAGCACTTTGGGAGGCCAAGGAGGGTGGATCATGAGGTCAGGAGCTCGAGACCACCCTGGCCAACATGGTGAAACCCCATCTCTACTAAAATACGAAAACTTAGCTGGGCATGGTGGCATGTGCCTGTAGTCCCAGCTACTCGGGAGGCTGAGGCAGGAAAATTGCTTGAACCCAGGAGGTGAAGGTTTCAGTGAGCTGAGATTGTGCCACTGCACTCCACCCTGGCAAGAGAGAGAGACTTCGTCTCACAAAAAAAAAAAAAAAAAAAAAAAGAAAGAAACCACACATGCATACAGAGAGATGGTTTTGGAACCTGAAATGGGATCAAATCTCAGGTCTACCTATTATGAACTGGGTAACTTAAAAGAAGTGGTTTAAGTACTATAGGCCTCTGTTTTCTCTCACCTCCAAAATGAAGACATTCCTGAGCTCCCAGGTAGATTAGATAAAATAAAAGATATCAAGTGCCTGGTATAGTATCTGGCCTTTAGGAGAATCCCATCCAATGGCATTTCCTTGCCTTCTCCTCCTCTCCCTAAAGGCCGGGAAAAGAGATTGTAAAGCCCCAGATAGAAGCACATGGTATTATTTCCAGGTTGGTATATGAACTCCTCACTCCTAGTTTGGGGAACTAGAAAGGCCCATATAATACTGTATCATTCTGGCAAAACAGCCAGATTAGGGGATTATGTAGGTTTGTAAAATAGTAAGTTGTTTCTGTGAGGACAGGGGTTTCCAATGAGTCCAAAGGACAGGGCAGCCTCGGTCAGATAGAAGCCTTTGAAAACAGAGGCTGCCAGATAGTTGTGAGTAGAACTGGTTCCCACAGCAGAGCCACTCAAATCTGACTCATTTTTGGGACAAATGAAATTCTTTGGCCTCACTTTAGGAGTAAGGTAAAGGAAAGATGAACTGAGATCTTTTTATCTTAGACAGAGAATTGTTTTCCAAAGAAAAACAACTAGAAAATCTAAGGCAAGGTAGAAAGTAGGGAAGAATTATTTTCCTTCAGATAAGACTAGTGTTTCCCCAGTGTTTTTTTTGGTGAAGACTTTATACATGGAAAATATTAAAACACTCTTTCTCATTTGTTAGTCTGTGCTGGGATTCTAGCTCCCTAAAAGGCCTTCCTTGACTGTTTTTCTCCTTGAAAAAGGCATTGTCTATTTCCTAACTTTGCCTTAGATTTGTCATAACATTTATCATCATCTGAAATTACACATATTGATTTGGTTTTGTGTTCAGTACTTGTCTTTCCCCGTGGAATTGTGCTCAGGTACTGCATCTCACTTGCTGCTGTCTCCCTGATGTGGCATTTGAGAAATACTTATTCATTTTGGGAGGCCGAGGTGTGCAGATCACTTGAGGTCAGGAGTTCAAGACTAGCCTGGACAACATGGTGAAACCCCATCTCTACTGAAAAATACAAAAATTAGCTAGGCATAGTGGCAGATGGCTATAGTCCTAGCCAGTTGGGAGGCTGAGGCAGGAGAATCACTTGAACCCGGAGACAGATACTTTGCAGTGAGCTGAGATCACACCACTGCACTCCCACCTGGGTGACAGAGTGAGACTCCATCTCAAAAAAAATATTGATGGAAGTAATAAATAATACATATTATATATAGTGATGGTTTTTGTTTTTTGGAGATAAGGATAAGTAAGCTGTAATAAAATTTAATTATTTCAATAAAATGAAACATTAAAAATAAATAATTTCTCAGCAGCTATGGCCAAGTTTTTTGGATTTGTAAATATTTTTAGAAGCAGAATTGATTTTTATCCACTTCTTACATAAGTACTCTCAAAAAGTTCATTGTTTGGCTGATGAATTCCAAGTTATGTTTAGATAAGGATAAGTATGCTTACATTTAGAATTTTATCCCATTTCTTGGTAATCAGAAGGTATAATCCAAATAAACTGTCAATTCTACGTCATTTTTCTTCAAATCTGCTCTGTTGTCTCGGATGTACAAACCTCAAATTTAGGGTCAGCAAGATGCTACTCTCAGTCCATTAACAAATAACACACATTTATATAGTCTTTAAATACATGTGATTATTATAAGTCTACTCTTTTTTTTTTTTGAGGCGGAGTCTTGCTCTGTCACCAGGCTGGAGTGCAGTGGCATGATCTGGGCTCACTGCAACCTCCACTTCCCGGGTTCAAGTGATTCTCCTGCCTCAACCTCCTGAGTAGCTGGGACTACAGGCATGTGCCACCATGCCTGGCTAATTTTTGTATTTTTAATAGAGACAGGGTTTCACCATGTTGGCCCAGATGGTCTTGATCTCTTAGCCTTGTGATTCACCTGCTCGGCTTCCCAAAGTGCTGGGATTACAGGTATGATAAGTTTACTTTTAAAAACATGTATACTGGTACCAGCAGAGCTTAAACATTTTGATAAAAGAAGAATCATTTTCATCATGCAATCAAATGTCAGCCTTACTACAAAGCAAGAGAGATCTTAGCAGTGGGACTAGATAAAGCTTCGTAAGACACTTTACACTTCAGAGTGCAATTCATTTTGTTCTCAGTCGTTGGGATCATATTTGAAGAGTGGATGGGGCACAAGAAACAAGAACAATCCTGACCGGTGATCAGTGTCATGATAATCCACCTGGGAAATGGGCAAATAGACATCCAGAATTCACAACTCCCTTGGGACTTTCTTTATTCTTCATAAGAACATGCTTTCTGTCTCTCTCAGTTTTTCCTTAATGCTCTGCAAAAAGAACTGAAAGTAGTCCCCGAAAGATAACACAATAGTATTTGCAAACATTTGATCCTGGAGCAGGCTTTCTCTGCCACGGACTATGTGACATGCTATAAATTAATCTCTTTAATCCTCTATAAATGAGGTAGTAATAGTACGTACCTTCTGCGGTTATTGTGAGATTACATAAGCTAACATACAATGCCAAGCACTCAGGAAGTTCTCAATCAATGGATATTAGCAGTTATGAGTAGCTCCAGCTTGTGACTACTTCATCCCTTCAACAGATTTTTCTACAAATGCCACACGGCAACGATACTTGTTTTCATAAAATACGGAAGCAGAAAAGCCCCACTGAGCAGCAACATTTCATTTGCCAGTGAACCCTAGTGAAGACTGGGGAAGTCAGCAGCCATGGGCCTTCATAGCATTAAAGCAATTACACCCTGCATTATTAAACTCTGTGGTATACAGTTCAACTTGCTAAATAACAAGAATTAAATAAAGCTCAAATAGTAGCACTTTCCCTTAACCATGAAAAAGCGGCACTGGCCAATGAAACTCTCTAGCTAAATTACCAAGTGTGAGGCCTAAATTTAGGATGAGGCAATTCAGAAACAGTTGATTATTGGATTTAAGATTATAGGTGTTCTTGTGAACTGTTGAAACTGATGAAATAAATGTAAAATAATGGATTATTACAGACACAATTATGAAGAAAACCTTGCCTGGGCTGGCTGGAATTGTTCTGTGCTGTTATAAGGAACGAATGCTGAAAAGCAATTGCAACTCGTGCCTACAAAAGGCAGCACAAATGATATCCATCTTCTTTAAGAAATTTGATATGGAGACTGAATAGAACAATACATTTTGTTATCAAATTTGGCCCTTAAGATGCACATTATGCTTTAGGAGGCTGGAACTTTCTCTTATGCTTTATTTGGATGAAAACAGAAACAACAGAAACTCGCAGCACAGAACCATTAAGGAGACCAGGCAAGGTGATGCCGTAAAGAGCTGGAAATCTACCTTCGCCTTTTCTAATCAGACCCTGAGAAGACCAAAGGGCAGAATGGACATTGTGCATGCTTTGGCACAAGACCGACCCCATGGCTCTGCCACCTCTGAGCTGTGTAACAGCAGTCAGTTCCTTGACTTCCTTAACTCTTGCCTTTCCCATCTGTAAGTTGAGGATGGTGGTTATAATACCATGTCCACAGGATCGGTGTCAGGGTCTGGGTTAGATGGTTATGTAAATTATTCCATTCAATCCATGTAACAATCTCTTTATAAATTCTCCATAAATGGTTAACATTTTCCATGATTACATTCCACCTCTGTGTCTTAAAAATTTTGCAACCTTGGACAAATTACTCTAGGTGTTCCTGTCTCTTAGAGAAAAAGATAGAAAAAAAGATGACTAATGATTGTACCTACCTTACCAAATCGTTGGGATAAACTAATGAGCTATTCAGAGCACATTTATCAGCCTTCTATGCATTAGCTGCTGTTATTGTTATAACTAGGACTACTGCAACTATTTTAATAATCAGTCAAGTCCATTGGAGGGGATTCCGGGGAGCAACCCTTCCTGGGTTGCGGTCCTAATAGCTATGTCTTGTCAAACCAATAATATCATGGGAGCCTTGGATTTGCTGTTCCTCTCTCCAGCTGTAAGAAGGGAAGCTTGGGAGTCTAGGGGAATTCCAAGAGCCAGCTGAGGTGATATCACACCACCCAAGGCCTCTTACTCTGAGAGGAATTGGAGGGTGGGAAGCTGGAGGCAGAAGGCTGGACCATAAGCTCAGGTTTTCTAATCTTGTAGGACCTTCATTGGGACTTTTGATGTCTTTGCCCAATAAAGTATTTTTTTTGTTATTAAAATCATGCAAATATAAGAATCAAATGTAAACATAAAAAAATTCAGAAACATATTGGTAACTGCATCTTGGCATTGTTTTTCTCTGTTGCTTTTCTCCATCTCCTCCTTCCTCTTCTTCCTCTGTTCTAATACATGGGAGCTTCAAAGCATGGAAGTAGATGAGGCCTTTCCTAAACTCTAACAGGTCTCAATACCACCTTCTCTAACCAAGCTCATGTGACCAAGATTTGAACTGCCTACATTTGTGATTTGTCAAAACAACAACAACAACAACAACAACAAAAACTTTAGAAAATTAAGTAGCAAAGCACAAGAGCTCTCTAAAAAGACACACGTGGCTTTGAACTTCAGCTCTAGGAAAACTTCATTAAGCTTCTGTTTCCTCATCTATAAAATGGGGGTAGTAATAATAATATCTCATTCATGGGACCACTGAGAGGGTTACTTGAGATCATGCATCCAACATTTTAGCAGTGCTTGGCATAGGTAAGGTATTATACATGCTAGCCAATATCTTTGGTCTCAAGCCTTAGTATCCAGAAAGCTAGTATTCTAGCTAGCCAGAGTTGTCCTCTTTTTGTTTTCCTTATTGTAATAAAATCAATTAAAATTTATTATTGTAACAATTTTTAAGTGTATAGTTTAGTGGCAGTAACTGCGTTCTCTTTGTTGTGCAAACAAAATTTCCTCCTATTTTGTGGATAAGGCCCTTGAGACTCTGAATCATATCTGAGGACTTGCCCAAAGTCACAGTGAGTCCTGGAACTTACATCTTACACCCCTTCAGAGGTCCCTAGAGTTTCAAAGGCTATCTTCTTGGGCTGACTCAGCTGTTGGAATGAGTAGTGAAGCTACAGACATAAATTATAACATTCATCTAGTCAACACATTCATTCTATAAATATTTATTGAGCATCTACCATGGAAAGGACACATGCAAAAGATTTGACAGAAAGCATCTGTTTTTCCTTACGACAGCCTTATTGGTATTTTGGTTACTTTTGTCCTTTTAGAAGTGAGGCCATGACGATCCAGAGAGTTTTGGTAACTTATCCAAGGTCACAAAGAAAATAGTGAAGATGGGATTTAACACCAGTAGACTATCACTCCAAGAGATTTGGGGTGAATTTTGATTACAGGCCTGGTTAAGATTTTTTAGGAATATATTTTTTCCTCAAGCCATAACAATTATACCAATATGGTGGAGCAGGTGTTTTGTTACCATGGGAAAAAAGAAAACACCCAGATTCTTCTGTGAACTAAAGGTACCTGAAGTAGAAAAGGAAATTACGTCTCACTGTCATGGACTGAGAACATTGTTGGATTATCACATCACCAGGATATTCTTATGCTAGAAGGATGGGGATACTGGTGGTTCTGGTGGTGGTGGTGATGATGAAGATAGTAATGGGGATGATATGGTGATGATTATCATGCTGATAATTCTCAGCCATGGATCACCTAGTACATACAAGGCTCTACATTTAGATATATTCATACATGTAATATTTGCTATCTTCTTTTTGTTAGGCACTAGGAATACAGTAGTAAATAGGACAGATATACAAGGTTCCTGTTCTAATGGAATTTACAACCTAATGAACAATAAGATTTTAAACAAATAATTGCATGTATTAATCCTCAAAGCAGTCATATGAAGTTGGAATGATGACAATAATAACAAAACTACCAAGACTCTTCTATTGTCTGAACCCCTATTATGTGCCAGACATTCTTCTAGGTGCACTACATACAAATATTTTGTTCTACAGGTTACAGAACCTTAATGGGTACCCGTTTCTTGCTAGCAAATATGAGCACAGATGGGTTTGTCTTACACCTAAGATCTTCCATCATACTCTGCTCTTAGGCTAGCCCCAGCTTCATGGTCTACCCAGACCATTTGTTCTTCTCATCCAGGTTTGGGATCTCCATATGTGGGCTAGGATACCAAAGGGTTTGGGTACTTACCTTCTAACAGCCACCAGGTCTCTGTAAGCAAAAACGCCCATTTTTTCATGTAGCTAACATAAAGGGAGACAGAGATTCCCAGCCACAACACTGGTATCTTCATGGGGGCGGTGTGCAGATTTCCTCATCTTCAGCACCCTATAGACAGCCCTAAAGAAGATGCCATCTCCATTAGAGTGGGGCTTTCCCAGGACATGGAGGTAATTAGGCATCATCTTGGCCACTCTTTTGGATGAGTCAGGTATATCTCCACATTCCTGAATATCCTATGCAAGACTGCAATAAATTCATTTATTAATAATACTATCCAAAATTTATACAGCTTGCTTCAGCTTACCTCACACTAGCTCATAGGTTATCTCAGGTGATACTCATTAAAATCCCTGTAGGATACCTTTATTTATAGATGAAACTCAGGCAGCCCTGTAGAGAAGCCCACATGATGAGGAGCTAAGGCTTCTTGCCAACAGCCACGTGAGTGATGTTGGAAGCAAATGTTCTTTTTTGAAGAAACATTTCTTCAAAATGGGGTCTTCAAAGTGGGGTCTTCAGATGACTACAGCCCTGATTAACACATTGACTGAAATTTCAAGAAAGGCTGCATTAGAAACACCCAGTCAAGCCACTCACACATTTGTGACTCTCAGAAACTACGAGAGATAACATTTGTTGTTTTAAGTGGCTAAATTTTCAGGTAATTTGTTAAGAAGCAGTGGATAACTCATATACAATTTGAGAATATAGAAATTCATCTTTGGAATAAGACAGTTCTGGATTTGCATTCCTGTTTTGCCAGTTATTAGCTTTATAACCTCGAGTAACTCATTCCACATCTCTAAGCCTCAATTTTCTCATCTGCAAAATGGAGGTAATAATGATATTTGTGCCTTAGGGTATTTTTCCCCAGAGTAAATGAAATGGTGCTGGTTAAACACAATGCTTGGCACCTAGTATGCAGTCAGTAAATGGAAGCTATAATTATTGTTATAATCTTTTGAGCTCATTTGGTAAATATTTAAAATACTGATTCTTAAAGTGCCGACTATAAGCCTTGCTTAATTGGATTATGCAAAAGGAATCTTTTTACGAGGGAGACATGCTTAGTCAGAGAACACAGGTCTGGCCTGCTATTGCCTGTTGTGCTGAAGGACATGCCAAGATTAAATAGTCAACCAGCAGTTGACTGAGCTTTTTTCTCTTTGTCCACAAAATGCTGATGAACAGCATTTTGTAATGTAATTAAGATTACACTGAAGAATGAGCCCTCTATCACCCCGTCATTCAATCACCCTTTCCTTTACCAGCAGGAGCCAAGAGCTTGGCGTTACCTTCCCCTACAAACAACCACCTGACCTCCAGCTCATTAGTCCCATCCCTGGGATAGTATTCATTGATTTTAGGGGCCAGAGTCCAATACTTCTCTCCCATCTGTCTTTACGATCTGCACCGAGGTCAAAGTTAACTACATACTCATTTTCTGGAAGGACATTTCCTGGTGGGAGAGTGATTAGAAACTTCTTCTTACTTCCCATTCTGCATACTCAAGTTTCTGTTCTTCTTGGCCCAATGGTTCATTCTATCTCTGTAATCTGAGGGCAAGTGTAGAAAATGGCTTACCTTGAAAACCATAAATTATCTGTACTCATTACTTTCAGAACAGGACTCACTAAAAAAACTTATTTCCCACAACAGTGTTCAAAGAGGTAAGTAAACTTTTATCACACTAACACCTCTGCCTCTTTTAAGACCATTGAACTTACTTCTTAGACCAAAGTAGTTAAGTCAATCCATACTTATCAAAACAAACATTTTGATGTGACTATCTTCTTAGGTGGTAAGTGACTTTCATGGAGAAGTTTAAGATGATTATACCTTTTTGGAAATAATCCTGACTCTTGATAAGCCCCATAGGTATACTGCTGTCCTGAGGACAAGAGATTTGCCTGCTTGTCCTGGCTTGGCAACTGATGAGTTATGTGAACCTGGACACATCACTACATTGAAGTCAAATCAGTTTCTTCATGCATGAAAGAGTTTTCATAAAAATCAAAAGATATGGTATAAACAAAGTACTCTAAAAATAATTTAAATATCTTCAATTTATATCAACATTCCAGTTATAAGAAATTCTACAATTAATAAACCAGGTTTTACTAGCATTCCTCCAACATACAAAACAAAGCAATGACATTTGAGTGATATATGCCATAAGTATAATTATTTATTTATTTAGAGACTGGGTCTTGCTCTGTTGCCTAGGCTGGAGTACAGTGGCACGATCATGCCTCACTGAAGCCTGGACCTCCCTGGGCTCAGGATAGCCTCCCACCTCAACCTCCCAAGAAGCTGAGACAACAGGCACATGCCACCACACCTGGCTTACTTTCATATTTTTTGTGGAGACAGGGTTTTGTCATGTTGTTCAGGCTAGTCTTGAACTCCTGGGCTCAAGTGACCTACCTTCCTTGGCTTCCCAAAATGCTGGAATTACAAGCATGAGCTACCACATTTGGCCCCATAAGTGTAAATAATAGAAGTGTATGGATAAAAGAATAATTAAGAATTTACATTTGGCAAAAGACCCTAAAGAAAGTTAACACAAAGATGACAGATTGTCAGAATATAGGCCAGAAAAGCTTAAAGTGGGTATCTTGAAACTGCAAGAAAGTCAGACACATAGCAGTAGTCTCTCATTATCTGAGGCTTTGTTTCCTATGGTTTCAGTTATCCTTGGTACAGTACAATAAGATATTTTCAGAGAGAGAAAGAGATAGAGACTCACCTTCCTTTTATGACAGTATATTGCTATAATTGTCATATTTTATTATTAGTTGTTGTTGTTAAACTTGTACTATGCTTAACTTATAAATTATCTTTATTATAGGTAGGTATGCCTTGGAACAAACTCTGTGGTTTTAGACATCCACTAGTTGGTGGGAGGTCTTAGAACATATTTCCTACAGATGATGTAGGACTGCTATAACCAGAAAATAAAAAAGACATGATCCCTTCCCTGCCCCTGCCACATCCCCACTCCTGCCACCAAATCTAAGAATTTAAACAGGTTACTCTCAAAATGAGAAATCTAACGGGCTAAGGAGTATGATGCTATGCTCAAAGTCTCTGATTATCAGAAAATATATATTAAAACAGTCAGGTACAACTTTATATCCATCAGATTGACCAAAATTGGAAATCTGGATAATGCTATGCACTCTGTAGAGAGGAGACAATGGTTTACCCATCTGGGCTACAATCTGGCAGCATGGAGTAAAATGAGTCTCTCAGATGCTCTATGATCCAGGAATCTCCATCCTTGGTCTACAGCAGATAAATTCTTCCCAGTTATTTGTATGAGTCAACTCACATGTATGTAACTACGGTAGTAGCTAAGTAAAATGTGATGAGATGCTAGGCATCAAGCAGAACCTTGAGCTAGATGTACACATAGCAACATGGTTAGATTTCAGAGAGTTGAATAAAAATGAAAAGTGATGAGGTCTTATACCACAATATCACTGTATGGATCATGAATATATCCACACTCAAAAGAATAATATATATTAAAAATATATCAACTGCATTGACATTTTTGCATGAGTGGGTGGGGAACAGTTGTGAAATCTGAAAACAAGGAGGGGAAAAAATCCAGAAGGGTCCCTGAAAGAGCTGAAAAAATGGTATGCCACGAATCAAGTAGCACTGCTAACTCATCTCTGTGCACCTAAGGTGCAAAAAGATAACCCGCATGTACCACATGATTCCATTTTTTTAAAAAAAACTATATACTCAGGTGCATATATACACTTGAAAGATCAAAGGCATTTGTAATGAAATATTAACAGTTGTTATTTCGGGGTGTTGGCATAAGGTATGATTCTTATTTTCTTCTTTTGCTTATTATCTTCTTTTGCCTATTCTCTGTATATTCTAGACTTTCTACAATGGACCTGCATCCCATTTATATGAAGGAAATAACTTCATATAAAATTACTTTAAAATCCTGGAGATATGTCATGTTTTCCTGCCTCAGTAATCTGCACACACACCCGGAGTGTGAAACTTTGAAGGATTATGTCCCTGAAAGATGACACAAACCTTCTGGTTGTTCTTCTCATGGAAATGGAGAGGTGTAAAACTTTAAAGAGCTGAGCTTTTGGCAGTTGTATTTACCAAAAGAAAGAAGTCTGCATGAAGAGAGAGAAAATGGCACATTGGGACAATGATTTTCTTTCACTGGCTCCCCCAAGAAGCACAACTTTTCTTCTCTGGCACACACTTTCAGCAAGGTTTATTTTTGGAAATAAGAGATGGGACTGAGTTTTTTATCTCAGAGTTAAGGGAACTCTGAGAATACTTAAGGGTTCTTAGAATCCGCAGCAATACCGACTTTCACATCAATCTATCCAGGTCTTCAGCATGACCACATCATGACTTTTGATCCCTGATTTACTTCACCCAGCAGCCATTATTGGAGTACATCCTGCTCATATAGAAAGGTGCTAATTCATTTAACTCTCCAAAAAACCCTTTGAGATGGATATTCTGGTTATTGATATTTGCAGGTTAGAAAATTAAAGTATAGAGGGTTAAAAATTTGTCTAAGTTCACATAGCTAGTAAATAGAAGATTGAAGATTTAACCCAGTCTGGCTTCAGAACCTAGTTTTAGTGGGGAGCTAAAGACCATTGTCTCTAGGAACTGCCAGAGCTTTTTCCCTCTACTAGAAATCCATTCGCCAGTAACACTTAAATATCCGTCTTCTTCCATTCAGGTGTCAAATAATGCCATTGGCTTCTGTTTTTTAATCACTGGGGTTTTGAAACATTTGCAGTGCTTTCCATGGTGTGGCCCTTTCTGTAAATTTTTTACAAGGAATAAAATCCAATCACATTCACAGATGAAATACATATGTTGTTCATAATGATTATCATAGCTAAAATGAAAATTCCTTTGAGGGAGGGAACCACCTTTGTTTGATAAAATTTTTTGATGAACTCTACCGGGTAGAGTGAGGACTAGTAGTCAAAATCATAAAAGTTGATGATAAAATGCCCTGAGTGAGACAGTGAGAGGAATTTTGTTTTGTGCCCAGAAGGACAGTAGAGTGAAAACTAGGAAAGGAGAAGGAGGAGAATTTATAGACAGAAACCAAAATAAGGCATAAATATCTGAAGGAATAACCAGATACTGGCCCTGTGAAGGGTTTCATAAACAGGGATGTTCAATGATAAATCTGAAGTTGTTTGAGGTCTACAGACAACTTCTCTTCCTGGCACACATTCTCAGCAGGGTTTATTTTTGGAAATAGGAGAGGAGGCTGAGTTTTATATCACACAGGCAGCATGTGTGGAAGCCCAGAGTTAAGGGAACCCTGAGAATACTTAAGGCTTCTATGAATCCCCAGCAATCCTGACTTTTGCACCCATCTTATTTCATATCTAGGTCTACATCATGACCACAGCTGGCAAGCCATTTATTTTCCACTTCAACAGGCAAACAAAACCAGGGCCATGCCAAGGTAGGCAGATAACTATGTTTCTTTGGAGACAAGATATCAAAGATTATTAAGAAGCCTCAAATTTCTTTGATTAGACACTGAGGCCAGAGTAGCTTTCAAAAGAGCTTCTCCAGTAATAATGAGCTTCTTCCATGGCCTAGATTACTTGACATGGGAATTATGGAACCAAAACCATTAGGCCTACCAGTAATATACTCTGGATGCTGCAAGGGGAGGAAGGGAGTATATCAGTTTGGCCATAAACTGTCCCGGCCACATTACACAGTCCATTTTATGTAAGTCTCATAATCCTGGGAGGTGGGCATTATTATTCCTGTTTATACAGGAGGAATCTGAGCTCAGAGAGATTAAATCATTTGACCAACATTTCATAGAGGGAAGAAATGGTGGTACCAGAATTTGACCCAGACCTGTTTCCAAAGTCTAATCTCTTTCTACTTGGTTATACTCTTTCTTCTATAGGAACAATCAAAAGATATATAGCAGCTGCCTTCAGGGAATATTTAATGAAAGGGACAAACTGGCAAACCATTCTCTTTTGATGTTTCCATCACTTCTGGTGATAGCTTCTTGAATTTATCACATAATTTTCAGTTGTAAGGGAAGCCCCAGAGTGCCTCTAAACAGGTAGATCTTTCTGGGATCAGAAGGGGAGGGGTTAAGTTGAATTTTGATTGAGAAAATATAATCTAGTCTAAGAGGCACGGGAACCCATTTTAGGCAGAAGGATTCATTTAGAAGAAGGTTGAGAAGCAGCTGCAGGAGGTAGGCAGCATGGTGGTAGCACCTCAGAGCCAAAGTGGAGAGGTGAGCATGGATATAGAATATGTTTCTCAGTTCCAGGCAGGCTCAATTCTCACCAGGTAAGCAGATGTTTGTTGATTTTCTACTATGCAGGTGTCAAACACTGTGCTATATGCTGAGAACCCAAAGATGAACATGGCAGGAAGCGCATGACCATTAGGAGTCTGGTCTAATAGGAGAGTTGTCAGTGGTCTCCAAAATATCTTTCATTATTTTCCCCATCCTGCAAGGACTTGAACTTTCCAGCTAAAAAGCCTGAGCCAATCATCACACTCTTATCTCTTTTGCATCAGTGATTAGTTTAAGAATGGGTGCCAGTCTTTCATTGATACAAAGAGGGGAAGTATAGAGCTTTTGTCTGCTGGTAAGAGGAAGAGAAATTCTTTCTTTTCATCAAAGTATCAGTGAAGAAACTTGTGCTAGGAAGCGTGGGAATCATTTTGATACCATGAAGGCATTAATCTAAGTTAGCCAGGAAAACAGGATCAAGAGAAACACAGAAAAATGTAATCCCAATAATCTAGGAAACTTTAAATCAAACTGCACTTTAAGCTTACATTATCTCTTTTCATTTATGTGTACTGATATATTCCAGTTTGAGTTGGATTTTCTGTAACATGTAGAAAAAACATCATCATTGTTTTAAGGAGACATAAAAATAGATCATTCTAATATTTGGTTAAGTGCTATGATATAAATATAAATAGAGTGATATGAGATTTTAGAGACGAGGCATTGACCCTCAACTCTGGGATACAGGGAAGGATTTCTGAGTAAATGATGATTTATCTGAGTTTTGAAAGATGAAGTAGAGTTAGGTGAGGAAGGATTTCCAGGTAGAGCGAACAGCATGTGTAGAGGCTCAGAGGCAGGAACTGCATGTTCGTGAGGAATTTAAAATAATTTAGTGTCACTAGATAGTAAAGTGCAGTGCTCTGGGGACTGGCAACGTGGCTGAAGAGGAGCCTGAATTTTCCTCAGTATGTGAAAAGGAGACAAAATTTTAGGCAGGAGAGGGATGTGCCTAGATTTGCATATGGCTGAATATGGAGGATAAGATTACAGGAAGCAAGACTGGAGGCAAGCTTTAAAAAGTAGGATGTTGTCACTTGCAATGAAATGGATGGACCTAGAGGACATATGCTAGGTGAAATGAGCCAGGCACAGGGAGATAAATATTGCATGATCTCACTTACATGTGAAATCTAAAAATGTTGAAGTAACTCATATAAGCAGAGAGTAGAATGATGGCTACTAGAGGCTGGGGACAAGGAGGGGCATGGATGGGGAAAGGAGAGACATTGATCAAAAGATACAGAGTTTCAGTTAGGAGCATTAGGTTCTGGTGATCTATTACACAGCATCATGACTGTAGTTGATAATAACATGTGTTTCAGAGTAGCTAAAAGAATGGGTGCCTCAGCCTCCTGAGTAGCTGGGACTACAAGCACGCACCACCACTCCTGGCTAATTTTTTGTATTTTAGTAGAGATGGGGTTTCACCATATTGCCCAGGATGGTCTTGAACTCCTAAACTCAGGTGTTCTGCCTGCCTTGCCCTCTCAAAGTGCTGGAATTAAAAATTAAGAAAAGATTTATGAATATTATAAATTAACACAGATTAAAATAGGAAAAAGGCACTGGAAGCAGGAAGCTTATTGGGAGGATTAATTCATTCATGCTCAGTCACTATGCCAAATGGTGCCAGGTAGTCACATACAACAAGAATAAAGAAAAGAGACACAGATCCTGCCCTCAAAGAGTTCACTGTTAATTGGGATTGTTGTAAAAGTTCATGTAAGAAATAAAGACACTGAAGAAATGGACAGGGTCTCTGGAATTGGACTGGTAGGGACATTTCACCAGTGGAAGACATAAAATTCTTCCACTGTAGGAACTGTACTTTGCTTATAAATATAGCCTGGTTTCAAATAATTAATCATTTTCTTACACCAAACACTACTCTTCTACTTCTGTTCCCAATAAAGGGATCATGCGGTATGATTTCCAGAGCAAATATTTCTATCTTTATTATTCCACATTACACATGGAGTCCTGTTCTTATTCTTGGCTACTGTCATATGAACATTGGCTCTGACTGTGGAGAGACAAAAGGATTGTTAGTCCAGCAGTCAAGCTGGTGGCCAACACTGATGGATTGGTGGAGGGTGGATGGAGGGTGGTGTTGAGAAGAATGTTGGTCAGATTGATGTTTGATGTCTGTCATGGGCGCAGGAAGGATCTGATGGCAACCATGTCTACATTCGTTCATCAGGCACTAGCTTACTGTCTGTTTTGGCTGCTATTTAATAAAATGATTACTGAGTAGGTGACTTTATCTTTTTTACACATCAGAAGATGTACAACCTCTTCTGAAAACAAATGGAACAAATGGAAGCCAATTAAAATATGATCAGCACTAACTGCAAAAAGCCCCAGAAAGCATTAGTATAAAAGCACTCTTCAGCTTGTTAACATACACCATCTTAAAATACTCAACTCTCTAAAACAAATGCAGTGTAAGATCAATAGAGCTATGAGCCCTCTTTATTTATGAGAATCTGTTCATGCTTAAGGACCATCAGTTGAACAGAACTGCTGCCATTGCCAAAATAGCTAACAGTTATTTCATTTTATAAAATAAAACGCATGTGTGTGTATGTGTGTGTGTATATGTGTCTGTATGTGTGTACGTATATGTGTATGTGTGTATGTGTGTGTGTGTGTGTGTAGTGTCATTCCTTGATCCCCCACAGATCCCAAAATCTATGAATGCTCAAGTCCCTGAAATAAAACAATGCAGTATTTACACATTACCTATTTACATCCCCTTGTATACTTTAAATCATCTCTAGATTACTTATAATATCTAATACAATGCTTACTTATCACTTCATTTATGTGGATTCAATGTAGTATTTGGAAATGAGAGACATTAAATTTATATACTATAGGTACTGTGAGTGCTTACCCCAAATATAGCCTAATTCCAAATGATTAATCATTTTCTTACATTAAAAACTACTCTTCCATTTCTGTTCATTGTGATCCTTCTATTATGCACATCCTCCAGTATATGCATGTGCTTCCATATACTTTAAATCACCTCTAGATTATAATAAATACCTAATGCAACACCTACATGTGGCTTCATCACCTGGATTCAATCTAGTATTTGGCACACAGCAAATTCAAGTTTTGCTCTTTGGAAATTTGTGGAAGTTTTTTTTTCCCAAATATTTTTGATCCATGGTTGGTTGAATCCATAGATGCAGAACCCACAGATTTGAAGAGCTGACTTTATGTATGTATGTATCACATACCATTTTCTTTTCTATTTTTTTTGAGACAGAGTCTCCCTCTGTCACCCTGGCTGGAGTGCAGTGGCACGATCTTGGGTCGCTGCAACCTCTGTCTTCCAGGTTCAAGCGATTCTCCTGCTTCAGCCTCCCAAGTAGCTGGGACTATAGGTGCATGCCACCACGCCCGGCTAATTTTTTTTTGTATTTTTAGTAGAGATGGGGTTTCACCAAGTTTGTCAGGATAGTCTCGATCTCCTGACCTTGTGATCTGCCCGCCTCGGTCTCCCAAAGTGCTGGGATTACAGGAATGAGCCACCATGCCCAGTCTCACACACAATTTTCTTCAGCTGTGGTTTCTGGTCTCTGAAGTTATCTTATATACCCTACACAATAGTATCTTCTAAAAGATTTCATGCTATAGGAAGTAAGAAATGTAATTCTAATGACAGGTAGCTTTTCACTAACAAAAGACATACAATCAATCATTTCAGGATTCCTGGGTATCGTCTGTAAGAAAACAGGCCTCCTTTGCTTTTGCTTTAAGCAGCAGCCATAGGCCCTTAGAATAATTTTAGATGCAGTGTAAACTATAAATGGGATTATTTTTCAACAACATCATGAACTTCTGATGCAGTCATAGGTGGACGTTCCTGGGAAAGGCATAAAGTAAAATCCAGAGTGCTGTTGTCTTCATCACTATTTGGGTGACTGTGAGCAGGCAGCAGTTTCTGAGTGAATACAGGTGAATTCACACCCCAGGTGTGGTGTGGGGGTATGCATGGGAGGCTGGAGATCAGGTTGAGCAGATCTCACCTGGGTCTTAACTTAGGTTGAGTTTCTGGCCTTTGGGATGGGAGGCTCAGCCAGTCAGGCTAATTAGGAATTTCCCTGATCGTGTGAGGAGAGTGGTCTGTGCAGGTAGGCAGAGGCAGGCAGGGCATGCCAAAACGTCATTGAATTACCAGATCTCCTGCCTACGTTCAGGAGCCCCATGGAATAGAGATAAGACACCCTGTATTTGAATCCTGGCTCATCAAATACCAGCTTACCAGACTTAGGCAAGTTATTTAAATTCTTGGAGCCTCACTTTCCTAATATTAAGAATGGGAAAAATAAGACAGTGATGTAAGAATGGAATGGAATAGAATATTTTATATAAAGCACCTGAAAGAGTATTTGGCATGCAGCATGGACATTCAAATAGGACCAATCTAAACTTGTTAACTGTGGTGAAACCCCCAAATACCCCAAGGATTAAAGTATAAAATACTGGGAATGCAAAACGTGGATTTTTTTTTTGAGGCAGGTTCTTGCTCTGTCACCCAGGCTGGAGTGCAGTGGTGCAATCTCGGCTTACTGCAACCTCCACCTTCCAGGTTTAAGCGATTCAGCCTCCTGAGTAGCTAGCTGGGACAACAGGTGACTGCCACCATGTCTGGCTAATTAAAAAAAAATTATTTTTAGGATTTTTCGCCATGTCCAGGCTGATCTCGAACTCCTGGCCTGAAGTAATCCACCCACTTCGGCATAAATCCTAAGGAGTAAAAGAGAGTCTGTCCTATACAGGCTTGCCATATTTACAAAATAGTTACCTAGTCTTAAAGTGTTCTAAGTCCTTCACACTCAATCCTCACCACCGTTATTATTACTGTCATTTAAAATGCACAGAAACCAAGATGCACAGAGGTAACTTGCCCAAGGTTGCACTGCTTAATCCTGAGGCAACACTAGCCCTTCCTACAGTTGTGGTCACAGATATGTGCATAGGGCCTGATGAGTGAGAAACAGGAGGAGTGGTAAAGTGGTTGTGGGTAAGGAACAGAAATCAGGAGAGGTTTTTCTGAGGGAAGCGATCTATGATTGTTACTAAGAGCTCTTGAGTTTGGTCTTAGAATTAAACGTTATTCAGGTGCATTTTGTAATAGCGGTTGTAAGACTGGGCATCCAAGCGTCAGTCCACACATAACAGAGAAGCACCAGGCATCTCAAAGGTTAGCAGAATCCTGCTGCTGCAATCAGGGCATAAAGGCCCTCCCTGCTTTGGTTATAAACAAGGCGATTAGCTGGTTTGAAATGAGGTGACAAAGGACATCTTGCACCTGAAGTTTTCTTGTCCGTCTAGTGCTCACTAGATCTTTTTACATCCCCACCTTCGCTGTGGGCACCGAAAATCTTTTGCTTTTTGGTTACACATGCTTTAGAAATTCTCCCTCTGACTACTTCTTTCTTGGAATGGAAATTCAATCTGCAAAACTGTTCTGCATTGCTGGCCCCAGAATTAAAAGCAAGCACCTTCAATGGGGAAATTAAATGCATTTGATATAGCTGTACAAAATTGGATCCAGCAACCATTTGGTTTGCAGGCTCGCATAAAATGCTTTTAGCTATACTCTGTACCTAATACCTAATTCACAGCAGAAAGGAGGCCAGCCTCAAAGACCTTGTCTCTCACTGATCCCAAGCAAGGTGATCATTAGCCAAGAGCAGGCGTCATCTTCTGTCAGAGCTTCTCTCGCGTGCTCAGCGTAATCGACAGCTGAGGAGTTTTCCTTGGGGAACCAAATATTCAGTTGACTGAATTTTCATTAAAAAAAAAAAAGGAAAGAAATACCCAAGGGGAAAGATACTTCAATTATAAATATCTACATTTCCTTTTACATTCTCCTCTCTGAAGTTTCCTAGTCAGGCTCTGCCTGGGTGCCGTAGAGGGCAGAACGTAAGGTTTGCATTTGCAGATATCTTGGCTTTAAGAAGAGGCTAAATGAAATAAGATTTGTCCTTCGAGAATCCTTTTTGTGTTCCTCAGTTTAGCCTCTATGAAAACTTTAGTTGTGATTTCTTCCCTATGTTCATTTAAGCACTTATGTGCCTGATAAGAAACGGAGACAGGAAAAAGCAGAGGGTCTGGGCCAGTGTGCTGAATGCAAGGAAGATTTTGCTGATGCTTGGAGGACCAGGGTGAAGATAGGGATGCTCACGTAGAGAAGAGTCTGTCTGAAGATCTGGTCTCATCCCTCCTGTTACAAATGAGGCCTTTTTCTGTGGTCCAGAAAGGATTGGTGACTTGTCTGAGGTTCCACAGCTTGTCATTGGCAGAGCCAGGAGGAGCACCTTATCATCTTTATCCTGTCTGGGTAGTGCTATCTTATTTTGATTAGCAGTCATCTCTGCTCCATATCCAGCTCAGCACGTCCTGCTAGCTGCCTTTGTTTGCTTGTTTCATTTTCTTGCTCCTTTCTTTTTTCTCTTCTTGCTTTTCCCATTTCTCTTTCTTCCTCCCTCCCTCCTTTCTCTCCCTCATTCTCTCTTTTCCTTCTCTCTTCTTCTTTCCCCCACTTTATCTCTTGCTCCCACCCCTTCCTGTTTTCCCTACCTTTCATTTACCAAACGCTGATGTACTGCCTATGATGAGCAGTGAGTGTAGAAGGTGCTGGGAACTTACTGGTGGCCCAAGCAGTTTGTCCTGCCTCCAAAAAGCTGAAATATAAGTTAACCCTGGGGGATAAGGCAAGTCCCACCTTTTATTCTTTTTAAGAACCTGGCTTCTCTGCCAGTCCTGGTGGCAGTCCCAGGCCTGTGGGCATTCCTGCTGAGTACGGCATGAGATGACTGGAGTGTGGTAGCATTGCTGAGAAGTGGAGAGGGATCCCACGTGGAGAGAATCTGAGCTGAGCCAGGGTCCATCACAGACAGCATTGGTCGGGAAGACCTGAGGTCTCTTAGGGAGGTAGGAGAATGTCCTGGTCAATGTGGCTGCTTTGGTGAGAGACGGAAGGCTGTCTGGATATTTCTTTGTGAGCCAATTAGAGATCACACACATCCAATGTACCTAATCTTTGTGTCTAGCAAAACTAAGTAGAGTGGGTATGGTTGGTATTTCAATGAGAAACTAGCAGAAAGGCAGTGTACTATTAGCTCTCTCTCTGCATGAAGATGAAATCTAGAGGAAGTCATGTTCCTAGGCTCTGAGTTGTAGAATTCGGTTTTCTCACTGCCAAAATGGGAATGGCGGCAATGCATATTCTGTACAATTTCTGTGCCATGATCAAATAATCTACAGTAAACTATCCTAAACTATAATGTTGTGTGCTATATATTACCGTTATTTTAAAATAGAATGTCCTACTTTTTTGTATTTATGAGGATCTATTATAAACTTTGTATCTCAGGGCCTAGTGAGTTGACAGCAGGCCGTCAGTGTGTCTTTAGTTTCAGTGCTGATAATGGCAGGCATTTTAGGAAACTGTGTTCCCGATGCTGCTGCTGCTAAGATGCGGACATGGAGGAGTGGTCCGTTTTCCGTGCCTGGCATGATCTCTCAAGTTTAGCATGTGTACAGTTACTTGCATAAATGTGAGTTAACCAACTAAACCATCCTTTAACTAAGGTCAGGTCCCAGAAAAGAAAGACAATCTGATCAATGGATATAACATTGAAAGGCAACACAGAGGTGATTTCTGCGAAATCAAAAACCACTTATTCTTAATTCCAACATATTTACTGAGTGCCTGCTAAGCACCAGAAAGAAAATGCCCAGAATGGCAAATGTAACACCTGGGCTTGAAGTTTATAACTATCTCTTCTGTTAAAAAGTTCTTACATTTCATTCTTACTGAAAGGTTCTATTGTATCCAAGAAAATTGTCTCACTTTTCAGACATGGGTGAACTGTAAATGACACTGGCAAACCACCACCATAATAATACTTAAACTATAGGCTCCTGCAAGTAAAGCAGATTTCATCTGTGTGAAAATTGGCCACATCTGTTGTGCACAAAAGATGAAAGACGTACAGGAGGGTGATGGGAATGGGGCCATTAACCACTTATTTCAGAATATAACTTAAGTTTTGAAAAATCATTCTAGAGTCAATTCCCTATCTGTCAAGTATTAGGCTGCAATGAACGGTTCCACCCTGGGGTCTTTCAGCCAGGGGGTTGACAGGAGGGTGAAGAACAGTTGCAAAAATGGCAGTGATGTAACACTTAATCTTCCCAATAGCCTTTATCAGTGCTGCAGCCTCCTTGCTGGAAACGAGGAAGTTCCAGAGATTTTGATTCATGCCGCATGGAAAGACACAGTGAGCTATGCTAGAAGTGATCTTAAGTCATTTCTCCCGTGTCATCATCCATCTCACCACACCAGGCTTTTTGGAGACAATAATTAATAACACGTATCTAAATTGTTTCCATTCCCTCTGTCCTGGGGCCTCACTCCTTCCTCCCACACAGACTTCCCCCTTCCCCACCCCATTTCTTCCCATGACAAATGAGTCATGAGAGTCCCTCTGCTTCCTACAAGCCCACACCACATAACTGGCCTTTCAAACACTCCAGGGCTCACTGCACAGCCGTGCTGTTCCTCTAGCTTTCCACCATTCAGCTCAGGACTTGTCCCTCCTTGGTCTCCTTGCCCTGTGTTTTTCCATCTTTCTCTGGGCCCTCTCATGCTTTGAAATTTGCCCTTTGTTTCTCTCCCACAGTTATTTCTTTTGTTAGTTTCACCTCTCTACTTGCCACCCCCTCCTGAAAACCAATGCCTCCTGCTTGAGGGTCCTACAGATCAGGCGTTTCTATTCCTTACATTTGGTTTCCCTTATTTCTTTCCCCAGCGCCTTTCCCAAATTTTCTCTCAATCCTAATTATCATGATGTGGCTCGATTCTGTTGAGTCGATGCCTAGGAATCCTAACACCGGCACAGACTTTAAATTAATAAGCTCACGGAATCACCTTCAAATCATAGCTTAAGCTGCATCACTGTGATGAAGCCAATACAGATTGGGGGCAGTGAGGGAAGAGTATAGAAGGAGGGAAAAATCAAATACCTCTCTGAATCTTAAAAAGCCAGGTGTGGGCCTTATCCTTCATTTCTTGTCTTTCTAAAAAAATATAGCTTGTGCTCCATTCCCCCCAAATTTAGATGAACAACAACAACAACAACAAAAATAGTTACCCTGAATTATTCTGGAAATAGCTGCTATTAGCATTTCAATATTTAATCACTCACAAAATTTTTCTGGGTATGATGGATTAAAAGTACATAAATAAAGCATATACATGGATATGTGCACATATATTTACTTACTGCATACAGAGCTCATTCTTTATAATTATTGTAAATACATGTGGTTAGCCTACAAGTTACAAATGGGTTATGTTTTAACAACTCCTTTTCACACTGCTGTGAGAACATATTTCCTCATTGAGGCAGTGTTATTCCTGGTATTCAGTTTCCCAGGCTACCCCTCAAAAATGAATTTAACCTATAAATATAAGAAGAACTTTATCTAGGATAAAATGAACATAAAAGAATCAGAAGACCCATTCTCCAATTTTAGTTCTGCCATTCCCAGATAAAGCCTCAATACAGGTCAAGTTTCAGTTCAAAGTGCATAAAGTACTAATGGGGAAGAAGTTCCCATTTTACCATCTTTAAAATAAAGATAATGATTCAAACTTTAAAGGAGAGTGAAAAGCTCTCTTAAATCACGTCTATGTAAATGGCCAGCTCCTAGCAGTATCTGATAAATGATTACAAAATAAGCATTAGGACCTCCTTAATGTAATATATCTGCATAAGACATATATATTTTTGTAGCTACGGAATCCTTGGTTCAAGGAATCTTTTAGGATACTTTGGAGTCAAGCGGATTTGAAGAATTCAGTCCAGAATTTAGCAACTGTAACACTCCCACTTTTGCTAAACTTCTGCACCCCTCATTTCCTACTAGGTTACTAACCCTGAGCTCTACTTGAGCCCAAGTCATCTTATAACACTATTGCCGACTCATGCTACAAACACACTGGCCTCAAGACATCGTCCCAGACCCTGCGGGCATCCAATTAAAAAAGACATTCGGAACCACTGATGGCTGTAGACAAAACACAGCTAAATACCCACCATGTTCCAAATTCACTCCTTGTCATTCTTGCTCTGTTTGGGGGGAACTAAATGCCAGAGAAGTTAATCTTTCACCCACAGCTGTCCAGGATTTAATCAGACACCTTCTGCCAGAAAGGTGGTTAAAAGTCCTCATAATAAAAAAGAACCATTAACCCAGCCCAATTAACCAGTGACCTATCTGAAATGTTGAGATGGCAGAATCTAAGAGATACACAGAGATCATTTGCGACTCATGTTGCCTTTTTGAAAACACCAATAGAGGATTAATGTGTTCTAAGTATTCCTTTATCTTTAGGGACTGGCTATTTTCTTGACTCTGATCAGGTCAGATTGTCTTGATTTCTCTTCAACAGAATTCCTCCCCAGAATGACCATACGGAATCTACAATTACAAGTCACAGCATCCCTGGATCATTCAATTCAGGGGACGCTAACAGGTTAGCCTGCATCCTGGGCCCATCTCTGAGGATCATCTGCTACCAGGATGGTCTCAGGTTTCATATTGCTTGGTGGTGGCAACTGATCAGTCTTAGCTTCCTTTCTTAAGGGGAGGGTCTGGATGGTCCAGAATCACATCTAGAAGTCTGTCACCTTATAATAGGGACTGTTAAGACCAGTCATGACCTTGAAAAAATGCAGCAAATCAAATGCTGTTCTTCTCCTGGTGTTCAGAGTCATATTAGACACTGATCCCTTTTTTATTATGTACAGAGCCATTTTTAAATAAAATGCTTTCTCCTGACCTTGCTCACCATTCAGGTAAGTGTTCCACTACAGGTTGCTTTATTCTGGCGCGAGGGAATATTCCTTGCTACAGCAGACAGAAATAGCCTAACAACCTGGTTAAGCAGGCCATTAGAGACACTGGAGATTCTATCTACTGGTGTCAGGCAGACGCTGCGAGTCTTGACCTTTCTCTCTGTCCACTGAAAGGCACAAGCATTTGCAATGGAGAAAATAAAAGGAGGTGAATATGAGCTAAGAGCTGGAATGTACCGGGCCATTCCCAATTTGTGAACTTAAAAGAGAACTGCCGCAGAACAGGAAATGGGCTGAAGTTTAGTCATTTCAGTTTCCCTCCCTCTGAGACGATTACAGTTCTCTCTCTATCTGTAACATGAAAGATTAGCCTGTGCTTTCATTATAAACCACTTTCCTTAGCTGGATTTTTGAAGTCCTTATCTGTGGTTTGCCATACCTTATATGCGTTTATTCATATTGGCAACTGAGGAGTTAGACTATATTTCTGTCATTCATTCATGTTTCCTTCCACAATTATTTGAGTGCCTACACAATTATTATTATTATTATTTATGTGACTGGCACCATGACACTATGTTAGGTGCTAATACACTTAATTTTACTTAAAATATCAAACAATATCTTATTGACCTAGATCATACGAGACTGTGTAGCCTCATAGATCATGATCCATTACTCCCCCATATAATTTCTAAATGGAAGCAGGTGTAAGAAGGGTGATGACAAAATAAAAGAATAATTACTCCCTGAAATGTCTGTATACAAATGAGGAAATGTTTAAACTATCATCAGACATTCCATTCTTCCCTTATTCTAAATTAAGAATGTGGGAAAGTTGATACAGGTAACATCGTAAAGTCACATTAGTGACAATCACAGCGATAGTACCCTTGTCTGGCAGAAGCCTCTAAGAGGAGAAGAGCTGAGAACCAAGGAATGAGAAGGCCTCTGCTTGACTCAAATAAACCAAGTTCATCTGCCAGGCTCCTGCACACCCAGACCCAAACTCAGGGACTGTGGATTCTCACTTTAGATGTATTCTGTGAAAACTGGCTGACCGCTTTAAAAATCCGCAGCAGATTAGAAATAGCAAATCAGTACACTTTGATACTTTTAGGGAAATGACAACTGTCAGCCACACAGGGTGAGTGAGAGTGAAAACAAAAACCATGAAACACAGACACAAGGCCTACAAAATCATAGCGGACTAGAGATGTAGGCATATAATTCTAACATGTCTTAAAGATGCTATAATTGTTACAGCCAGTATTATAGCTTAACAGCCCAGGAGCCCATGTCAAACAGGCCAGAAATGTCACCAACATATTCTGGAAAGATTTCCATAGAATGGTTACGATTGAAAAAGAACACTTAATGTAGTGGTTTGACAATTTTGCCCTCTGAGGGACATCTGGTAAGGCCTGGAGACATTTTTTTTGGTTGTCACAACTGGGAATGGTAGTGCTGGTAGTGCCAATGGCATCTGGTGGGTAGGAGCTAGGGATGCTGCAGGACATCACAGAGTGCACAGGACAGGTCCTCATAACAAAGAAGTCTCTGATCCTAAGTGTGCAGAGTGACGAGATTGAGAAACGCTGGTTTAGTGGAACACATTTAATCATTTGAAAAATTCACCTATGCGGAGAAGGAGGCATCTCTGCATCCTATCTGTCCAGCACTTTTTATCTGTCAAGGCCCCTTCGATCTTATTTGATCTTCATGATTACCTCAGGAGATAGTTGAGGGAGAGAGAACAATTTTACTTTATGAGGAGAGCTGAGAAACAGAAGGCCAAAGGATGTTTTCAGTGAAGAAGAGATGTCCTTACTCCCCACTGTTCACCTGTTTCACAAAACCACCGATATGCTTATTTCTAGAACAAAAAAGGAAGAATCAAAACACTATGGTTGCTAGTATGTTTTAAGTTTAATGTTAATACATTAAAATAAATACATGAGACTTAGGTTCAGGTAGAGGGGTTATTTTGTTTGCCAGTTCATCTATTTTCCAAAGAGCTACTGAGCTCCTAACACATGCCAAATGCTATTTTAGGTGCTGCATGCACAATGGTGAACAAAACAGGCGTCTCCTCTCCGGAAGCTGGCAGGTCAGAAGTATCTTATACTTGCTTATTAAACATGTTGTGGTAGTTCTGGATAATATTCTCCAACAATCAAAACAAAATCTCACAAAATCCCAAATCCATTACCTGTGTCTCATATACCTTATGCTCTGGTCATACTGATGATTTCTAAATAAGCTTTATATATTTGTGTGATTTATGTACTTGCCTTTTTTTTTTCCTGTCCCTTATGATATTCTTCCTTCTTCTCCATCAGCAGAAAAACTCATACTCGTATTTTGAGATGCAGAATAAAAGTCCCTTCCACCTGCCCCAATACTGCAGCTAGCAGCTTTATTATCTGGGCTCTTATGTTACTTTGTAAATATCAGTATGATGTTAATTACTATGGATTATTAAAAGGTATCTGCTTGTGTGTCAGTCTTCTACCACTGCATCGAGTATGGAGTATCCTGAGGGAGTTCCTAGTTGTGCTGGATTCTTCCCTTTGCTCTTTTCAGTCCCCTTCTCCAACTTTCCCACCTTGCTCCATGCCCTGGAGACCTGACCTCTGTGAACTATACTAATGGGTACCCTTTCCTTCTCCCTCCCAGTGGGGAATTGCTAATGGGTAGTACCATCGGGAATTTCAGAAGGCAGGGGAAGAGTGACATTGGAGTCTATCCTCTTTGGCCATCTCCTTGGCAGGCTATCCTGTGTTGCCTGCATCTCCCAGAGGTGACTTTCTTTCTACTGGTCTTTCCCCAGGTTGAAGGACATCCCCCTTCCCTTTGTTCAGTTAGACCAAGGAGTGGTAACAGCTCCCTGCTGTTATGACCCCAAGGTACTGCACCAGCTTTTGTGGCTTCACCTAAATCCAATGAATACATTTGCAATCAGCTACTTTCTGAAACTCTTATCAAATTATATAATTAAATTGAGGCTACTCTTTCCTTTCAGAATAGTCTTACTCATTTTAGTATTCTAGTCTTTAACAAAGTGCCTGGCCCAGGGAAGATGCTCAGCAAACATTTGTTAAAAGCCTAAATGAATGAATACAGATGTTACAATAAAATTGTAGTCTTAAAATATTTCATTTGTCAAAAAAGCTGTTTTCATCAAAGGCTCCAATTTCCTCAGAAGCAGTGAATTTTTTTTTTTGAGCTCAACTAGACACAGTACCACATATTAGCACTGCTGTATTTTGTCATTTTCAACTTTACAGACAACAGAAATAAGGTGACGTCTATGCTTTTCCCTAGAGTATCCAACAATTCTTCTCCTGAATTCTTCATTAGCAACCTCAAACACAAAACAAAATCAAAGCATGAAACTTCCATCCTAACCAAGCCCCAGTCAGAAAACTTCCACCTCTGAGGCTACACATAATGATAGCTGGGGAGACAAGAAAGGAAAAATTAAATTCAGCAGGACTCTCACATTTCAGCAAAAGTTTCCACCCAAAGTGAAAATGACACATTAAATGATCGTCAGCCTCAAAGACCATCTTTTGGAACATCATTGGTAGCTGTGTTTTCTAAGTTAGCAAATGCCTGCTGTTAATGTGAAAATTGGTTTCAACTTAATTTGGCAACCAGGAAAACACATGATTTTTTTTCTTTTTTTTTTTTTTTTTGTATTTTCCCATGCTTTCAGTGACTGGCAGGGTTTATTGTAATGATTGCTACTGACCATTTATAAAGTTTTTGAAATAGGTGACAAGTCCTACACTGAAAACATTTCAAAGTGTGTCTTTACCACAATACCGCAAGGTAGGTATGAGTCCTGTCATTTTATGGAGCACAGAGGCTGAAACTGGTGGAGTCTAGTTGCAGAGGTAGGATTTTCAATTTCTTTTGTTTTTTAAATTGACATCTTTTTTCTCCAATGGTCTAGATATGGAATCGACCTAAATGTCCAGCATGGATGAATGGATAAAGAGAATGTGGTATATATACACAACAGAATACTATTCAGCCTTAAGCAATAGTGCAATCCTGTCATTTGCAACAACATGAACAAATCTAGAGGATACTAAGTTAAGTGAATACAGACAGAGGCAGGATTTGAATCTGAGTGTGCTGACTCAGAAGTCACAGGCTGGAACTGTCCTTCATCAGGTCAACAGCCACTCAACCCTAGTCTCACAGAGAGGGAGGTGAATCCATAGGAACGTTTTCATTTTCAACCCACTGTCTACCAGTTATTTTGGTGTGGAGGTGTTTGACTTTTCACAGTCTGTCCAGGGAGACCAAATCACTTAGTTTTGAGATGACACGAAGGCCAAGAATAAAAGAGAAGCAATTTCACAAATTTTCAAACACAAAGTGATTTCAGCATGGAAACAAAACACCGTTTACATTTATGTTAACCCTCTAGGGAAACTTCCCTATAAGAGATTGAAAACTCAAGGCCCACACTAACTTGACTGTCTCTTTAAATATTACCCTGCACCTAATGTATTACAAAGAAACTATAATGCAGAACAGATGGAACAGTATAAAGCAGATGCCCATCTGAAGTCTAAATACAGGCGAGCAGTTCTTCAGTTAACAACAAGAAAATGAGGTGACAGCACAGACAACATGGAAAAGAAGCAGTTTACAATGGAGAAGAGTTACTGGAGAAACGCACACATAATCACAACTGAACACAGCACAAAGATTATTTCATGGCATTTGAAATGACATCCCCTTATGTCTTCCTGGGGTACAAAATAGGCTTCTGTGGAATAATCAGGAGGAAAACTAAAGGAGATCTGAAGACTTTGGGGCCATGATAGGTAATAATAGTTGGAAACATACTATTCAAGGTATTTTTTTAATCGTACTTTACATTCTGGGGTACATGTGCAGATCATGCAGGATTGTTGCATAGGTACATACATGGCCATGTGGTTTGCTGCCTCCATGCCCTTATCACCTATATCTGACATTTCTACCCATATTATCCCTCCCAAACCTCCCCACCTCCGCTGTCCCTCCCCTAAACCCCCATGACTGACCCCAGTGTGTGATGCTCCCCTCCTTGTGACCATGTATTCTCATTGATCAACACCCATCTATGAGTGAGAACATGCAGTGTTTGGTTTTCTGTTCTTGTGTCAGTTTGCTGAGAATAGTGGTTTCCAGATTCATCCATGTCCCTACAAAGGACATAAACTCATCCTTTTTTATGGCTGCATAGTATTCCATGGTGTATATGTGCCACATTTTCTTTGTCCAGTCAATGTTTTAATAGGCTTCTGGAATAAGGCTCAGTTGTTATGAGTATTTTCTATACTAGGAGGAGGCACTCAAACAACTTTAACCCAAGATTAGACATAGAAGAGATTGATTCTTCTGAAAAAGTTTTAACTCATTAGTTTTGTTTTTATAATTTTAAAACTTGTGCTTTATAGACACTCCCAAACATATACAAAATTAGAATAGTGCTATGAACCCACATTGCCCATCACCCAGCTTCAGCAGCCATCAGTGTCTGCCACCCTTGTTTTATCTCTTATTCCCTCTCCAGCTATATATCTTTTGATATTTTAAAGCAGCTTTGGTGAAATACCCTTTCTTAGTTTTCCTGTTTGCAAAATGTCTTTACTTCCTTTAGGCGATGGTTGGAAGAAAAGTTATAAAGTGTTAAGAATAGAACCTCACAGAAGTGAAGTATTCAAATAAGTGTTCATTTTAATCTTTATGTGTGGACACATAAAAACAATAACAGAGGGTACAGAAAGATGAGATTCTTCACTGTCAAATTTAGTATAACAAAATTAGAACAAGAATATCAGGTGCTTTTAGGGATCTGGCATGGTTTTAAGTACCGGATATTAGGAAATGTGAAACTCTTCAGACACACGTTTTACTGAAGTTAAATAAAAGATTTCAGTTTAGAGGCACAGACACATGTACCTCAGAAGAAAATCTATTAGTGAGTCAATATCTATGTTTACAGGCTGGCTTTTTACTCACGCTACTGCCCTAAATGTCACTGGAAGATAGGGAGAGAAAAAACTCAAAAAAGACATTGCTGCCAGCTTCTAGAACATTAAGACTTCCATGGTGAAGGCAGAGCAATTACAGAAGAAAGACTCCAGCAAACATGAAAGGAACCTATGTGGAAATACAATGGAAGAATTGTGTATGTAAGTGCTCTGAAGATGCTGAATAATCACTCCTGCTCACATATAGGCAGCACCAGAGATGTGGACAGCAATTGGCCCTGCCTGTCAGGCAGGGGAGATGGAAATGGTGCTCTCAGTAAAGTGCTGACAGTAAATAAACAGTCCTTAAAAAGCTTCCACAAACTGAAAATGCACCCAGTGCTCCTCTCCTTAGCCATGAGGTGATGGTTTTCATCATATAATTTGAGACTTCCTTTACTTCATGAAAGCATAGTCGTATTCCATTGCAACTGAAATAGTACAACATTCTGTTGTTTCTAAACGTAAGTTTTAGGTTTATTTTAGGTCTCACGTCCAACTTTCTTACTCTATTTCTTAACAACAGTTGGAAACATCAACATAATCTTCTAGTTAACTCTCTAAAGATAAGGCAATGGTTCCTGGGTAACCATCCCTGTAGCTTTTGTTCTATTGGCATCTTTACAGC
Source organism: Sapajus apella (assembly GCF_009761245.1). Classification (NCBI taxonomy): domain Eukaryota; kingdom Metazoa; phylum Chordata; class Mammalia; order Primates; family Cebidae; genus Sapajus; species Sapajus apella. Next base: position 41,766,228 of record NW_022436943.1, read on the forward strand.
CTTCTGATGTGTCTATGTGGTACAAATATACATCCTCCTCCATCTCTCTTCATCCTTCCCAAGTCCCACTAAAGGATATTCTCAAATCCTGGACTGCTAGCCATCTTTCACAAATTTTTTTGCACTAAAGAATGTTCTCATATTCCACTTTAATGACATGAATAATCATGTACTGGAGTAGTCTTTTCGATTTTAAAGCCAAAAAGGGAAGACAAAATTGTTTTTATAGAAAACATTCTGCAAGCTCTGGTAACCTGTTACAAAGTCTTCGGGATACTCAGAGCTGACTGTTCTCTAAAGCTGGCTGGGAAAACTACTAGAGGGAAAATAATATTGCTGCCATATGCACAAGAGTGAAATGGGTGAAGGTGGAACGCCAGGGGAAGAAAGGACAGAAGTAAATGTGCTAGAGTGAGGATGGAAGTCTCTGGGAATGGGACTTGGCATCTGCATTGTCTTATACATGCTCTCAGAGGCAAGGCACACCAAAGTTTACATATCCCTCAGTGGTTCCTACCTGGCTGGAGAACTGATGGACAAGAAAGTGACAATGACATTTTGTGGACCTGACAGCATAGCAAGCTGAGAACCTAAGCTGAGACATGATTGTCCTTTATAGAAAGGAAAAGATCACTGAGAGAGCAAGGTGAATTCAGCAAGCACCTTCTCAAGACCTTTATCTACTCTGCTGCTACTCTGTTGTCACTGTGAGTTCTCTTATCCTGCGAAGGACAGGGCTCAGGTAATGTGCTCAGGTACTTCCAATGGTGATTTCCTGAGGGAGTGGAACAGCACTGCAAAGTGGCATTTTCATAATGAGAACATCCTGAATTCAGTTATCTCAGCACTATCATCATTACTAAGTTTGCTAAGTATTCCCAACTCTCCTTAGGACTTGTACATCTTCAAAACACCCATGACTGGCTAATTGATTAAATTGATTAGGATTTGGCCAGACAGCTCCAGGCGGGTAATTGGTAAAGCATTATCTCAAAGAGGATTCATCTTTAATTATGGGCATTTGACATCTTTATATAGGTTTTCTGAGATATTAAATATATTTTCACTAGACATCCATTGAAGCCATATGGCAATTGTGAATATGTAGAACAAATGAGGCATAATGGAGCATTATTTATTTATTTATTTTAGGATGGCAAGACATACTGTTGAGGGCATTTTTTACAAGTTGAGGCTGGAAATTCAGGAGTTTGGACAGTAGAGAAAACATTCTTTATGTATTGATTCAGGATGAACGGAGGTGACTATAAGGACAGACACAATCTAAAATGCAGAAAGGAAAGTGATCCAGAACCAATTATCCTTATTACAAGAGGAATATCAAAGAGGTAAGATAAAATAGTTTATTGGTTGTGTGTCCTTCCTGTTTTCACCAAATAAATCAGTTGGAACTAGATTCTCTGTCTTTGAATCATTCAGTCCCTCATTTTAATACTAATTTAGAATCCAGTATGACAAATAATATGGATCAGAGTTATAGTAGGCTCATGGATACTTAAGTAGTCCATGAATGGGCATCAAAAGAACCTGTGATTCTCTTAAAGTATGTATAAAATCTATATATAGGAATTTTTCTGAAGGGAGGGTTTACAGATTTAATGAAACTAAAAGTCTCATGACTGATAAAAAGTTTAAGAAAAAAAGGTTAAGAATCCTAGGGCTGCATATTCAAGACTGTATGACATTATACAATATAAGACAATAAGGTACATGGATATCACCTTTTATTAGTTCATTTTCTCACTGCTATAAAGACTGGGTAATTTATAAAGAAAAGAGTTTTAATTGACTCACAGTTCCAAAAAGCTGGGGAAGCCTCAGGAAACTTACAATCATAGCAGAAGGGAAAGATGCATGTCTTACATGGTGGCAGGCAAGAGAGAGTGGTGAGTGAAGGGAAAAGAGCCCCTTATAAAGCCATTAGATCTCGTGAGAACTCACTCACTATCATGAGAACAGTATAAGGTATATTGTCCCCATGATCCAGTCACCTCCCACCAGGTCTCTCCCTTGACACATGAGGATTAAAATTCAAGATGAAATTTGGATGGGGACACAAAGCCAAACCATATCATGTCTCATGCCTGTCAGAATGGCTATTATTAAAAAGACAAAAGATAAGTATTGGTAAGAATGTGGAGAAAGGAAAACCCTTGCATACTGCTGGTGTTAGTACAACCAGTATGGAAAATGGTACGGAAATTCCTTAAAAACTAAAGTAGAATTACCATATAATCTAGCAATCCAACTTCTGGGCATATATTCAAAGGATACTAAATCAGTATTGTATGTTGAAGAGATATTTGAATTTCCATGTTCATTGCAGCATTATTCACAAAAGTGAAGATATGGAGTCAAACTAAGTGTTGGTCAGTGGAGAAACGAATAAAGAAAAGGTAGTATATATACACAATGCAATATTATTTGGCTTTAAAAAAAGGAGAAAATCCTGTCATTTGCAATAATGTGGATGAACCTGGAGGACATTGCATTAAGTAAAATAAGCCAGCCACAGAGAGACAAATACTACATGAGCTCTCTCATTTGTGGAATTAAAAAAACTGAAACTCATAGAAGTAGAGAGTAAAAAGGTTACAGTTACCAGAGGCTAGGGGGTGATGGGGTTGAGGAGGTATTGGTCAAATGATGCAAAATTTAACAGGAGAAATAAATCTAGGAGATCCATTTTACAACATGATAACTAAGTTAATAACAATATATTATATCCTTAGGAACTGGTAAGAAAGTATATTTTAAGCATTCTAGCTACAAAAATGGTAACTGTGAGATAATACATGTTAGCTTGACTTAGCCATTCTACTATGTATACATATATCAAAATATCATTCTGTAAATAACATATACATTTTGTATTTGTCAATTCAAAAGTCAAAACCCATAGAGCTCCATATTGAAGACCATAAAACATCATATCAGGTAAGATACTAGGGTACATGACATGAGTAATTGACTCTTCCCTCCTCTACCTCAACCTTTTTAAAAGGCATATATATATATACCCTATTCAGATTGAAGAAGGTAGGTTACTAGACTTCATTAACACCCAAGAATTTCTCAAGTCTTAATGATGCCATGATTTTCAGAAAATAATTTTACTATCTGCAAGATCAAAATTTATCCTAAAGAAATAAAACCAAGAGTAGAGGATAATAAAAGATATTTTAAAAAGATTATCTGAGAAGCCCAAAATATATGGTTCCTACCATTGTCAAGCTGGGGTACATCATTTCATCAGCTCAACACAAAGACATCACTTCAGTAGCATGTGGACAGAGTGGGTTTGCTAGAAAAGATGAGATGAGGAGAAGAAAATTTTTGGTTCCTACTCACCTGGCTCTTGAGTCAAATATTCTCATTGATTTGGCTTTTTAGCACATATTTTCACCTTATTTTTATTAATGAGTTTGGAAACCTTTATTATGTCATACAATTTGCCAGCATTTCCCATCTACTGTGTGTGTGTGTGTGTGTGTGTGTGTGTGTGTGTATTTAAAGATATAAAGGCCTATAGTTTAAAAGAATCAAATTTCTCTATAAGGTTTGCTATAGAGAAATCCTACAGGCTGGGCATTGTGGCTCACGCCTGTAATCCCACCACTTTGTAAGGATGAGGCTGGTGGATCACCTGAGGTCAGGAATTTGAGATCAACCTGGCCAAGATGGCAAAACGCTATCTCTACTAAAAATATAAAAATTAGCTGGGTGTGATGGTGGGCATCTGTAATCTGAGCTATTTGGGAGGCTGAGGCAGGAGAATAGCTTGAACCCAGGAGACAGAGGTTGCAGTGAGCTGAGATCACCCCACTGTACTCCAGCCTGGGCAACAGAACAAGGCTTCACCTCAAAACAAAACAAAACAAAACAAAACAAAACAAAACAAAACAAAACAAAACTTACAGTATCTCTCCTCTTCTTCCAACCCCTAACCAAATTAACTAATTAACTGATTATTCTGGCATTTCCCTCCATATCTCTAAATGATTGCTACTTCCCACTATGAAGGCAGAGGATTTAACTTTCCTCCCTCCACTTCTACCTCACATGTTCTCCTTCCCATCCCACACTTTCATCTCCATACAGTAATTTTCATTAAATCAATATTTAGTGTTTACTCTTCAGTGTTGACTATTTAAATGCTATCTAAGGCTGAGAATGAAGTAAACTACCAACATAATTCCTTTCCTGCACGACTATTGTTTTTCTGGGAAGCAATGACAATCTCGTTCTTTAATTTGTTTGGTTTCTAAATACTTATCACCAACCTAGCTCCATATTCTATACCAGCTGTCTAAATTCTCTCTCAACATATTCCATAATTCAGGGCCTGATGTGGTGGCTCATACTTGTAATCCAAGCACTTTTGGAGATTAAGGCAGGCAGATCACCTGAGGTAGGGAGTTCAAGACCAGCTTGGCCAATACAACAAAACCCCATCTCTACAAAAAATACAAAAACTAGCTGGGTGTCGTGGAGCATTCCTATAATACTAGTTACTTGGGATGCTAAGGCATGACAATCATTTGAACCTGGGAGGCAGAGATTGCAGTGAGCCGAAATCATGCCACTGCACTACAGCCTAAGCAAAAGAGCCAGACTCTGCCTCAAAAAAAATTTTTTTTCCACATAATACAGGTATTCTGTCAATTTTATCTTCCTGGAAAAATCTCTCCTGGAGCTTTGCTCTCAGATATGACTGGTGAATCCCATTCTCAGGGACTTTATTTTACCTTCTTTAGGATAAATCTTCAGCCACCAACCAGGGTGTGAGCGTGGTAGTCTCCTAAATATAAGGAGTAAAAGAAAGGATCTGGGGATCTGATTGTTTCTCAAGCTTTCCAATAATCCTTTATTTTAGCTCAGATGTCATTATCTTGCTAATGTATGAACCATGGATCCATCACCTTCCAGCTATCCAAATTTTTATACTGTTATCCTTCCTATTATTTTCTATAACTTGGTGAATTTATGCCTTTAACATTTCTCTTTGCTGCTGAGCTCTCTCTCTCCTCTCTCTCTCTCTCTTTCTCTCTCTCTCCCTCCCTCCTTCTCTCTCTCTCTCTCTCTCTCTCTGTGTGTGTGTGTGTGTGTGTGTGTGTGTGTGTGTTTAAGTAGGGAGCAAATGTAGAAGTGTGCATTCGACCTGTTTTCACTGTTTTTGAGAGTGTTTTAGAAATCAATATCACAGAGTCCTAGGCAAATATTTTAAGCAGACATTTTTATCAACAGCTATTTATAAGACAATAACCAACATATGCTTATTTGTAGCTTATATGTGAAGAAAATGAGGCCCATTCTGCCTCAAGTAAGTCATCTGCCAGATTGATGTATATATTAAACACCTTATGCCCAGGTCCCCTTTTTACTTAACCTTTCTAATTTTAGGCTTCCATAGAGCATTGCCTTCTTAATAGTCTATGGCTGCTTTCAGGTTCCAAATGCTTGAGAATTGCCTCAGTTAATCAATACCTTCTGTCATGCTCTATTACAGCTGATCAATATGGACAAGGATGCAATGAGGTGGAAGCAAGATGTTTTATTCAACCAAGTTTTTGGTCTCTTTTATTGACCCCAATACTTTGGTAGTATTTACAAAACTTCTATATTCCTCTCATCTAAATTGTTTTATTTCAGTTAGCAAGAATTATTTGCATAAAACACCTGCACACCCCCTCCTTCCTAGTTGCAGATGGAATCCATCTTTATATACAGATCTGGATCCAAGACTCATCTCCATCCCATGTGTGCAACCCTGGCTGGGTAAATCACCTCTACTATAGGTGTATCTCATCTGTGCAATGGGAGTTGTCAGGCTTGCAAACTGGGGTCAGCAGATATACTTAGTGGCTGCCACAATACATTTTATTTTTTGAATGTGATTTCTTTTAATGATGATGGAAGAGGAGAAAATAAGCTAAGGGTTTCAGCTGTAATCATTACTTCCTATTATAAAACCATGGCCAGGCTGCTTCACAATTCCCATGAGCTGTCTGCTCCCTAAATGTATTTGAGGTTTCTTGAACAATAACTAGAGGTACTTTCATATCCCATTTAGTACTAACATTTTTGAGTTTATGGACATTGCAAATAACATTAGCCAAAATACCCCAGAAACTTGGGAGTGGAGGAGAAGACTAGCTATATAATCACCCAGAATCAGAAGGAAAATGTTATAAAATAGAACGATCTTTCTTACCTTATATATGTTTGTGTATTTTCCTTTGATCAATGCCTAAGAAGCTGAATCCTCTTTCTATATATTTCCATTTCCTGAATAGACTTTAGTACCAGCAATATCATTACCATCCTGTTTCTTTTCTCCTATCTCACTCTGTATGTTTGTTATATTTAGAATGTACATTTGCCATAGGGTATGATGGTCTTGAGTTTTCAGCCTTCTCTTCTAAATGTTTATTTGGATTATTATTTTTGCTTTACACATAGGATGTTGAATGAAAACATTCCTCATTTTTATTTAGGCTTTTTGGCGGGAGTTGGGGAGTCACAGAACACACTGTGTGCTTACTTTTAGTATTTCCAGTGCTTGGATATTAAAAGAAAAATTAATGACATGGTTATAAGTTTTCAGTGATCTCATCTGCACATCGATGATCACATTCTAGATCATTCATTTTATCTTATAATCCAAAAGACAACAACGCATATATCCTAAATCCCAGTGAGAAAGAATGCAAATGAACAGAGAAAAAACAAGCATAAAGAAGAAATAAGATAAAATGTTTATACTATGAGAACTCCAAGGGGTTACTGCATCATTTGAATATAATTATTGGGTAAGTGAGGGTCACAGAAGTTCCAAGTTTAAACCAAATGGAGCACAGGGAAGTTATCACATCTCTTCTTACAGAATTCATTGTTGGAATTCTACAAACTGCTTGAATGTATAGAAAGAATGTGAGGCTAAGAGGGTGTGTATTAGTCCATTCTCATGCTGCTAATAAAGACATACCTGACACTGAGTAATCTAGAAAGGAAAGAGATTTAATTGACTTATAGTTCAGCATGTCTGGGGAGGCCTCAGGAAACTTAGACAGGGAAGCAAACATGTCCTTCTTCACATGGTGGCAGGAAAGAGAAGTGCTGAACAAAAGCCCCATATAAAACCATCAGCTCTCATGAGAACTCACTCACTATCATGAGAATAGCATAGGCGTAACTGCCCCATGATTAAATTACCTCGCACAAGCTCCCTCCCATGGTATGCAGGAATTATGGGAACTACAGTTCAAGATGAGATTTGGATGAGGACACAGCCAAACCATATCATTCCATCCTTGGCACCTCCAAAATCTCATGTCCTCGCATTTGAAAACACAAACATATCTTTTCAACAGTCATCCAAGGTCTTAACTCATTTCAGTGTTAACTCAAAAGTCCAAGTCCAAACTCTTATCTGAGATAAGGCAAATCCCTTCTACCTATGAGCCTGAAAACTCAAAAGCAAGTTAGTTACTTCTTAGATACAATGGGGGTACAGGCATTAGGTACATACACTGTCCAAATGGGAGAAATTGGCCAAAACAAAGGGGCTATAAGGCCTCATGCTAGTCTGAAATCCAATAGGGCAGTCATTAAACCTTAAAGTTTCAAAGTGATCTCCTTTGACTCCGTGTCTCATATACAGGTCACACTGATGCAAGAGGTGGCTCCCACAGCCTTGGGCAGCTCTGCTCCTGTGGCTTTGCAGAGTACAGCCCCTGTCCTGGCTGCTTTCATGGGCTGGCATTGAGTGCCTGTGGCTTTTTCAGGCTCACAGTGCAAGCTGTCAGTTGATCTACCATTCTGGGTTCTGTAGGACAGTGGCCCTCTTCTTATAGCTCCACTAGGCAGTGCCCCAGTAGGGACTCTGTGTGGGGGCTGCAATCCCATTGCCCTGGCAGAGGTTCTATATGAGGTCTCTGCCCCTGTAGCAAACTTCGGCCTGGACATCCATATATCCTCTGAAATCTAGGCAGAAGTTCCCAAACCTCAATTCGTGATCTCTCCGCACCCATAAGGCTCAAAACGATGTAGAAGCTGCCAAGGCTTGGGGCTTAAATCCTCTGAAGCAACAACCTGAGCTATACCCTTTAGCCATGGCTGGAGTAGTTGGATAGCAGGGCACCAAGTTCTGAGGCTGCACACAGCAGGAGGGCCCAGAGCCTAGCCTAGCAAACCATTTTTCACTTCTATGCCTCTGGGCTTGAGGCCTTGATGGGAGAGGCTCGTTGCAGTGAAGGCCTTTGACTTACCCTGGAGACATTTTCCCCAGTGTCTGGGTTATTAACATTTGGTGCCTTGTTACTTATACAAAAATCTGCAGCTGGCCTGAATTTCTCCCCAGAAAAATGGGGTTTTCTTTTCTATTGCATCCTCTGGCTGCAGATTTTCCAAAAATTTATGCTCTGCTTCTGTTTGAATAATTTGCTGCTTAGAAATCTCTTCTTCCAGATACCCTAAATAATCTCTCTCAAGTTCAAAGTTCCACAGATCTCTAGGGCAGATGCAAAATGTTACCAGTCACTTTACACAGCAAGTGTCACTTTAACTCCAGTTCCCAACAAGTTCCTTATCTCCATCTGAGACCACCACAGACTGGAATTCATTGTCCATATCACTTTTAGTATTTTGGTTAAAGCCATTTGACAAGTCTCTAGGAAGTTCCAAACTTTCTCACATCTTCCTGTCTCCTAAGCCCTCCCCATCTCCAGGAAGGTCCAAATGTTCGCACACTTTCTTGTCTTCTTCTGAGTCCTCCAAATTGATCGAATCTCTTCCTATTACCCATATCCACATTTTTGGGTATCCTTATAGCAGCACCCTATTCTACCAGTACCAATTTACTGTATTAGTCTGTTCTCATGCTGTTAACAAAGACATACCCGAGCCTGGGTTGTTTATAAAGAAAAGAGGTGTAATTGACTTACAGTTCGGTATGGGTAGGAAGACCTCTGGAAACTTACAGTCATGGCAGAAGGGGAAGCAAACACGTCCTTCTTCACATAGTGGCAGCAAGAAGAAGTGCTGCACAAAAGTTCCTTATAAAACCATCAACTCTCGTGAGAACTCAGTCACTATTATGAGAACAGCAAGAGGGTAATCACTCCCATGACTAAATTACATCCCACTGCATCCTTTCTATGGCACATGGGGATTATGGGAGCAACAATTCAAGATGAGATTTGGGTGGGGACATAGCCAAACCATATCAGGGAGTGAAACAAAAATAATTTTTGAAGATCTCTCATATGTCATCTGTATAATAGCAGCTTTTATATAAGTTTCTCCAATGAATTTTATTTAAGAGAAAGATCCACAATGACAGACTGGACAAAGTAGCCGGTTAAACAGCTTAAGAGATAGACGAGGGTACAGCTCAGGGTTCAGGAGACCCTCCCAGGGTGGTCCCATGGCAAACTCTGAGACAGTGGATAAGGATTGTTGTGGAACAGACTGTCAATACATGGCCTTAAAGGAAGAAGGGGATTGATCCAATCCAGTGAACATTCTGAACCCCAGCAACAATGAGCTGTATTAGTCAGTATAGGCATACAGATGGGAAACTAGAGGACCTGCCTCAAGGAATGAGTCCTATGGAAACAAGTACAGTCCTCAGGTAGGAAGAGTTGTCTCCAAAAGATCATGATAAAAGTAAAACAAGCAAAGCCTGGATCCTGACACTAAGAGTAGCTGTGATAATTCCAGTGTCTACTTTGTGCCCATCATTGTGTGGTACTCTGCATAAGCTATTGCATTTCATAACAACCAATATTAGTTAATATTTATTTGGTGCTCACTAAATCCCAGGCCGACATCATTTTGTTTAATTTTCACTCCCGTAGTATGGGGCAGGTATTACATTTTCTGCTTTACAGATGAGAAAGTGGCTCAGGGAAGAAATTTGTAAATGATCAAATTGAGCATATAGTTAAGAGTGTTGCATGACATGGACCTATGATTTCACTATAAGTGAAAATGTGGACGCAGAAGAATGTAAAGAAAAATAAAATAGGAGAATTTGGCCTCAGACCAAATAAGCACAAATGGACAATACTTAAATCATTACTCAGTAAGGTTTCCTGCATATGGCTTTGGCAATTTTCTAGAAATGATGCCTTTGACAGAGAAACAGGACAGCATATCAAGGAAGAATGTGTACTCCATCCACATTCATAATGATGTTTAGTTTTATACATTGTGAAATGTCAGACAATACAAAATGTAGAGTGTAGAGTCTAATAATAATAATAAATGCCTGTGTGTCTATTATCAGCTTAGCATACAGAAAACTGCATACGAGCCATTCCCTAACTCCATCCCCTGCCTGTGCTCTCCTCAGATGTTGTAACCAAGGTTTTGAATTTTGTGTTAGTAATTTACTTTTCTTTATAATTTACATATATTTCCAAATATACATTAAATGTTCCTATTTGTAAACTTTATATAAACTGCATATAAATGGAATGTTACTGCATATGTATTCTGTGATTAGCTTTTTTGCTCCATAGTATTCATCTACGTGGACATAGACATAGATAATGGTCCATTTGCTTTCCTGCTGTATAGGAAGCCATTACATAAAGACATAAAAATTTATTTATCTATTCTAAGTGAAAAGATAATTGGGTGATTTCCAGTTTACTGCTATGAAAATCAAATTTGCTATGAATATTCTTGTGCATGTCTCCTGGTATACAAGTTATCCTCTATCCCATGTTTCTGCAGGTTAGTTAGAACCTCCAAAATTACATTGATATTATGCTCTGTTGTGATAGCAAGCATCCTTGTTTTGTTCCTAATTTTGAAGGGGCTTTTAAAAATAGTTCACCATTGAGAGTGATGTTTGCTGTGTTTATTATAGACATACATTATCAGGTTAAGGAAGTTTCAATCTATTCATAGTTTTGCTAAAAACGGATCATGCATGGTTGTAGAACTTTATTAAATAAATTTTTTATATTCATTGAGATGACACAGTTTTTCTCCCTTAGTAAGTTAATATGATAAATTATATTACGAATTTTCTAGTTTCGTTTTCAGGGATAACCACAAAATTATGCTCTATCATTAAAAAAAAAAAAACATTTTTAGGATGGTTTCCCAATGTTCTGTTTACCTGTTAATGTTCTAAGTATTTAAATAATATGTAATTTTATTTTCTTACACTGTTTTAGTTTTGGATCCAAGGTTAATACTACCCTTGTAAGATAAGTTTGGGAAAATTCCCTCTTTTTCTATTATATAAAATAATTTATGTGTTTTGGAATGGAATATTTGATAAAACTCACTCACATGCAAAGTCTACTTTAAAAAAATAATTTCAACTTTTTAGTGTGCAGGTTTGTTACATAGGTGTATTATGTGATATTGAGGTTTGAGATACAAATGATCTCATCACCCAAGTAGTGAGCATAGTATCCAATAGCTAATTTTTTGCCTTTGACCCCATCCCTCTCTCTCCCCTCTAGTAATCCCCAGTGTCCATTGCAGCCCTTTCTATGTTCATGAGTACCCAGTGTTTAGCTCCCACTTGGAAGTGAGAGCATGTGATATTTGGTTCTGTTCTTGCATTAATTTGCTTAGGATAATGACCTCTAGCTACATCCATGTTGCTGCAAAGGACATGATTTCATTCTTCTTAATGGTTTCATAGTGTTCCATGGTATATATCTAACACATTTTCTTCATCTAATCCACTGTTGATGGGCACCTAGCTTGATGTCATGTCTTCACTACTGTAAATAGTGCTGTGATAAACACATGAGTGCATGTGTATACAAAATGGATTCTTTAAAATTTGTTGAAACTTTCTTTATGCTCTAAAACATGATTACTTTTTATAAAATTTATATATCCCCCTCAAAGAAATAACTACTCTCCAGTTGTTGGACTAGAGTTCCATATAAGGCCATATAATCTTCACTGGATTGTTCTGGATTTCTATATCCTACTAAAAATAAAAAAATTCTACTATATTGTAGAATTGTACATTTCTGTACACATTGTAATTCTGTTAATTTGCCTTAAATATTTGGAGCTATGTGATTCAGTACACATAAATTCAACACTACAGTTTCCTGAAGAATGTTAACTTTGAAGAAAATGCAATACATTTATTTTTCTTCAGTATACTATTTGTTGTCTTTAATTCTTTCTTTTGATATTATATTAAGGAAGGTTCTTTATTTGCTGGAATACAAAATTTCTATCTTTTACTTTCAACCATTTTGTGTGTCTCATAAACAACATTTGGCTGGATTTTGTCTGATTGTATATATGTGGGTTAATATGGTTTGACAACTTTTATCTTTTAATGGGAGAGGATAAAGCAGTTGGATTGATTTTATTGACTGAAATATCTGGATTTGTTTTTATAACTTTGTTTTGTAATATTTGTTTCATTTTTCCATATTTATTCTATTGCCGTCTTTCTTTCTTGACTTCTTTTGAGACAGAGTTTTGCTTTGTCAACCATGCTGGAGTGCAGTGGTGTGATCTTGGCTCACTGAAACTTCTGCCTGTCAGGCTCAAGTGAGTCACCTGCCTCAAACTCCCAATTAACTGGAATTACAGGTGTGTGAGAGCATGCCCAGCTAATTTTATACTTTTAGTAGACAGAGGGTTTTGCCATGTTGGCCAGGCTGGTCTCAAACTCCTGACCTCAGGTGATCCACTCACCTCGTCCTCCCAAAGTGCTGAGATTACAGATGTGAGCCACCACACCTTGATTCTTTCGTGACATCCTGAGCATTGTTTCTGAAGTCTCTCTCTCTCCAGTTTTTTCTGCAAAGCTGAGAAATTAGACTACACATACTCTCCTCACCTGGAACCATGAAAAACAAGTATTCTGTGTTTTGTTTTGTTTTCCTAATTCATCTACTATATGTCACCCTTTGGACTACTAGCTTTCTGGTTTTTGTGTAGGATATCTGATTCAATCTGCTATTCCGCTCACCAACCAGGCCTTAACTTGGCTAATCTCTCTCCAAAATGGTACATGGTTCAAGTTTAAAAACCTCCGCCACAGAATTCTAGTTCCAGTGTTTGTTATCTCTGTGAAGTGGAGATTTATGGATGTTTCTTTACTTGACTGTTCTATCTATCTGCCTATCTACCATTCATCTATCTTTTATTATCATAATCATTTTATCCATGGTCTAGCATATTTGAGTGCATACAGGAAGGGTTTTCTGTAAACATCTGGTCATTCATCTTGCTAGAAACAGAAGACTATACTTTGGTTTTGATGCAATTATTTCCTTATGCAGTTTTAACAGGTTTATTCAGGCCTGGGACAAAGAGGAAAAAGTAATATATTTGATTTGTATGTCTACTGAGTTAAAAAAAAAAAAGAAAAATTCTATTCTCAAATGATATTATTTAGGAATCAGGGAAACAAAAGGAATTAACTAAAAAATACTGTCTATTATGTATATAGTTTTCATATACTGATTTTATTTAATCCTTATAATAACTCCATGAAATAGTTATTACTATCACTATTTCATAGATGAGGTACCTGAGACTACATGCTGAGGTTATTACATTGCCCATCTAATTCCATAGTCCGTTCTAAACTAGGGTGTCTTTCACCAGATAGAGAGCTCTGAGTAATTATTTTCAGAGCTGGGAAAAACAATCCTGGTTAGTCGTTCATGGTAATTTCCACAGCAAACAATTCAGTTATTTACCCAGCACTGGTTAGAATTCTGCTAATTGGTAGCACACATTCTGTTAGCAAACATGGTATTTATTGACTCCAGAAAGGGTCCAGATTGTGGGAAAACATAAGTAGTGATAACACAAATGCTTTCAAAGCAAGCCTTTGTTTGGGTTCTAGTGGAAAGCAATTTTTAAATTAATTGTCATTTTTACTTTTGACCAAATATCTCAGATTTAACACTCTTTAAACCTGTGAGAGTAATGAAGCCTTTCATAAAAATCCCCTGATGTTGGTTCACATAGTAAATCTCATGAAGTTCACTTATTTGTGCAAGAGCCCATGAAGCCATGCAGGCTAAGCCTAAACTGTTATTGAAGGTCACCACCTTGCCAATTCTCATGAATAACCCAAGAGTGCCATGGATAAGCTAGCCTTATTTTACCACTGTGCTTTAACACTCACAAAGGGTTAAGAAAAAGGCTCTCTTTCCTTCTCTTTCTACACATCCTCCTTTCTCCAGCTGAAAGTAAATGTTTAAAGTGGATTCAAGAGAGCTTCGGCATCAGGGCAGCCTAGAGAACAAACCATAACTATGGACACAGGCCAGTGTTCATTGATCATTGACTATCTGGTGCTGTTAAGTGCTCACCAGTACCACGCAACCATTGCTGCTCAAAACCAGGCAACATACTTAGAGCCAGCTCACTCTCAAGACATGTAAGGAGGAGTCAGATTTTGCATGACTAAAATTAAAGGGTCAGTGAACAAACTAAGTTGGGTAAGTTTTCTATTTTGAGGCTACATACATGATCAAGGAGACCAAAATGGTAAAGGGAAGTAAAGGTGCATTGTTCCCATTATATGCAGCCATGTGTATTTGCAAAGTGACTCATAAAAGATATTGTCATACTTGACATTATAAAAGGCTCTAAATCCTTCTTTGTGTAAGGTTTGCCCCAAAATACAGTTTAGAGAAAAAAGTATTAGCATGTTTTCCCAGTGGGATTTCCTAGCTCTCCTATTAAAAATCAAATGGGTGTGTTTACATAATCTGGGCATTCATGAAAAAAAATTACACAATTCAGTGTAATTTTCCCCAAAGGAGTTAAAGTTGAATAGAAACCAACTGCACATCTGGGTCTGGAGCTGCTTCAGCCTCTGATGCAAAAATGAAGATGAATTCCAAGTGGTCAAAAAGCTCAGTTGCTCACCCCTGACAATTTTTCCCTTTGCTAGAATAGAAAGCATAACGATTGTTTTTCTGAAATATAAATTACAATCAGCTGGTGCTTAGTTCTGTTATTTTAGAAAACTTTCTACTGGTCGGAAAAATAGTCTTTTATTATTAATTGAATACACATGAAAACAAATATCTTAACACCTTCCCATGCTTTTTACTGGAATGGAAATCTAGATCAAACTTGGGTGTGCCTGGGTGTCTTTTAATATGAGATAATGATCAGATATCACCATCTTCTCATTAATGTTTGCGATCAACATTAAGAAGACACGGTTACGTGAGAAGTGACGCAAATACTGCATCTCTTAACACATTATTTGAAACACTCATTTTTGGCCCACGTTTGAATTATTCTGTGAACTGTAGCCAGGATACAGCTGTCACTTACAGAACTGAAATTGTGAATTTGCTCACCACTTCCTTGTTTCGACATTGTGGTGTGCATTGTCAGTGCTTTATATGCATAAGAGGAAATAAGTGAGAAGTCTATTTCATGTTATAATCTGGACATGCATATTTGATGCATTGTTGCTGATTTACACACAGCACAATCTTGTTTCTCATGCATCTGAGATTTCAATGTTTCTTTTCAGGGCAAATTATGGGAGATGGACAGCCTGGCCCTGTGGGATTCACTTTACCAAAGAGGTAGTTGGTGGAGCAGATTACTTGAGTTCAGACAACACACAAAAGCACAAGGACACACATGCCCCATGTTGGCAAGTTTCTTGGTCTGTAAATGATTCCCTTCTAAAGAATACTACTTAGATATACAGAGTTGACCATTGCACGTTCTTTCCATTTATACATGGGACTGACCATTGTGTCCTTTTGGTGGTGGTGATGAGTGGCCAATTTGAAGACAAAGCCCAATAAACGCTTTTAGGCTTTGTTCTACTGCAATTACTCAGATAAAATAATAACAGCAGCCATAACATTTTCTTTAGCTGAACAAGGAATTGCAAAAGCAAACCCCAGTGTAAATGATAGCACAACGTCCTTGTTCCTACTCAAAATATTCTTTTTAGTCCAGTTGTTATTGTGTCACAGTAAATACAAAACATTCCCTTAGTGCCATTTTGTTGCCAAGCAATTTGGAGAGGAGCACAGTCACTCAAAATGCACTGAACTTATCTGCAATCAGCTGCTTTGACCACTCTGTGCTACGTGGGCAGGAATAAGCTTGAGTGTGAAATAGAATCAAGGACAAAATCATTATCACTGATACCTCCAGAGTGACTCTATTAATAGAAATATGATGAAGGTGGACTGAATGTTGCTAATAGTATTTAGTGAGCCATTAAATACTATCATACATGACACATGATGGTCCAGAGCCATGACTCCAGATGATCAAACTTAGAGAAATAAAACAAAAGCATGTCACCTTCCAAAAGCAAGCTCCAAGCAGCAGCAAAAGGGAAGGAGAAAAGCATTCTTCAGAAATGAGAAATTGGTTTGAGCCTAGCTTCCAGGGAACACACATAGATGGAAATGATTTTCTCATTAGGCAACTGAGACTTATCTCAACTGTATTACTATATATACACTGGGCCTCAAGCACTTTGGTGGGGGAGGTTCTCTAGAAGTAAGAGTTCTTAATAATTGCAGGCAATGTCAGCCACCTGCACAGTATCTCCATGCTTTCAGTTTAAGTGGCCAGAGTGAATTCTGCATCCTCATGCAGAAACAGCAAGGATGTCCTTGTTTGTCCCATATTAATGATGATATCCTACTCATAGTCTTAGTAGAATCTTAAGTTTATGTGGACGCTTTATATTGTTAAAACTCATTCACATATTATCTGAATTCAATTTCAGAAAGAGCTAGTTGCACTAGCAAGGAAAATATCATCATTTCTCTTTGAGAAATATAGAAACCGAGGCACACATTTTCCTAATGTCAAAAAATTGTTATTCTGGAATTGAAAGGATCCTCAGATAACTCATTTTGGCCTTCAATTTCACAGATTAGGAAACAGAAAATGAGAAAGATCCCATGATGAGTGGTAAGAAGGAAAGAACTGAGATGCCATGAAGACTAGAACCCAGTGCTCTTTGAATTGTATCATTGCATGTGTCTAGAGGGGAGGAGGGTCCCCTTTCCTTGGATGGCTTTTCCCCGTACAGTGGCTCTGAGGGCCTGGAATGCAGATGCTGTGAGACAGGGACTGTTTCCATCTGGCTCAGCCCTGACTTGTCATCTAACATAGGGCTGACTCCAGAACAGGTATACAATCAATATTTGGTGAATGAATGGATGACTTTTAATAGATACTAGGCATTTTTACAAATAGATCTGCTGACATTTGGCATAAAGTGACAATCTCTAGACCAGAAGAAGTGAGAATGTGTCATCCACATGCCAGTCTTCTCTTTAAGTTGCATGATAAATCCAGAAGTTGCTCAAAATTTGCTTTGGTGGGGGCGTGGAGAACAGTTCTAAACCAGGCTCTGAGACAAGCTGGTAGAGTGCTGAGTAGCCTCAGTCATGGTCATGTTAAATGCAGGTCCTCTACCAAGTATGATTCTAGCAATGGTTAAAAGCCCTTCCCCAGTTTCTAATCTAACATGTCCTTTACCCTTTCCAAAATTTGCTCACTTACTTTCTTTACATTAAGGTCTCTCATTCTTACTAGTGGGTCATTTCAAACTCTACCTCTGCTTCCACCAGCTAGAGATAGAAAACCAAGATTACAGGCAGGAGCTGTATCCTTCAGGTGTTTTCTGCAGAAATGAGCTCAAAAACCACTGAAGACAGACATTAACAACCTCTGTTTTAGGGCAAATAATTTGGAGAAGAGGGTAAGCAAGTGGAGCTAAATGATGATGGTAATAGTTTCATTTGCCTCAATGACAGTTCATCAGGTCCTTTCACTTCCATTTTCTCATCTGACCATCATGACCTTATGGTGTAAGTAAAAAATGATTATTTCACTTTTTTTACTTTCTTCAGAGGGGATATCCGGGTTTGGAGCAGCTATGCCATATATCTAAGGTCAAACATCTAAGAGGAACTTTGAACTCAGGTCTTCTAACTGCAAGTCCCTTGTTTTTGCTATTTTGCCAAGGACCTGGGGCTCAAGATAGGTAAAGGCTTTCTTCTTCTCGTCACTCCTGTATAGGCTGGTGTTGGTTGTTTGCTGAGCAGGTTGAAAGCTGAGCTCCAGCACCTGCCTATTCCTTCTACAGTCCAGAGAAACAGTACTTTCTGTGTAAACCCTACCTTTTGGTCTCCTGCAATTTATTTCTCTTGCTTTTCAAACACAATATTTTGCTTTAAGCTTCAAGAAACTGTTGAAGTTTAAATTGCAATTAACCTCAGTAACAGCAGTGAGTGCTGTTACTGTAGGGAAGCTGAGGGGGGTGGTTATTCTTTATGAAATGAGAATGAACCTCAAATGTGATCAGAATTCACTTAAACTGGACAGGAATCAGGATCAAGATGCTTAAGTTGACACTATCCAGTTATTCAGACTGGAAATGCAAGAAAGACACACAGGTTTTAAAGCAACTCTGGCTGTTTTTATCACAGAGACTGTTTTTATTGGTATCCTGCAATCTTTTCATTTTATTTTGACATCAGCCATATTACATGTATATGTGTGTGTGTGTACACACACACAAGTGTATATATGTCTGTGTGTGTATATATGTATACATATGTATTTATTTTTTTCTTTTATCATTTAAGCCCAAATTAGACATTGGTAGAATGAGCTTTACAATTGCTTTCATGGATTAAATACAGAAATAAGAAAAATTCCAATGCCCCTAGACATGCCATAAATAAAATCTAGTTCTAAGTATAGCTGCATGTGGAATTTCACATGATCTCAATATTTGACCAGTACTCACAGAGGAAAATACACAGTACTTCTCTGGTACTTTGCTTTTAAAGGAAATATTATTTTTTGACAAAACCAAGATATTGCCTTCCAGACTCATTTAGATCTTATTTTTCATGTATTAATGTCACCTTTTGGTCATATTCATCAATCAATGAATATGATCTAAACCTCCACTATGATGTCAGAACAATTAGGCATGCATGGGATATAAAACCCAAAGTAAGAGATTCTTATTTTCTGAGCACTCATGAGCTAGTTTTATAAGGGAGTACATAGTTTGAATATTCCATTCCTTGCTGCCATGCCCAAAGAGACACGACTAATCCAGCACAGCATTTTTCCCACAAACTCTGTAAGTGGCCTTGTAATCCTCCTCTAATTGGCCATTCCCAATCTGAATTGGCATGTCAGATGAAGCCCACTAACCATACCTGAACCAATTTGCAAGATAAAGCTAAAGACAAGAGAACAAGCAAGTGCTGAACTCCAGGGAAGGGAGATCCATCCTGGGCTCTGGTGATGTGCCTTTTGTTAAGAGGAGGGGCTTCTACTGTGTCTTGTACCATGGCTGGAACTTAGGCAGGTGGAGGGAAACAGAATGAGCAAAGGTTTCAAAGAGCAAATGTATGCATAGAGGAGACTGAGCAGATGAATACAGGATTAAACAGGGGACCTTGGGCTTGACAAGCAGGGTTCTATTCTCATTCTTTGGGAGTTTCATTCAGAAACTTCACCTATTACAGTATGTTCCCATTCAAAAATACTAAGGGTGGAGAAACAATGGTTTCTGGCTCATAGAAGTCCTCTGGTACCCTAAAGTAAACTGTATCACATTCTAGAAGGTTTGTGGATTCATTTCAATGAATAAAGATGACTCTGAGTCATAGCTTTCACGACAATAAAATGTATAAAATAAAGGTAATTTCCAAAGACTGCCAAATCTTCCTCCCACCAAGCTCATTAAATGGTGCTGTTCTATGAATATTCTTTTGGATGCATTGAGTAACCCCGATGGCCAGTGTTTGCCCCCTTAATGATAAAATGAAGAAAGCTCCAGGTTTCTTGCACTTTTTAAATGTAGAAGAAACAATTAGCCAATCTCTTTGTCTTTTACCATTTGGGTGTGCACCTGGATTGCAGCAGAAGTGGCTGGGATGGTTTCATACCTTCTCTTCCAACAATATAACAGTGTGCTTCAGTGTGTAAATTTTCACACTGAAATGGACAATGATCAGCATATCTTGTTTTGAACATCTGCACAGATTGACAAGTGAGTGATTCTGACTGCCTGATATATCCCTGTCCCTTTTAATCTTCATACACAAAGAATCTGAAATAGTCCGTCTTACTCTTTCCATGGACAAAAATGGAACATCAAGACTGACTAGAAATTATGATGTGAAATTCACTAAATGCTGCTGCAATTGCCAGTGGTGACATATATACATGCAGCATCATTGTTTTCTGGAAAATGGGCTACAGGAGAATCTTAAAGAAGCAGTGAATCAAAACTCATCTGTTGTTGGAAACTATATGGTCCCAGGCAGACAAATGACCTGGCCGAAGTTCCCTCTCATTTTTATACCTTGTTATATCCAGGCAGGCTCCTCCTGAGTCCCTACTCAACTTTTCTGTGCTTGGCCATGTTTTTTTTGTTTGTTTGCTTTCTTGTTTTGTTTTGTTTTTTTTTCGATAGCCAGAAGAAAAAGCCTAAGTTATGAGCTGCATGGGTGGAATTCTGGGTTGGATTTCCTAACTCTGAATGGTTTGTAAATCCATTCTACCCACACTGCACAGTGGGTACTCAAGAGTCTGGAATCAACTTCCTGTGAGAGATCCAACAGTCCCCATGTTACAGTGATCATATAAAACTTTGGAGACTATATAGGGATTTAAAAAATAAGAAATAGGTAAACAGAAAAAGCTAAATAATGCATACAGCAGCTTGAAGGTTTGTTACATTTAATAAAATATGAATGTTGTCATTAAAAAATAAGGAACCAATGCTATTTTCTCAGGTCACTGTGGCATAAACAGTCTTCCCTAAAATGACCGCTTTCCTACCCCACTGTCACCCCTTCAATGAACACTCACTATTGTGTAACAGCATGCTTGAAAAACTGTCTTACCTCAGATAATGTGGCATAGCAGAAATGGACATGGGCTTTGAAAATAACAGGGCTTAGGTTCGATACTAGATCTGCCCCTTTCTGACTGTATGACTTGGTTTTCTTGTAAGTTGGGAATCATAATTTGCCAATCTCATGGAGCTATTGAAATGACTGAACTAGACACTATATGTACTGGACTTACTCTAATATCTGGTGCATGATGGGTGTAGAGTAATTAACAGCTATTAGCATTATAAAAGTCTGACCCTGTAAGAACCTTTGATACTTAAGAGAAAGACTGAAGAGTTGGCTGGATATCTAAGTGTCTTGCTGAGCCTGGTCAGGGAGAAGGGGTGAACATATGTTAGAAAGCTGTGTTTGTGTTTGGCCTTTCTCTCTGAGATGCAGCTAGGGATGATAATGCTTGTTTCTTGGTTGGGTCTTGTTAATCTCTGAGCATGGTTTGTTTCCTGTTTTTCAGCAATCTCTCTTCCTTCCTTCTTCTGAAATCCATCCAACTTCTTTTTCTTTCCAGCATCTTAAAAGAACTAATAAAAACTGACACTACCACTCCCTTAGCCTATTGAGATGAGAACATTTTCTTCCGTTACCCCTGTGGCGATGTGTCATAAACTGGCAGGGTTCTGCATGCTCCCTTTAGCTGGGGAGACAGCGTGGTGGGACCAAGAAGCTTTGAGTAAGAAAAGGATTGATCAGAGGAGGAAGAAAACCAGCATGAGAGGTAGCTGGATTTGTGTCTCTTGAACAGCATCTATGCACTAGTAGATTTCATTGAGAATGGTAAAGGAGGTTTGGAGAAGTCAGGTTAAGGAAACACAGTTTAAATGCTCACCACAGCATCTACATTCAGAATCAAAATTTGGTTTCTGTAATGGGAATTTCACCTGAAATCACCAATCTGTACCCATCATGTTGACTACATCTAGGAAGGTAGCCTGCTCTCATGTGCCTGAAGCACCTCACTCATTCCTGCCTTGTTCTAGTACATACTATCCCTATGACCCCACAATTTTTTTTCTCAGCTGTAAAATTAAGTTGTTTTAAGTTAATATATATAAAGTATTTTATGCCTGGAATGTAAGAAACAACAAACTTAGTACCTAGAACCAAGAAACTGAATAAGGAAGAATATCCTTTAAACCAACAGCAAAATGAAAAATGAGAAGTCTGAGCAAAGAGCTAGGGAGAGTAAAAGAAAATCGTTTATTGATGAAAAAAAAAAAAAACAGCTGGGCTAGTGCTGGAACTTAGAAGTTCTGAACATGATATTCGTCATCTCTGCCTCCTGACAGAAGCGCGTACTGCCCAGTTTTTACTTATCTGTATAACTCATGATACCAATTTGTAATAAAGAGAAAAGAAAGAGAGGACTAGAGGAAAAGGGACATTTACCAGGCTCATCTAGAGGGGTTTTCCTTGTTGTTTGATGATTTGGTTTTCTGCGATCATTGTTTACCTCCTTTGTTTTCCTTGTTGTCCCAGGGAGATACTGACAAAGTGTGGACCTTCATTAATGTGTGAGTGCATGGGCTCTTGAGAACTTGCTGGTTCACAGGAAAGCTCCTAATAAGTATGTGGCCTAACCAGTCATACTTTCTACCCATGCTTAACCTAATGACTGCCCCTAAGGATAGGAAAATGATATGGAAAGCTTCTGCTTTTCTGGATTGTTTAATCTAAATCCCGTGTTCTTGGGTGAAACAAACTTGCCATTGGAAAAAGCACTTTGACACAAGATGTCATGGACTGACTGTCCTGAATGCCAAGCGTAGGTCTATGAGCAGTACATTTTCATATCATAAAAATAACAATGATGGAGAAAAGAAGTGATGATGCTACCTGTGAACTATGATTATGGGCTCCGTGCTAAAGATTTTGTAGATATTATCTTTAATTCTTAAAGCAATACTGCAACATACACATTTATTATCCCCATTTTATGGGTGCCAAAATTGAGGCTCAGAGAAATTAAATAACATGCCAAAGGTCATAGTATCTAGTGCAGCTGGAGTCAAATTCAGGTCCACATGGTAACAAAACTTTTTTTTTAATGCCACCACCCTGCATAGTTGTCTGTTATGATCTTTAAAAAGTCAGATTTTTTCAAAATCACAAAAATTCTAATTTTCATTGCCTTACACACTCTTCCTCATCATTTTCTTTTTCTATTGGAATCAAAGTTTGCAACCTTTGGAGACTAGAAATCTAAGGAAGCAATTTCAGATGTTTTGAAGACCCTCATAAACCACAATTAGTCTAAAATAACTAGCAAGGAACAAATACTTGTAAAAAAAAAGCATCTAGTCACTTAAAATGATTTTTCATTTCATAATGACTAGTAGATAATTATAGAAGAACAGAGCTATTTAGTTAGAAAAAATAACTTTGAAGATGAGAGTCCAGTTAGTGTTCATTTGCTCCAAGGTTCTAATTACTTCAAAAACTACTGAAACTTCATGTATTATTACTAACAGCATTCAATAGCAGCTTCGATGGAAGCTGAACTTTTTTTAGCCCTGTTAACATGGGAGAAATAAATAATAAATACCAGGGGCACAGATACATGATGTCATTATTACTTTCCTACTTTGTTGCCAGTTCAGGTCTCCCATGCTAGAAAAATGAAAAATAAAATCCAACATGTTTCCTGGTCATTTTTGAATTGATGCCGACAAAAATAAGACCAGTGAAGAACAATAAACATAGTATTGTTTTTTCTGTATTACATTAGCAAATCCTGGTAGCTTCAATTTGGTTTCATTACATTTCCACTACGTGCATGCATCAATTCATCTTCTTTTCTTCCCATAGTTAAGATTTATGCACTTTATTAATCACCTCAAGACAGTCATCTCAGCAGTTTCATTTAGGGGAGTAAACCAGTCAAACCCCATCAGACTTCTGGGGATGTCACACAGCAAACTTTGGATTCCTGGCAACTTGAATCACCGTTGCCAATGAGATTTTTCAGAGCAATCCATCTTAGGGCCAACTAATATATCACATCTGCCTCTTCTCTTTTCCTAATTAATAGGTTGAAAGAGAGACACCCGCTAGATCACACAAATGTACCCCTGAAACAGCCTCAGCATATAGGTTCCCTGGCAGCAGCTGCTCAAAATGGCAGGCAGTTAAATGTTCTATTTTCCAAATGCAATGTGAATGACATGAAGAGTCTAGGTGGCCCACATTCTCCAAAGGGCTGTTAAAAACAATGGTAACACATTCTGCACATTCACTGCATGCTCAGGTCATTTAAAAATACGACATTGCCATGTGTGATGAACCAATCATTCATGCTGGCTTCTAGCTTAGAGTAGTGCCAACCAGAATCGGGACTGCTAACACTCTACTTAAGTTGTTGTCACCTGTTCTAATTCTTGGTAACTGTATTTTTCGTTATCACATTTCTTATGCCAACTGCATTCTCCTTAAAGTTCCGAAAGGACATAGTTCTAAACTTAGTGTGCTCTTAACTAATTTAAAATTACGCTTCATTAACTCTCCAACAGTACATTTGAGCTACCTGCCAGCTTCTTTTGAGATACGGAGCGTCTAAAGACTTGGGTTCCAAATGTAGCTAGATCGGAAAAGATCAGGAAGATCAGAAAGATCTAGCTACATTTCCAAATCAGACAGAAGCAAATTTACCAAATCATTCATTTAAGAGAGATCTTCTGAGCCTTTTTAGGTCTTGTCTGTTTCTATGATCAAACAGAAGGGTTTGGGTGCGCACTTTTCACACTGAAGGACTCAAATAAGGGAGATTCAATGACTTGTAAGTTTGCAAAGGATCAGCTAAGTAAAAATTATAACCCTTATATAACAGCACTGCACATAAGACCAAAAATACAAAATGCCCATTTGATATTAAGAAAATGTAATGAGAAATCAGGAGAGGAAAATGGGTTGCCACAGTACTGTTTCTATGGTCTTTCAAATGCAGTCACACTTCCAAAATCTTGGAATTAATGGCATGAAAAACCCCCCAGCCTCACAAGTTTGTTGAGTAGCAGCGTAGTTTAAGAAAAAGGGTGCTAGACTAGCCCTGACTATGTCCTAAACTGTAGAGCCTTAGTCTTGAACCATGAAACTGACCATATAGTAAACGGGCTGGAATAAACAATGGTTACCCACTGGTCGCCCTCAAAGGTAGCAGTGGGTCTCCTTGCACTATTTTTGCTTCTTAGAAAAAGCCAAGAAATCATATTTACCCATAATATGATTACATAAATTAGTCAAAACATCACATGCATTTGCTTTTTGCTTAAATAAAACTAACTGAAAAGTTATCACTAGTTATTTCATGCTAATCCAGTGCTTCCATTTGGGGATCATATTTCTACTTAGTAAGAAATCAAGTTAATTACTACTTAAGTTCAAATTGTAAAGAGAATCTTTCAAAAAGTGAAACTTACAGGAAAACTAAGTTCTGAGTAGGAATTTGGTGGTGACCAGTTGGGAAAGTGTTTTGCTAAAATCCCTTCCAGTTCAGGATTTCTATGACTGCAAATATATACATGTATGAAAAAAAAATTAGCCTTTTTCCAGGGTCTTTTAAATTTTGGTGTAGAAATGTTTTTATTTACTAAAACTATGCCTTTACAACTCTTTTCCCATTCATTTCTGTATATACTTACATAGAGAGCTTTCTAACCAAACTCACCATTTCCTCGGCTGGCTTGCTCCTCGCTTCACTGGCCTAATTATTTTCATAAGCAGCTTAACTGAAACGTTGGCTTACAAATTTATATTTCGATTTAATTGTGCACAGTTCCTAGTACAATGAAAACGTGAAAAGTCTTTTCCTAGTTTGACAGTGTTTCACTGTGTTTAAGGACACTAACAAATAAACTTCACTTTATCTTTATACATCCAACTTTTCTTCTTTCTTTAGAGTAACAATACACAGAAAAAACTCTCAACTTCTTTCATTTGGCTGTTGAGATAAAGAGAAAAGAGAGAGTCCCTGTCTAGGCCTGCAGGAGACAGAGATCTGGTGGATGCAAGTGAAAAACCAGAGGCATTCCTCAGGTCTGTCCTATAGGCCTGCTGCCTGGTTGCTTCCATTCCATTATTTTCCATCATTTAGTAAACAATTTTCTCAAAGAGGGAAAAAAACAGGAAGTGGAAAAAAGAATGACATGGAAAGTCACTAATCATGATCTTTGGGGAATGGAACACAGAATTCCCCTTATGGTCTAATTATTCTTTGGTATCTTCACTGAACCCAAATCAGGCGAGTTTCCAGGGCCTGGCTGATGTTTTAGGGGTCTGGTTTCTGCGTGTCCTCAGCTCTAAAGGGAAGTATTTACTAACTTCCTGAAGGTTCCCTATTTCATCTATTATTATTTAGTTCACAGAAAAATCTTTGTCATTTTTCTAACACAGAAGAAAAAAGCTAGGGGAACACGGAAGACCTGTGTAAACCGTCATGTGTTTTCTTGGTTGAAACCACAAGCTGCTTCCTGTTGCCCTGATACTTCCTTCCAAAGTTACTTCCATAGAGTGACTTCCATGGAATGACTTTGGAAGGAGATGCCAGGGCAACAAGAAGCAGCTGACTTGTTGCTGACAACCTGTTAGGCACTCAGTAATAAATCCTAAGCATGCTCCTGTTTTACCTGGTGAAAGCAAATATATGTTTTTTTTCTTATCTGTGCTTCTTCTTGTGAGTTTATAAAAGAGGAAAAGTGCTACAGGGAGATGCTTTAGAAATTGAATTCTATTGCCCAGTATAAATGGCTGCATGCTAGAATCAGGGAATCTTGGTAAGCTGACTAAAACGTGTTCTGTGATACAATGGACTTTAGGGACTTGGAGGAAAGGGTGGGAGGTGGGCAAGAGATAAAAGACTACAAATACGGTGTTATGTATACTGCTCCAGTGATGGATGCACCAAAATCTCACAAATCACCACTAAAGAACTTACTCATATAACTAAATACAGGTACCACCTGCACCCCAATAACCT
>NW_022436943.1:41793135-41912584 GCF_009761245.1 Sapajus apella
ATTCTGGAGTCCTTGGATCACAGGCAGTATTCACAGATTCATAGAAAAAAAAATAATAATAGCTGCCTCTATTCAGCACTACTTCTTGGCTAGTCTAGGCTTTATTTCATCTTCAATCCATTAAAAAATTTATCAACAACAAACCTTGCAAACTGGGCATTATTTCTTTTTTCTTATGCTGTGTTTGAAGCTCAGAAACATTAAGCATCATCTCTAAGACCACACAGGTGCTAATGGCAGAAACTAGCTGAATGTTTTCCAGATACATTAAGGATTATTTGGACTTATTCCCCTAATTTTATACAAGAGATAATGAAATTTAGAGCACGGAGATTTAGGCAAAATAAAATAGTGAGTGTGAAGTGTTAAGCTGTGGATTTTTAATACAACCAACTCTGATGATTCAGGATGACTGAAGGGAAAGTTACTTTGATGGTTACCTTCTTAACGGCCAGGAAAAATGTCTTTTTTTTTTTTTTTAAACAGGCATTAGTGGTGATACAGGCTAGACATTTAATCAATATTTGTGAATGAAAAGACAATATATAAAATTGAAAACAGAAGAATAGAGAAGTCAATTTATATTTGGTTTAAAAGCACATGGTTTTCCTCAGCAATTTGTGTTATCAGGAAACGGTATCTTCTTTAGGATCACCACAGCCAGTTTGCCTTTATTTATTTAAATTTTAACGCTATAGTCAAAATTGGAGCCAGATATATGTTGCTGGAAGCCAGTTGAAGATGCAAAATGTCAAATACCCACTACGTACAGCCAGGTCATAAGTCTCAAAGTGATCTTCCCTACTCTTGAGGCTCAAAGCCCACTTCTTCAGGGAATCCCAATTCCTTTCATAACCAATCTGTTGGCAAATCCAGATTCCCATTGATGGATAAGATGTGGCGGGAAGAGATGAAGGCTTGCCAGTGGGGAAAATGTGGTACCCCTTACCAGTCATCAGACAGAAGCCAGCTCTAGTGAACCATTCTCACACTCGATTGCTAAGGTACTCAAGGTATATCTCAAAGCTAATAATACACCCAAATTGAAGTAATACTTAGCAAAACTGACTCAGCTTAGCAGAAGTGGCTCCAAGTTTGGGGTATCCTTGCTCCCCAGTGTGAGGGCAGACTGCTTTCATGTCAGACATGTCTACCTGTCAGGTTAGGTGGGGAAAATACTTACTTAGCAATGAGGCATAAGCTGACCTTCAGGGATACCAGCAGAGAGTCTGCCACGCAACACTGGAGAGAAAAGCCCTTCCTTCCACACCGACAGCCAGGAATGCCATTTTCTTGTTTGATGAGTGCAAATCTTTTCACTTCTACCCAAAAGCACTGGAGCCTGACTATACAGCCTGACTTTCCCCTGAGCTGAGCAGGCTAAAAAGACTGGCATGAGTTTAACAAACAAGATCAATTTAGGCAAGTGGCATCATCAGCAAATGGAATATAAAGTTAATTGCTTCACCAGCGGAAAAAGAGCTTCAGCAGCTTTCTTCAACAGTAGGGTTGGGCAGGCCTCATGTGCCTTGAAGCTCCTCAATCACCAATAGTTACAGGTCAGGGGGTCTGTCTCTAAAAGCTATTTTTCAGTGTGACATTAATACTTTATGAATAGGCCAGTACACCACACTGTATTTGTAAGAGGGACTGAGTGGTGGGATAAACAGGCACTTAACTTCTTAGTAAAAGCAGAAGGATGAAAAACACAAAAAGTAAAATATTTTTAAAAATTCTTGTAATATGCAGAGCATAATTATCTCACATCTACTGTCAATAATCAGAAAATAAAAAAAAATCATGTAGGGTAATGCAACGAAAAGTGATACTTTGTACATCCTTTGTCCTGTTACCTGCTTTTTGAGTATCTGCTTGGTTCTGGGTACATTAATCTGATTAATGGGAATTTTGTTTATTTTTATTTTTTATTTATCTTTAAAAATTTATTTTTATTTTTTTAAATTCATCTGATTAACATGAATTTTTACAACTGATTAGGCTCATCCAGTTAAGGACGACTGGGATGCAGTTCACTATGTTGTGTATGCCGTCAACAGAATCGTCAACAAAATTTAGAAAGCAGAAACTGTATTATATAATTGTGTGAGAAGGAAATAGGGAGGATGCCTCTCTAGTTCACAGTGTTGGCTGCTAGAAGAAAACAAACTTCTTCTTTTTTTTTTTTTACGTGAAAGTTGGGAAAATAGGACATACAAGTCATCTAGACACAAAGGGAGTGGAACTCATCAATTTTTGGCACACAATTCACTTAGAATTCTCCATCAATTAACGACAACACAATATGAAATAAAATGAATTGGTTTCTTCTAATCAGCTGAATTACAAGGTCAGAACTCTAAATTATTGCTTTGTTGTTTGAGCTGCAAATTATTGGTGAAAGGCTATTTTTATGCATTTATTTAATCTCTGCATATACTTTTCTCATTGCTATCAAAAATGCTGTGATGCAAATATTTATTGCAATCCAATATGTATAGATTACATATTTTTTCATTCTAAAGCTTAGAGATGCTTTCAAACTCTGAACTAACCAATATTCTGCCAATATGAAAATAAAATCATGTCCAAACTGCACATTCAAATCTGAAACATCAATGGATAATAAAGATGTGTAATTCTATACATAAAAGTATTGGATACTGAAAACTCAATTTAGTATTTTAAATTCACAGTAACTTTTACTTTTATCAAATAAAAGCCCGGGAGAGAAAAATATGTTATATCCTAGCACACACAAGACTATTTAATAAGTGTAATAATAACCCCACCTGTCATTGATTGAGGTTTTTTTCTTTTTTTAACAGGGGGTCTTGTTCTGTCACTGAGGAGGCTGGAGTGCAGTGGTGCAATCATGGCTTGCTGCAGCCTCAACCTCCTGGGCTCAAGTAATACTTCCACCTTAGCCTCCCCAGTAGCTGGGACTACAGACGTGCTACCACATCATGTTAATGTTTCTTTTGTTGAGATGAAGTTTCACTATGTAAACCAGGCTGATTTTGAACTCCTGGCCTCAAGTGTGCATCTCACCTTGGCCTCCCAAAGCACTGGGATTACAGGCACGACCCACTGTGCCTGGTCAATTGAGCATTTTCTAAGCAGTTCACACTGGGGATGGGCACTAAGGCAATTCATTAAAATATAGGACCTAGATCTTGCTTTTATGAAGTCAAAATACAGGTAATAGAAGAAACAGTAAAATGACCCTAACAGCATTTCCTGTAGACATGCATTTAGCAAGGAAGTACACATGTTGGTTTGACATTCAGAATGAAGCTACCAGGTAACTATGACAATGCACACACTACTGGTAAGAAAACTGAGGGCCAGTGGAACCAACACAAAGCAAAAAGCTATAAGAACCTTCTCTCCAGATTTATCTTACTGTTCTCCAACTCATCGCTGTGACGCCCTTCACTTGTCTGTTCTGGATTTCTTTAATGCACAATGCTTTCAGTTTTTGCTTGAACTTCTGTTCAAAATGTTCCCTCTGCTTCCAGATACAGCTCAAATATCCCCTCCTTAGAAAAGGAAGCCTTTCTTGATCATTCACGCCAGGTTGGCCTCTTCTTTTAAATGCTTAGCACATAACAAAATCTGTAATTTCCTATTTATTTCCAAGAATATTTGATTAATGTCTTTTTCTCCCACTAGATTGTAAGTTCCCCAAAAGGCACAGGCTGCACGTGTTACACTCTTCAAACATCTCCAGCACTTGGTGAAGTGCAGAGCACATAGTAGGTACCCAGTCAACATTGGTGGAAAGAATGATGTAGCAGCTATTTGCTGACACAGCCAAAACTGGAACAGAAACAGGCCTTTCCACTGTGCCAATTTACCTATATTGTGTATTTCTCATCTATATTATCCAAAACCATTTACCATCTTGTATTATGCAACAAAATAAGAAAAACTAAGCTCTGATCTTGATGTCTAATGATTCAATGTTGGTTCATTCACTCACTCATTCATTCATTTGTTCATCATGTATTCAACAAATATCTGTTGACCACATACTCTGTGCTAGGCACTGTTCTAAGTACCTGGGATACAACAGTGTACAAAATAGATACAAATCCTAAGAATGAATAACACTGTGGTCTAAAACATGCTAGTTGACAATTCTGATCCAATTTCTAACTGTCTGATATACATGGCTGCATATATAAGGTTGCATGGCATATTGATGTGCAGACTGATAGACCACTATTAATTAATCTAGATATATTAAATATGAGGCCTGTCTACGAAACGAAATGATGAGGTGAGTATAGAGATAAGCCTTCCATGATGGATGTATTCAAATGACTGGTGCTTTTCAAGAGTCAGGCATTTATTCCACTCACGTTCACCATGGCTCACCATGTAACTAGAATACCTTTTTGACAGTTGCATTCCTGGCTGGTTTATGTGCCACAGAAGAAAACCGAGGTTATTACTATGCAGTTGCTCTGCATGTTTGTGATATCCCCAACTTGTTGATATAACTGATCTTAAGACTATCCAAAAGAATGTCACTAAAGCCCTGATGGTCACTGAAAAACAAGGGTTATCCAAATGTTTAAGGGAAGATCATGATCACTAGAAAAGAGACACCACTTTCCAAAGGGACTAATTTCACAAGAGCAGATACATTGGATAAACACACTTTGGTATATTCCTTTAAAAAGCATACACACACACACACACACACACACACACACACACACACATACATATACATATACACATACATATATATATATTCCAGTAAATAAAAGGCATATATATATATATTCCAGTAAATAATATGTGAAAACAATTCAATATTAGTAAAATGAATGCCAATTAAAATTGTATTCTCAATTAGAAAAGATTAGAGATTTTTTTTTGTAGAGGCAGTTATAGAATTGGCAGTGTTACACACTCCTGAGGGAGATTTGCAAATTATTATACATTTTCAGAAGGGTTAGTTTGTTCACACGGGTATAGAATATGGATTCTCTAAAATGTTCATATACTTTTTTTTTTAACATGTGTAATTGTGCCTTGGGAAAACAATCACATAATTTTGACAAATAATTTTTGGAAAAAAATCAAAATTTTAAATAATGTTTATTTTTAATCATCATAATTCAGAAACAGAATAAGTCAAATGCAGTGCTAATAACAGAAAACAGCATTATGCATTGTAGAAGCAGAAAAAGAAATGTGGGAAAGCCCAGAGGCAGTGGAAAGCAGTGAGATTAAGTTGGAGAGAGGGTTCTTTTAGCTCCCTGCTTTGTGATGGTCCCACTGGCCCTCAGTCTTCTTGCCTGAGAGGCCAGGTGTGGTCACACCTACCTGGTAGATTTATTGTGAATGTCACACATACATGTGTAGTTCCGTGCTGGATGTATGACTCATAGGAAATGGGCAACTAGTTCATTTGTTATTGGACATCTTTAAACCTTTTAACCTTTAAGAATTATAAGTGCATGAAATTATTTGATTCCATAAATGAATGCTCAAAAATGCACACACTGCTTATAAATAACTTGATGCATTGTGTTTATTTTAAAATAGCTAAGATGTGTTTACATTTGCAAGTTAAAGACATTGTAGGTTGAATATCTAGTAGAATAAGTGCATACATGCTCAGAAGCATATACAACGCTATGAACATGCACTACCTATGAGTAATCTGTAATATTTAAGACTTTTTTTTAAAAAGATGTGAAAGAGACTGGCTAGATAATTCCACTTGATTCTGATGCCCCATTTCTGACTATCTGAGTGAGCTGCCACCCAGACATAGCCATATCTAATTATTTTAGCTACTTCTTACAGCATTTACATGAATTGTTTATATACTTTTACCAAGAAATTCACTTGCTAAGAATCTACCTAGAAATATAAGGTGTGTGCACACGGATTTAGGCATAGAGATGTTCATCCCATTGTTATTTATAATAAGAAAACTGCAAGCAAGACTTGCTTGAATTGTTTCAATAAACAAAGCATAAATGTACAATAGAGTAAGCAGAAAAATATTAATATATTTAAATGCATAGCAATAAATAACTGTATAAATGGATACATGATAGATTACTGAGATGGTCTTAGAACAGTAGTTGGTATTTTGAAACATTTTGTTGGTGTATTCTTTTTAACATTGAAATTCTTTTTTTTTTTTTGAGACAGAGTCTCGCTTTGTTGCCCAGGCTGGAGTGCAGTGGCGCTATCTCGGCTCACTAACGCCAGGCTAATTTTTTTATTTTTAGTAGAGACAGGGTTTCACTGAGTTAGCCAGAATGGTCTTGATCTCCTGACCTAGTGGTCCACCCTCCTCGGCCTTCTAAAGTGCTGAGATTACAGGTGTGAGCCACTGTCCCCAGCCTGAAATTCTCTTTTATATGTTTGATATAAACAGAATAATAAGCACTGTTTTGTCTGTTTTTATATAAATCTTTGGGCCTTGGTTTCAAATAAGGTAGTGTGAAGCAGGAAAGGGGCTAAAGGAAGTACATGTTCCTATATTTGGGGAAAATCATTTTTTCCTCTTCTGTGTATGGGAAACATTAAAAGGGGCAATGATAATGCATTTGCGTAACAGAGGGAAGTTTGACTAGTGACTCCTTTAATCATAGGGTAGGATACATGGGAAGGTATGGAGAGAACTGACAAACAAATAGGGTACCACAGCCTGGGAGCTCAGAGTCCCCAGGCAGGCTAGTGGTCAGATTTAGTGAGGTTGGTGGAGGCAAGGAAGAGGAGCACGCATATGTAGGCAGGGGTCGGGGAAAGCAGGGAGGTAAGAGATTCAGCAAAAGTAGTATTAGCTATAGGGTTAAGGAACAGGGGTTATCTGGCAGGCCGTGTGCTCTCCACAACATATGACTGTGATGAAAGATGTGGGTCTCTGCAGGTTCACTGGCTTTACTGTGAAGATGCCTAAGGCGGAATTCTGTCCCAATCAAGATAGGGTCAGAAATTCTGGGATGACCTTATTGGCAGAACAAGGTAAGCGAGGAATAGAGGGAGGCAAGACAGAGCTGTCCAGTAATGAATGGGTTTTCAATGAGAGGAAAAGTGCCTTGGTCTCATCCAACATGGAGCAAAGATATGAGTAGAACCAGTCTGAGAAAATCAGAATATAGGAATCTAAGGATGAGGCAGTTGGATAAGTTCAGATGAAAGATGACCCAAAAATACACTAAGAAGGATTTAGGAGATCTTACAAAAAACTGGCAAAAATCTCTTCATGACCTACAGATATATGGCTGTAGGCTGAGTCTATTGAAACCAACTTAGTTTTTTGTTGTCGTTGATGTGGGGTAGTGAATGGTGTATTGATTCATACTCCTTCCTAATTACCATAATGAAAGTTTCCTCAAAGCTGGGCATGGTTCATGTCATGATGACATGAAAATTATGTGTTCTGGGGTAAGTCTGGCAATGCTAACCCTAAACCTCAGTTCCTTGTTATACAAAGCCTTATTCCTTTTTTTTAATTGAAATATAATAACTGTACATATTTATGGGTACACAGTGATGCTGCAATACATATAATGTATACTGATCAGATCTGGGTAATTAGCATATCCATCATCTCCATCATTAATAATTTCTTTGTTAGGAACACTCAATACACTCCTTGTAGCTATTTGAAACTATATGTTATTGTTAACTATAGTCATCCCACAGTGCTATAGAACACTAGAACTTATTCTTCCTATTTAGCTGCAATTTCGTATCCTTTAACAGATCTCTCCCTATCCCTCCCTTCTTCCACAATTTTTACCTTCTCATATTCTCTGTTCTACTTTTTGTGTCTATGAAGTCACAAATATGTGGCTTACAGAGTTGCCCAGAAAAGGGGCAACAGAGAGTGAAGGACTATGCAGGGAATTTTACAGTCAGGTTTAGAAGTGGTGAATGCGTACCACTGGCTAGAACCCAGTGACTTGGTGAGGCTGGGAAATGCAGTCTTTCTGAGTGCTCAGGAAGACAAATAGGATGGCAGTGGTTTTCAGTGTGCGCTCCCAGATCAATAGCATTGGAATATACTGGGATCTTGTTAGAAATAAAATTCATAGGCTCCAATGAAGACCTACCAGATCAGTAGCTCAGTAATCAGTGTTCCAACAAGCCCTTCTGGCAATTCTAATGTACATTAGAGTTGGAGAACCACCAGGATAAGTAATTATCTAGCCAGTCTCTTTCGCCTGCTTTTTGTTAATTCTTAAATATTACAGATTACTGATAGGTAGTGCATGTTTGTAAAACTATATATTCTTCTGAGTACGTATGCATTTAGTCTACTGGGAATTAAACCTTCAATTTCTACAATGTGCAAATGTAAACACACCTTACCTATTTTAACATGATGCATAAAGATGGTTATAAAAACTGCATGCATTTTTGAGCATTCATTTATGGAGTCAAATAATTTTACGCACTTACAAGCATTTCTTGAAGGTTAAAAGGTTTAAATATGACTGACAATAGTTGAACCTCTTGCAGAAACTCAAGCCAGAGTAGAAATGCAACAACAAATTAAAAGCAGGATTATATAAACGAGATGGGAATAAAACCATGGGACGAAAGCTACATGAAAACCTTAGAGAGAAAGAAAAACTTTGAAAATACAAGGAGCAAAAGATGGTGGGGTCACTGGATGTGAATAATTAGCAAGCTGTGGTCAACATGGGGACCTATCACATGCAGCATATGTTATTATACAATCGTGAACACCATTTAGAGTAAAAACATAAAGGAAAAATACAAAAAGCTGCCATGATTGAAATGGTTCTCTTGACCCATTGGCTGAAACAGTTTCTTTCTTATTAATATGCTCACTGAGGGTGCGTTATTCAAAGCCAAAAGACACAGATACAAAAGCAGCTCAGCCATCATATCCCCATAAACGGAGGCCAGGATGAATCACTAACCAGTATTCAATCACGGACACCTATAAGTTGCTTTCAAAGCTGGAAGACTAGATTCATTAAACGTGTCTCTTAAAACAATCAAGTCGTTCTTCTTTTTGTGGTAAATGTATGTATAGGCAAACTGCCGTAATAGTTCATGAATTATTATTCAGACCTGCTAAAATGGCATCTTACTTTCCATGTGTTGGATATATTTTATTTTTTAATTAGTTTTTAAATTATGAAAGTTTTACAGGCTCCTGAACAAAAGTGAACCATATGAATGAATACAGAATAAAAGTAAACATTCTCCTCTTCTGCATTTCTATACTTCTCAGAAGCAATCACTGCTGCTAATTCTGTATATTATTCTTACAGAAATTTCCTACAGGTAGAGTCCGTGACCAGTATTTCAGAAACATCTCATTTCAAACAGGTATCCTAATAGGCTGTCACAAAGAAGGCAAAGGTAATACACTGAGAAGATGACAGGGAAAACTAAGAAAATTTAAAAAGCTCAGGCTAGGGCCTAGAATAAGCCCAGTATATAAATACACAGATATTAGATTTGGGTAAAACTCTTCACAACATACTCTAGCACCAGATCTTTGAAAATTTTTTGCTGGAACAGATTAAAAGAGCAGAGGACCAGAAAGAGATAAATTAAACCTCCATCTTATTCAGGAGAATTTGGATGCCTTTCAGGGAACAACAGGAAAACCCCCTCCCCTCCAGTTGTTCACTCTTCTTGAATTTTTAAGGTCACATCTTGTATTGTGAACAGTACAATCTTGAATCTGTAGACACATTCATTTAGCCCTTTGCTCATAAATTTATTTATAATGTATTTATTGAGTACGTACTGTGTGACATTAGCTCTGATCTCAAAGAGCTTACAACAGAGCTAGAGAAAACAAGACCAGCATATTTAAAACATTTGGAGAATAACAAGAGATGATATATAATAAAGGGCTAAACTGAATATAATTAAGTATCAGCCTGCATGGTGCCATGAGCAACACTTAATTAAATCCAGGACATAATCCATGTCCTGGTTCTAAGAAAAGAGTCTCCTACAATCTCTTACTTTCCACTGTAACTAATACCTGGAGTTCAGTCCAATAATGCAATTTAGCAATGGCTATATTTCCATGCTTAAAAGGGAACTCTGTTGATCTTGAAATGTGTATGTGTGTTTAAAAGTGTCTATTTAATTTTGGGGGGAGGAAAGGTAGCTTTAATTGCACTTGGTGATCAAGCCTTCAAACTTAATACTTTTGGGACAAAGATAACATAGGCTCATATAATCCAGAGAGAAGCCCGAGAAATGAGTAAGACCAATCCTTTACCTCCAGGTGGGATAGAGCCTCTGATCTATTATCTAGGCAAAAAGTTAAAGTGAAATTCTCATATGTCTTTCCTCCCAGCATACATTAAATCAAAGCGCAACTAGGCATCTGGTATTGAAGCACTATAAAGCCATATGTGATAGTCACTAATACAAAATGCCTGGAAGGAAATTCAGTTAATACATATGGCTTTACATTTATAAATGAAGATTCATCCATCATCAAAGACCCAAAATGCTCACTGCCATCACATTAAAAGGAACTTACAAAAGATATCTGGTTTCATTTGAGTATCATTCCCTTTAACACAGGAAAGCAAGAAAAGGATATGTGTGCATTTCCTGGACTTGATTTGGAGCATGCAACACATTATACAAAGGGATTGAAGGGCCCGAGGTCTCTTTGACACATTGTGCCAATTTCATGTCAGAGACAACTTAAGTTGTAGAGTCTTCAGATGAATAATACTTATGCATCCTGCTAAAGTTATAAACATTACTGAAGTTTCTTATAAACAAGAACAACAACCGTATGTTAGCGACAAATAGAAGACAGCTCTGGAATGGAATCCTGTGGTGATATTGCAAATGCTCTATGGCTTCCTTTACCGGAAGAGAGAACATGCAGGCCATATTCTACTCTACAAATCTGATTAGAGAAGGCATTACCAAGAGCATTTGTTTCAGAATTATATGATTCACAAAAGAGAAAGAGGAAACAAAATCCTCCTCTGCCCTCCTTGTTGGCAGGACATTCTTAGGATCTCAAAAAGAAAGATTCTTTCCCATCTAATTTTGACCTTTTCTGTTTGGCAGACGTTGACTTTCTTTTTTTTTTTTTTTTTTTTCTGCCTGTGTTTCTAATGGAGCCTGAAATTAACATGGCTTTTTGTTTAGCTCCTAATTTGTGTACCGCCATCATCAATGTTGTCAGGATAGTTCTGGGAATAGAGTTTGTTTACTGCTTCTCTTGAGCTCAGCAAAGGAAGAAATGCAGAAGACTCTTCTACTCATCCAATTCGTTTCAATTCCTCTTCCTTTCACAGAAATGGCCTTAGCTAAGCAGGCAATGACCTCTGCACTGTTGGCTATAAAAGCCAACAACCATCTTCAAGTGCTTATCCTTGATGACATTTATGGGCTGCTTTTGACACAGCTGAGTATTTCCTGACTCCCTTCTACTCTCTGTTCACACGGTACCCAGAAATTGAGCCTTCCTAGCTATCTCCATCCTTCAAAGGACCTTTTGTGGGCCAGGGTTCTCTGCTCTTCTCCTATTCTTTCATGACGCTACCTATCCCAAGTCTTCAGGGGCTCCCTATGAAGAGAGGACACTCGATTCTTTCTGAACTTTTTATTTTGCCTCTGCTTTTTCACACTAAGTTACGCTTATGCTTCATGGTCATATCAAGCTCAATTTGGGAAATGGGGAGATAATATTTCTTCTGTGAGAAAGTGTTTTGAAATATCACAACAATTTTTAGAAATGGAGATGGGTGTTGCTTCGGTTTTTAAGTCTTCCTAGTCTTTTGATCTCACTGCTTTGTCCATTTGACAGCTTCTGTTATTTCATTACCCACATTCATCTTCTCCAGGAGGGATTTTCAATCAGTAAATACATTTGAAAAGCACAAGAACCTCTTTTTAAAAAATGATTTACCTTTTAAAACTTAAAAAAAATATATTAGTTCAACCTTTTAAAAATGTACAGTTCAGGCCGGGTTGTAGTGGCTCACGCCTGTAATCCCAGCACTTTGGGAGGCCAAGGCAGGTGCGTCAGTTGAGATCAGGAGTTCAAGACCAGCCTGGTCAACATCATGAAATCCCACTTCTCCTAAAAATACAAAAATTAAGCAGGCATGTTGGTGGGTGTCTATAATCCCAGCTACTCAGGAGGCTGAGGCACAAAAATTCCTTGAACCTGGGAGACAGAGGTTGCAGTGAGCTAAGACTGTGCCCCTGCACTCCAGCCTGGGCAAGACTAATACATTTAAAAAAAATAGTATAGTTCAGTGGCTTTAAGTATGTTCACAGTGTTGTGCAAGCATCATTGCTATCCCTTTTCAGGACTTTTTCACCCCAGGTGGAAACTCTGAACCCATTAAATAATTTTTCTCCATTGCTCTCTACCCTCCAGCTCCAGACAAGCTCTATTTTACTTTCTCTTTCTATCAATTTGCCTAACCTAGGTACCTCATATAAATCAAATCATATAATATTTATCCTTTTGTGTCTGGTTTATTTCACTTAGCATGTTTCCAAAATTTATCTGTTATAGCATGAATCAGACTTTTATTTCTTTTTATGGTTGAATTGAGACCTCAATCACACCTCGGTCATCACCCGAGACCTTGGTCACGTCGGGGTCACCACCTGAGACCTCAGTCATGTTGAGGTCACCACCTGAGACACTGATCAACACCTGCGGAGGTCTGTCCTTCAGACCCTACTCAGTGACAGATGAATGAATGCACTCTCACACCCAGTACAATGATTTCGAGTGGGCTAGGGATGGTTGTCAACTGCTTTCAGAGGGCGATTACAGCCAACGTACCGCAACTTCCTGTCCTCCTCACATTTATTCAGTATACATTTAATAACAGAGGTTCTAAGTCAACATGCCTGTGGATAATTAACACGGTTAAAAGAGTGATTTTATGATAAAAGCTTTTGGTTCCGGGGTCCAGAGTAAACACCATTAACAGGTGAGTCCCCTTCGACCTCCTCCTGAGAGGACCATCCAGCACAAAGTTTACATGAGTAAACAGAGCAGAGACAAAGGGAGGTGGGGTAAACAGACTTAACTGGGGAAGCTTTCATTGTTCCTAATCTTTTACCCTATGACTTAAAATTCTAACATAATGAACTGGCTGCCTTCAGCCGGTTCCACTAAAATCTTCTGGCCTTCCAAAAGAGACTATAATCTTCTTTTGCTAATATTTCTCTAATATTTAGCCAGCCACCCTGAGTGAATTCCAACACTGAATAATATTTCATTGTATGAATATACCACATATCATTTATGCGTTTGTATGTTGATGGACATTTGGCCTGCTTCCACCTTTTGTCTGTTGTGACTAATGCTGCTGTGAACATTGTGTACAAGTATCTGCGTGAGTTCCTGCTTTCCACAGAAGGACTCTCTTTTGCTTTACAAATTTATCAACTTCATCCAGAAATAATGTCTAGAAAGGTCTCAGTGATTACTAATCTAGCCAAGTCCACAACTTGGGTTTGGGTGTTGTTCCAGTCACTCACCTGTCAGCTTTTAGATCCATGCTTTTTCCTTCTTTGCCTATGCTGTTGATGTGACATGACATAGCCTAGACTCCCTTGTGCTACACCTTCCAGGTAGTTTTAGCCCATGTGAAGCCCTGGAAGGAGACCAAGGGGCAGAAGAGAGAATATCCCTCTATCACTTTGCTTCTGGTGGTGTCTTTGCCAGTGGCTGCATCTCCTCCTGGTTCCAGTTCCTACTGCAATAGCTTACTGGGTTCCAACTTCTGCCAGGCAGGCTGCTACTTTGAGGTTCTGCCTTGTCCTTTGTCCTTCCAGCTTCAGGGAAGGTAGAAACTTCCTACTGTTGCTAATCTGTGGGCTGCCTCATTTTTGAGTTTCAAAATTCAACTCTTTTATCAATTGTGCTGTCAATTCCCTGCATTATGTTCCTTCTTTTAAAAACACCTGGAGTGGCATCAGTGTTCCTAACTGGAACCTCACTGATGAATCTTCTACTGGAGAAAGAAGGTTCAATGTTTCTTAGGGCACAGAACATGAGGTAGTGACTCCTGGTTATCCTCATTATATAATCCACCTAATAAGAATATTTAGCTATGATTCTGCCTCCAGCCTCTTTTGTAGTTTAGCATGGCCATGTGAACAAGTTCTGCCCAAAGTGATGGAACCAGATGTGTTGGATGGACGACTCTAAACCTTCTTTAAAACTCAGCTGTTCTATACCCTCTGCACCTTCTTCTCTTCTTCTTCCTGTGGTTTGGAGCATAAATGTGACCACTGGAGTTGCATCCTGGAACAGAAGGACAAGGACCTCATTCTAGGGAGGGCAGTACCAAAAGCTAGAGGGAAGCTGAGTCCTTGAGAACTCTGGAGCAAAGCCTCCACCGCAGCCCTGCTCTTCTTACCTCTGCAATGTTACATGAGCAGCAAATAAAATTCTCTTTTGTCTAAGCGGTTGCTATTTTGAGTCTGTGCTTATTGCAGCTGAATCCTAACCAATTCAGGATCCAAATCATGAGCTCTATGTCTGTCCTAGACTGCTGATGATCTTTCTTGTACCTTTCTTTACTTAATTAAAGCAAGGACCTTGATCATCCGATCTTATCCTAAGATTCTGCCTCCTCCTGTTTGTACTTGGAATTGATGTATGCTCATCTGTGAAGCTTTCAAAAAGCTTTATGCCTTTTAACAGCTTCTGCTTTGCCTAGTAAGTTTTCTCTGAAAGCAGGGTAAGATCTGGCCACTGAACAAGCTGATATCCAACCTAGAAAATGATTAAAACCTGCATGTTAGGGAATTTTTAATTAAAAGCCTGGGAACATTGTTCCTTGGGTATTAATAAAGTCAGTAAAATGGAGAACTAGCATGACCTAACATCACAAGACAGACCATTAGTGTCCTAGTCTGTTAGCCCCTCTTCATGGAGCTGATGGGCTGTAACTGCACCTAAGGAATGCCAAGCATAAATAAATGTCACCTATACGTTACTCAAGTAGGCGTCAATTAGAAATGTGGACTTTTGGAATGGTGGTTCCCAAACATTATTATGTGTGAAAATCATTTGGGGGAATTTGTCTGAAATGAAGATTCATATTCTTCCACTCATGATTTAGTTGGATAGGGTGGGGGCCATGAGCTGTCTCTTCAAAAGGACCCTAGGTGCCTCTAAAGCACGTGGTCTATGGACCACACGATGAGAAACATCGCTTCTGGGGAGCTCATAAAGGCTGTGAAGCAGCCACAAGTGAAGAGAGCTGTCATCAGCTGGAGGTGGGATTAGAGAACATTAATTGATGTCTACCACATGCCTGTGGCTCTGCTAGGCATAATCCAGACATCATCTTAGTTTATGTTTACAATAAACCTGCATAATTATTATTGTTACCCTTGTTTTACAGTGAGCAACCAGAGGCTCAGAGAAATTAAGCAATTTGCCTAAAGTTATAACGCAGCTTTAAAGCTGGGTGTGTTGTGTGCTAAATACATTCTGTTTATTCCTCTGTACAGTTTTGCTTTATACCCTTCTTCGTCGTGCTTTGTGCTCCCAGATGCTGACCTATATAGAACGTCTCACGGGGTGATCTGCCTCTGGCTTTTGTTTGGGTTGGGTTCTGCCAATGTGAAGTGCTGGGAAAAGACTGGAAAGAAGTAGGAGGGTCAGGGTGTTTCTTCCCCTGGCCTCCTTCATTGCAGATGGCCATGGCTGCTGCCCTTGACCAAAGGTCACAGCTCTTGTTGCTAGCTCTTTCCACATGACTGTCTTCTTCCAAGTTCCTGTAACTCTTCCTATTCTGCTAGAGAGAACATCAAACCTCATGCTGATAGTTGGTGATTCCTGTTTTTCTCTCTAACTAGGATGAGGTAGTATGCTAACTTTTTGTTTCTCTACAGCTTACCCTTGTACACTCTGAAAACATAGCCATTTCTTCATTAAAGTCCCCAAATCACTCAGTCATTTGAACATTACATTTGTTTCTTGCCAGGAGCCTGTTACAGGTTGTTTGGCTCTGAATTTTCCTCTTTCCACTCTCTACAACCCCTCACTTCACCTTCCCCACATGATGATGATTGATGGTGATGATGACAATGGCAATGATAGCACGAAACTTACTATATGAGCACTTATTATATGCAAGGTGTTATGCTGAGTACTTTTATATGAATACTCTTAGTGCTGAGCACTTCATAGGAATACTCTTACTTAATTTCCACAACTACCCTATGTATTAGGCACTGCTTCATCCTCATTTTGCAGAGGAGGAAAATGAACTTCAGAAATTAAGTAACTGACCCCAGCAGAACGGGTAAATGTTGGTGGCAAGATATGAGCAATACTTACTCCTTCTCCCAGGCATCAGGGCCATCATCACACGGTATTTTCCCAGCTAAATGTGTGAGTAAAATTCTTGAAAATAAAGATGTTGAAAAGTCGATGTCACTTATTTTGCAGACTTGAATCTAAAAAAATGCCTTTCATTTCAAAAACGAATATGTTGTACACATGATATTTTTTTCCTACTTTCTCCATCACAACTCAGTTCAGACCCCCTCCACTGCACAGATGGCAAATTGTAATAGCTGCTTAACACGCCTGCAGCCTCTCCCCATTTTATTCTACATCCTGCTTGTCACACCATCCTATAAATGTTCCTAAAATTTATTTTGATTATGGTCATGCTTCTGGAAATAATCAATATAATTCAAATGATTACTTATAGATAGAATAAGCTCAAATTTTTGGTGATACAAAGCCTTCAAGGATAAGATCTTTCTTGATTCCTAAATCTTTTATTACTATTTCAATAGGTTTTTGGGGAACAGGTGGTGTTTGCTTACATGAATAAGTTCTTTAGTGGAGATTTCTAAGATTTTGGAGCACCCATCACTTGAGCAGTGTACACTGTACCCAATGTGTAGTCTTATATCCCCCACTCCCTTCCCACCTTTTCTCCCAAATCCCCAAAGTCTATTGCATTATATTTCTGCCTTTATAGCCTCATAGCTTAGCTCCCACTGATAAGTGAGAACATATATTTGGTTTACCATTCCTGAGTTACTTCATTTAAAATAATGGTCTCCAATTTCATCCAGGTTGCTGCAAATGCCATTATTTCATTATTCTTTATAGTTGAGTAGTATTCCATTGTGTGTGTGTGTGTGTGTGTATGTGTATATACATATATATAGTATATATACACACATATATATATGTATGTATGTATGTATGTATGTATATATATCTCACATTTTCTTTATCCACTCTTTGATTGAAGGGCATTTGGGCTGGTTCTATATTTTTGCAATTGTAAACTGTGCTCTTACAAACATGGATGTGCAAGTATCTTTTTCATGTAATGACTTCTTTTCCTCTGGGTAGATACCCAGTAGTGGGACTGCTAGATCAAATGGTAGATCTACTTTTAGTACTTTAAAGATTATTCCTGAGTTCTTTTTTCAGACTTGAATATGACAACTCCCTTATATATTCAGAAGCCTAAAAAAAAAATCCAACCTATAGGCTTTTGCTTAGGGAGTTCTCTTTGCTTAGAATTCTACTCCTTCTTTAAAAATTCCGTGAATGCTCCCCTTACATTCTTCACTTAGTCCCTGGGTCTCTGATGACATTAGTCCCATATTTCCTGTCTTGTGTTATCACAATTTATGCTCATGTTTAAGGACATTAATTCCTCTCTCCCTAGTATCCTCCTCTCAGCACATCCTTGTATCCATGACACACAACAGACCTGCATTCTTGAAACATACTCTCTGGTTGCAGAGACCATTGAAGGTATTTAATAATTACTAAAGGAAAGAAAGATTTAAAGCTTCCCCCACTTTCCTTACACAACAAGAAATTTATACCCAAGATGTTTGTTGTCACTTTCAA
Organism: Sapajus apella; assembly: GCF_009761245.1. Taxonomy (NCBI): domain Eukaryota; kingdom Metazoa; phylum Chordata; class Mammalia; order Primates; family Cebidae; genus Sapajus; species Sapajus apella. Next base: position 41,811,017 of record NW_022436943.1, read on the forward strand.
GAATGAGGATGGGAAGAGGCACTAACATTTTTGCTGATGCTGTTTTTCCTGCTCAGAATGTTTTTCTTCTATGCACCTCTTTAGAGTGTATTCATCCTTCAACCTCAGATATTGCCTCTCTAGTTAGAAAAAAAAAATCACTCCTTTTTTTATACTGCCTGTTTCCTCTGTTTGATCTCCTTTTCTTCCCACTCATGCCTCAGACCTAATACTGTCAGTTTACCTGCTTGTTTTTCTATCTCGATGAGTATGTGGTGTTCAATATCTATTCCAGTCTGTCTCTAGTGTGCTTCATTGTATTGAAGAGGCTATAAAGCCAAATACTAAATTTGCAAGACTCCCTTGCAGCTAGATTGAAGGTTCAGGAAATTAGATAGTCTTTTGTGAGATTTGGATAGAGAAAGTAAGGTACACTGCACACCCACAGCTGTAAAGACACTGAGTTTTATATGGCAGAGCTCTGAGAAACAGCCAGGACTTCATGTGTATATACTGGCAGTTGCAATACCTGTGGTTTTCTGAACCCTCGATCACTGCTAAGGTGAGCATGCTCTTGACTTCAGTGATTTCTGTAGTATTCCCCTGAATTCCTACCTACCCTTGTGAGGCAGAGAGTTGCTGTCCTCACAATGCCAGATGAGTGGTCTTGTTCAGAAATCATTTCTAGAATGCCAGAGAAGAACCTGGACTTCTTTGAGCCCTTCCAACAATGTTGTAAGCACCTAATTCCCTATATTAAATACTTTCTGCTGAAAATAACTCATGTGGTTTCTAGTTCCTTCACCTGAGCCCTGACTAGTATTCCTACCAGATAGAAAGTTTGTTGAGGGCAGGGTCTGTATCTTTTTTTTTCTTTGTATCCTCTCTATCTTGGACATAGCAGAAAGATTTTTATGCATGTTTATAGGAATAAGCATTTGGCTAGTCTCAATGCACTAAATGTACTCTGTTACCTCATTCAATTCTCACAACAGCCCTGTGAAGTCAGGATAATTAGTCTCATTTTATAAGTACAAAGGCAAGGTTCAGAAAGATTTAGCAAACTGCTCAAAGCATCTGATATAGGACTTATAGCTGTTATCAGATTTCAGGGAAAATCTGCAGTCTTCAAAATCCTTGTTCTTTTTATTACACCACTGCTTCCTTATACGATCAAAGAATTTGAGAAGAAAAAATGAAACCTGGGTTATGGTCATATGCATATGAGAGCAAGGGCCAGCAAACTATGGCCTGCAGCCAAATCTAGCTTACCCACTTTTTTTTATAAATAAAGTTTTATAAGAACACAGCTGAACACATATTCATTTACATTTGTCGATGGCTGCTTTTGTGCTACTACAACAGCAGAGTTGAGTGGTGGCAACAGAAACTATCTGGCCCACAAAGCATGAAACACTAACTGTCTAGCCCTTTATAGAAAGTTTGCTGATCTCTATTTAGAGCATCTCTGTAAGATATAGTTGTGCTAAGCTTATCCAAAGTTTCAGATTAATTTTGAAACAGGTCTAGGTGATTGAAAATGATACATAAATTCTGAGGCTCATGTGCACTTGGGGTCTATATAGTGGCTGTGGCCCTCACTAAGTCTCTCAGAAAAGAACCTTCTTTTTGGTTTTCTTAGTTGGTTTATTTTTCTACTTCCATCTCTGTACCATACCTCTCCTTCTGAGAAACTCTGTTCTCCTCAGCTCTGTATTTTCTCTTCCTGAGAGAGCTACTTTTTCACTTGATTTCAATAATAACCATCATTTTTTGACCACAAAGGCTTTTTCTCTAATTAATTCCTTTAAACACCTCCAATCATATCTCCAACAGTGTGTCAATTATTTCTAGTTTTATGTTTTACTATGACCTCACACTCTATAGGTCCAAAAGGCCGTTAATTATCTATCTTCTCTTGAGTGTTCTGTCTTTACTACCATCCTATGATTCTTTTCATATTTGGGCTTGACATCAGTTGACGTCCTCTGCCTTTTTTTTTTTTTTGCCTTAGAAATGTGCCTGCATCTTGCTATTTCCTCTGTATTCCTGGGATCACTACACCTTTACACACTTTCACCATCTCATATCTGGATTATTTTAATCACCATGTAGAGGCCTCTCCCTTTCCCCACACACCCTGCAGTGCTCTCTTAATCTTTAGCAATTGCTACTTTTATTATATTATACAGCTTTGCTGAGCTTTTGGCTGTTTATCTGTTCTTATATCAAATATAAACACCCTCTGACTGCTGCTCTACACTACTCCTGTCTCTGAATACTTCAGAAGTTCATAGACAAAAATCTATCAGTTGCAGCCTCTGTTGCTGATTTTTACTTGAAAGGCTGCCCTCATCCCCTCCATGCCTTTGATTCTCACATCCTTCCAGGTCCAGATCACATCCCATCTCATGAAGCCACTTTCTCTTATCTTTTGTTCTGTTGTCTAAACTCTTACAGCCTTTACACCATTTACTTATATATTGTCTTAGAATATCATTTGGTATGGGGGTAGTCTTTTCTCCTCCTCATTTAAATACATTTATTCGTCCCTTGGCATCTGCTTCTACCATCCCCACCACGCCCATCTCTGATTACAGCATTTATTAAACCACTTGTAGAGTGAATATCCATGCAGGACATGCTCTATGTATTTTTAATATATTATATCTAATACAACAACATTTTTGATCATGATTTTATCTAAAGTGCACAACTGGGGAAATTGAGGCTCAGAAAGATTAATAATGAGTCCAAGTAAGAATCATCTAGTAAGAATCAGAGCTGGGTTCAAAGGCTGTGTTAACTTCAAAATTCCTGACCTTTCCAGACTAAACTCACAGATGATATAGACACCGAGCAAGGGAAACTTAGTTACCTTGACTTGGTATTAAATGAAATAACAGTATTCCCATAGTTACTACTAAGGAATCTTGTCCTTTCTTAAGATGACTAAACCGCACTGGTAGGGAGACAACCATAGAAAAATGAGAATTTGCATCCACAAAGAGGAGATTATATTATGTAGGTCTCAAAATTGGAGTTTTCCCTCCATCAAGAGCCACCGGTGCAAAACCATTAATAGGAAGTATTTAAGAGATGCCCTCTCTGTCACATATCTGCTGTGGGATTTAAGGAAGGTATTTTCTCTCCTAAACACTCACATATCTAAACGAGAAATCCATGTGGAATGTAAACCACGTTATGCCCCTGTATTGACATATTAGTTCAAAACTCTGATGATATGCAGTTGTGAGAGCAGCAGGGAGGAAAATTGGATAATCTGATGGCAATTTGCTAATTTACAATTTGAGAGAACTTAATCTGTATTTTCTTCACTTATATTTATCCACTTGGCCAAGTACAAAGCAACAGCTGCAGTGGTGGTTTTGGAGTTCCTCCAGGATGTGAATGTGAGTCCTGCCAATCTTCCCTCTCCCTTTTCTGTGGGTACTTTCCTGAAGTGACTCTATTGGCAACCCTAAAGGGCTAAGGTTTATTAAGAAGTATGTCAAAATTAACAAAGAATTCTCTCTATCCATAGAAAGCATGCTATATTGGGACCTTTTGGTATAACAGACAGAATGTATAACAAGAGACTTCGAAAAGAAATATGGTTCTTCTAGGCAGATAGTGCTAGCTGGGGGTAAAGGTGAACCAGAGACAGTTAGTTTACACACTTCTGAAGAGAACATCTCCTGTGATCCCATTATTGCATTTTTTCCTAAGTCTCAAATATTTATCCTGGTTTCTATGATTTGATGGAAAGAACAAATGCTGAAATGTATAAAGGTTTTCATTTCTGATAGAAATTTAGTGATTATCTTGCATTGAAATGTGGCTATTTTTTGACATGTGCATATGTGTGTGCATGTGTGTATGTGTGTGTAGAGGGAGAGAGGAGATAGAGGGGAGATCTCAGATGAATAATTCTGAATTTTTACTTGGAAGAGATTTAAAGTTAAGGTTCTTGATGAGGTGATTTGTGTCTTTAATCTTGCTCAAATGTAAAATAAAGTGTAATTCTAAACATCTTCAAATGTTCCTAATTCCAGATCTCACTATCCCCATTAACTTAAAATCAAGGAACAAATATAGGTTTGGCATTTTCTATGCATTTTTTCTGTATCTGCTCAACTATTTTAATTCATAAATTCTATAGCATAAAATAAAATCGAAATACCATTTGTTCAGCAGGGTAATGTGACTCAGTGGTTGCCAGTGGAAACCTGAAGATATAAAATACACCAGCTTTCTTCTTTTTTTAACATTTTATTTTGAAAAAATTATAGATTCACAGGAAGTTGCGGATAAATGTACAGGGAGGTCTTGTGTATATCAAAATGAAGAAACTGACATTGGTATAATCAATCAATTTTACAAGCACCTGTGTGTATGTGTGTGCATATCTATAAAATTTTATCACACATGTCACTTTATTCATGATACAGAGATGTTCTGACACCTACAGAACTTCCTTGTGCTATCCTTCCATAGCCACATCCATCACTCACTCCCCATCCCCGACCCCTGGCAACCAAAAAATTTTTTTTGCCATCATCTAGAATGTTATATAGAGAGAATCATAGAGTATATAACCTTTCGAAATTGGCTTTTTCTCCACTCAGCATAATTCCCTTGAGATTTATCCAGTTTGTTGCCATGTTTCAATAGTTTGTTTCTTTCTATTGCAAAATGGTGTACCATGGTATGGATGTACCACTGTTTATTTAACCTTATACCCACTACAGGATACTAGATTGTTTCCAGTCTTTGGCTATGACAAAGTGGCTATGAACATTACTATACAAGTTTTTGTATGAACATAGATTTTCATTTTTCTGGGACAAATGTCCAATAGTGGTTTTTTTTGTTTGTTTTTTTTTTAAAAAGAAACTTCTTAAAAACTTTTTATTTCTGCCTTATGCATTAAGTCAAGTAAAACTAATTTCATGCACACATTTACCTAGTGTCTTCCTGCTCATACTTAATAGATGACTATCTTATCTCACCTCTCAGAAAGATTCTTTTCCTTTATTTCTGACCAAAAGCTTTAGAAGACTGGCTTAGTGTTTTATTCTTATGGAGACATGCTCATATGGAACCACTGCCATTTGGTCTTGGTAACTCAACTGCTTTTCGCAGCTCATCTGAAACAACAATAACAAAACTCCCAAAAAGTGTAAAGTCCTATTCCTGTGTTCGAGTTTTAAAACTCTGATACCTAAAGATAAACTTAACCACATATAATCAAAGACCAGGTCAACATAGAGATTCACCTTGAAATTATAGGCTGTTACTGTAATTTGCATAAATAGCTTCCTCCAAATCTCCTAAATTCCCGAGTTTAGATTTTCCCAGGAGAAAGTGAGAGATCCATCACCTTACCCTTTGGTAAGCCATCTGTGGGGTGAAGAAGTTCCTCTGAGTCAAAAGAGAGCCATGGAGTCTGTCAGGAATTAGGCACTGGGAATGGGATCACAGGAAATGACAGTGATGAAGCAGAGACTTGTTACTCTTATGTGGTTCTTTGAGGGCTTGGGATGAGTGTCTTAAAATAATTATTTTGGAATAAACCTCATAGCATCTTAGATGCCATCAGAAGGTTAGAAAAAAAACCTTCCAGAAGCCTCCCATTAGAGACAGTGCAGGGAACCCAAAGCTGAACTACCTACCTAGGAAAGGACTAAGGAAGGAAAAACTGCTGCAGGCAGAAAAAGCATCCACCACTGTGGGACTGTTAGAAACTTCTACGGGGTGCTGGTTGGTGGGGGCAACATCTGCTGAATGGAGTTATTACCAGGTTTTCCCCTAAGAGCTGCAGTCCCAGCATCAGAATGAAGAGATCTAACTGCTTAGGGGTTTCTGGTGCCATCTTCTTTTTGGCGTGAGTTATTGAAGTGCTGGAGGAGGGACGAATTTCAAAAATAAAATGAATGATACAAATGTTGTCAGCTTATTTTTCTGTCTCATGACATAGAAAACAAATGAGCAAAAATTCTAGAACTATCTCACATGCTGTTTGAAGGAAAGTGCCCATGAGACTTGAAGGCAACAGATGTCACATACTGAAAGGAGGCAGACGACTAACAGACAAGGTTTGCAAGGGAGGTGTGAAAGCCAGTTCTGTTATCTTGACCCTCAGCCATATCAAGAGCATATGAAAGTTCAGAGCTTATGTTTAAGAAAGATTTATTTAAAACAAACAAAATATGAAGTATTTGGGGAGGATGTGGAACAATTAAAACTCCCATTGACTACTGGATGGAGTATTAATTAGTACAATCACTTGGTGGTACTGGAAGAATCTATTAAAGCTGAACATATGTGTTATGGGATGAATTATGTCCACTCCCTGCAAAATTAATATGTTGACATCCTAACCCTCACAGGGTTTCGCTTTGCCCAGCATGCCTGGCTAATTTCTTTTTTTGTTGTTGTTGTAGAGATGGAGTCTCACTCTGTTGCCCAGGCTGGTTTTGAACTCCTGGCCTCAAGTGATCCTTCTGCCTTGGCCTCCCAAAGTGCTGGAATTACAGGTGTGAGCCACCATGCCTGGCCAGAGACAGGAACTTTAAAAAGGTAATTAAATTAAAATGAGGTGATTAGGATAGGCACTAATCGAATATGACTGATGTTCTTATAAGAAGAGGAAATTTGGACACAGGAGAGTGAAGACCATGTGAGGACACAGGGGGAAGATGGCCATCTACAAACAAAGGAGAGAGGACTCAGAAGAGACCCATTCTACAGATACCTTGATCTTAGATTTCCAACGCCCAGAATTGAAAGAAAATCAGTTTCTGTTGTTACCCAGTTTAGGGTACTCTGTTGTCGTAGCCCAAGCAAATTAGTATTCACACAATCCACCTGTCCTGTGGCCCAGTAAATCTACCAAGTATGCACCACCAGAGATGCACAAATATGTCCCAAAGCCATGTCACCCAAAGACATGTCCAGTTATATTCAGAGTAGTCCCAAACTGGAAACTAGTTAAGTACGAGAATTGTGGAATGCATAAATAAACTGTGGTATGCTCACATGTTGAACAATTTCCAGTAACGAATAAATGATCGAGAACTGCAGACAACATAAATGAATCTAATGATGAAAATGTTGCAGAGGGCAGACACAAAGAGTACATAATGTACAATTCCGCTTATATAAAGTACAAAACAGACGAAGCTACTCTTTACTACTAGAATCTGGCATTGTATTTATCTTTGGTGGGGCAGTAGCTGGAAGGGTGCAACAAGGAAGCTTCTGGGGTTCTAGTAATGTTCTATTTCTTTCTCTGTGTGCTTGTTGCATAGGTATTCAAATTGTAAAAGTTTGGTGAATTGTACAATTAGTATACGTGTACTTTTTTGTGGTATACTTCAATGAAAAAGCTTTAGAGGGAGATTTTCGATTAAAAAAGTGGGCAAGAGTCCTTCATCTCTTAAGTTGCTTGCATTAAATCAGTAAGAAGAAAACAAATAATCCCATCAAAAGTAGGCAAATAACATGACCAAATACTTCTCAAAAGAAGATGTTCCAATGGCCAAAAATGTATGAAAAAATTCTCAGTATAACTAAACATCAAGGAAATGGAAATTAAAATTACAATGAGATACTACCTTGCTCCTATAAGAATGGTCTTTATTAAAAAGTCAAAAACCAATAGATGTTGGTGTGGTTGTGGTGAAAGGTAAATACTTAAACACTGCTGTTGGGAGTGTAATTTAGTACAAACTCTATGGAAAACAGTATGAAGATTCCTCAAAGAACTCAAAGTGTTTATACCATTTGATCCAGCAATCCCACTACTGGGTATCTACCCAAAGGAAGTTATATGAAAAACACACATGCGCACGTTTATTGCAGCCAATTCACAACTGCCAATGAGTGGATAAAAAAATATGGTATATATATCATGGGATACTACTTAGCCATAAAAAGGAATGAAATAGTGTCTTTTGCATCAACTTAGATGGAGCTGGAGGCCATGATTCTAAGTGAAGTAACTCAGGAATGGAAAACCAAATACCCATATGTTCTCACTTATAAGTGGGAGCTAAGCTATGAATATGCAGAGGCATACAGAGTGATATATAGAACTTTGAAGACTCAGGATAGTGGGAAGTGAGTGAAGGATACAAAACTACATATTGGATACAACGTAGTCTACTTGAGTGATGTGTGCACTAAAGTCTCAGAATTCACCTCTATATAAGTCATCCATGTAACCAAAAGCTGCTTTTATTCCCAAAGTTATTGAAATAGAAAAAATATTAAATTGCTACTATTTACTTGAGGGAGAGAAGAAGGAGGCACTCCTTTCTGACCCCAACCCTGGGGAGGGGGCTTTAAGGGACTCTCAAACAAGGTGACATATGTCTCTAGGAGATTGAGGGACAATGTGAGAAATGTAAAGAGCCTGAAGCTGTGGCTCGCTAGCTGCTCTGGTGGCAGACTAAATGAGTGATTTCGATGCTGAAGACAGTTTGCCCCCAAGTTTGGCAGGGAAAGCGCTACAGCAGCACTTCTTGGGGTAAGAGCTGGACCATCTTGCATGAAAAAGTTTGTATGGAGAAGTGAAGGACTATTGAGGGAGGCCCCTTAAATGGAAAAACACCCCTAAGCCACAAAGCTGGAGGTGAATACTCAAAGTATTCCAGCAATATAAACAATATAGTTTATACACCGTGAATATTCCAGAAACATAAACTTGTAGAAAGGTACAGATGCCTCTGCCATAGGTGAGCCACCTCCAGTAATGGGGGTGGTGGGATGGTGGTAGTGTCTTAAGAAAGCATCAAAGAGCAAACAGTTGCCAGCCCTCAAAAGCAAGGGTCAGCTTATGAGTATTCATCAAGTAAGAAGTTTCCTGACCCACTTCCCTCCCTTCACCTGTTCCGATCATGAAAAGGTCAGACACTCCTAGCCAGCAAGGGAAGGAGTTCTGTGTGACACTGGCAGAGGAAGGTGGCTTATTTTTCAATATGCTCCACTCTGCGAAAGAGAGGCAAACCATTACAATTTGAATTTTAATTCATAACTGAGCTATCAAACCCCTAGCAGAAGTTGTAATCCAGATAATTAAAACTACAGAGAAAATTCAAGGGTTTATAAATTGATGTTATGCTGTAAACCTTTTTTTTTGCTTTTATTTATTTTAATGTATTTTTTTAGATGGAGTCTCGCTCTGTTGCCTAGGCTGGCATGCAGTGGCATGATCTTGGCTCACTGCAACCTCTGCCTCCCTCTGCCTTCCGGGTTCAAGTGATTCTTCTGCATCAGACGCCCGAGTAGCTGGGATTACAGTTGCCCACCACCCTGCCCAGCTAATTTTTGTATTTTTAATAGAGATGGGGTTTCACCATATTGGCCAGGCTGATCTCTAACTACTGACTTCGTGATCTACCCACCTTGGCCTCCCAAAGTGCTAGGATTACAGACGTGAGCCACTGTGCCTGGCTTCTAACCCTTATACTTAGAATGTTTGCTTCTCTCCCAGGGCTACACATCATTTTCAGGCCAGATCAGCTCTCCTTCCTCCATAATGCAGACCAATAGGAGCTATGCATCCAGCAGAAGTAGGAGTGAGAAAGAGGGAACAAACTGAGGGTAATTCTGAGTGATCGGGAAGGGGTTGATGGCAATAATCAAAACACAGATGCAGGAGAAACGAGCAGGTTTGGTGGTTGAGATAATACATGAGTTCAACTTTGGTATATCAGTTTGAGATGCCTGTGGGATACAAAGGTGAAAATCTTCATTGGACAGCTTGGCATTCAGGAAGGAAGCTTAGAACTCACTAGGGTTAGAATCATCAGTATATTGGTGGACTTCATGTCTTAGGAGTAGGTGTGGTTCACCAAGGAGAACACTGAATCGTTATTTTTAAAGGAGTGATTAGTAGAGGAGCCTGTAAAGAAACTGCAGAGTAGATAAGGAAAAGGGAAAAGTGAATTTCCTGAAGCTGAAGCAAGAGAATCCCTTGAAGAAAAAAATGATCAATTGTGACGAAATTCTACAGATGTCATGGAAAAGAAATGCTGCACAGTATTGATTTAACTTCAGAGGACTACAGTTATATCAGAACGCCTATCTAGTGAAACGAAGTTGGGAGTGAAAGTCTAAAAACAGCAGACAGTGGAATAAATGGGATGTGGCAGAATGCAGGTAATTCATATGGACAACTCTAGAAATGTAGCATAGTGAGAAAGGAGGGCAGAAGCTTAAATATGGAAAGGGTTAAGGGAAGGGACCCTAATGTTTTCTTCTGCCATGAACTCCAGTGGCAGTTGGTTGAACATTCTGGATCCCTTTTCAAGAATGTTTTTATTTTCTTTTTTTGTTTCTTTCAAGAATGTTTTTAAATGCAACAAGGATAATAGGAAATTATAAAAATCACTTTGTTATATTGAAAAATCATTTGTCAAAATAGTTTTATAAAAATCTATGACAGAACAATGTATGTGCATCTTTGTCAATCCATTAATTATTGGCAGGAATAATACCATAATTTGAAAGTAGTGATGAGTGCAAATAATATTTCTAGATATCTTCAGCAACATTTATATGATTAAAAAAATTACTGTGATTTGGTGACAAAGTCACATGTACTGCTAAGAACACTGAGGTTTTGTACCCTACATATATAATAGAAAAAAGTTGAATTTCAGCAAAAAGTTAATAAATATATATTATTTATATATTTATATGTATACCATATAAAATTATATATAATATACATTACATATTCTAGATGTATTTACATATATATATCTTATCCAAATTTATCAGCCTTCCTGAATTCTATCCATGGTTCCTTGAGAAAGGAAGGGATCCCGGGATCTCAGGTTAAGAATCCCTTGCTAAGAAAGAAGAGATGTTTTATTTTATTATTTTTTTTAGAGAGAAAAGTAGGCCAGGCACAGTGGCTCATGCCTGTAATCTCAGAACTTTGGGAGGCTGAGGTAGGTGGATCACTTGAGGTCAGGAGTTCAAGACTGGTCTGGCCAATATGGTAAAACCCAATCTCTACTAAAAATACAAACATTAGCTGGGCATGACGTTGCATGCCTGTAATCCCAGCTACTCGGGAGGCTGAGGCAGAATTGCTTGAACCTGGGAGGTGGAAGTTGCATTGAGCCGATATTACACCATTGCACTCCAGACTGGAAAAGAGAGCAAAACTCTGTCTCAAAAGAAAAAATAAAAAGAAGGAGAAAAGTTGTTTGTGAATAGTGGAAGGTTTTTAGTCTTACTATGGCAGTATGACAGCATAATACCATGTGTATGGGTAAACTTTGGAGCTCCACTCTTTGGGTTTAAAACCTGGCCTTTCTATTTATGAGCTATGTGACATTAGGCAAGCTATTCAACCATTTAACTTCCTTAGGCCTCAATTTCCTTCTCTGTAAAATGGAGATGATAATAATAAGTCATCTCACAGGTGGTTGTGAATACTTTAGCTATTATTATCTCGACCACTTTGTACTCACCCACTACCCCTGGCCACACAGAATGCCTTCAGTTCCTCCATGTACCACATTCTTCTTCCCCCAGAGCTGCTGCTCACGTTGTCTTTCAATCTGGAAGATTCTCCCTCCTGTTCTTCACCTGACTGACTCCTCCACCCTTTGGGGCTCAGCTTAAAAACTCCCTCCTCAGAAATCCTTCTCAGAGGTGTCTCTGAAATAGGCCACCCACAATTACTCTCTCTCTTAGCATTCTTCATCACAACTTGTGATCATTTTATTAGTTCTTATGTCTGTAGCGAGCTCCATAATAATGGAAGCTGTGTCTGTCTGGGTCCCCTCTGTTGCTACGTGTCCACCACATAATAAGCTCTTCATAAATATTCACTAAATGAACCATTGAATAGGGAGCAACTGAAGTTATAAGGTAGATCCCTGGCTACGTGCCTGTGGGCAGTGCATCAGCTTTTGACATGGATATGGGTTTCATTAGTCTGTTCTCAGTCGTGTTCTGGAGCTGGTGGAAAGCCAAACACATTGCTTACATTAAAATGTTTACAAGATAGCATTTAGCTTTTTTTCACATACTAGAAGAACCCTTCTCTCTGTCCTAGGCTGAACCAAGTAAAGCAAGACCTGCATATAAAATTCTGGGCTGTGGTATAACAGTTCACATTCATGTAGGCACTACATATGATATCCATGGGTAATGTTTCCACTAAGCCAATATTTTGCTATCCAAGTGCTAGAAGAGACACTAATCTAGCATTCAGGAGCCACGCTTCCAGTTCTTGTTTAACTGTTCATATTTAACTGGGTGATTTTATGCAAGTCAACCTCTCTGGGCCTTAGTTTTTTCACCTTACAGATAGCAATTTAAAAATATTTGTTGTGGCAGAGACTCCTAGCTATTCACCAAAATCCATTCTTTCTTTCATAAGACAAGACTGTAATTCGAAACTTCCCTTGAGGCAGGTGTGATTCAGGTCTTGCCAACAGAATGTAAACACAAGTGATGTTTGCAACCTGTGTTTACTTGCTCAAGACTCTTTAGTCAGGCTGGAATGGCAAGGACTGGAGCAATCTCAAAAATGGCGCATTAAATATAGCAGAGCTGCTGTCACACTGGAGTCCTAAATGACTGTGGGGGACAGAGTCACCCATTGACCTGCAGCCTTTGGTTAGGACTGTTAAATGAGAAAGAACGAAGCCATTAACTTTTTGGAATATATCTGATACAGCAGCTAGTTTGTTTAATATATATGTCCTATCTACACTACAAATTGTGAGAGATAGATCTAATGTATGGGAATGAACAGTTTGGGGAGGTGACAAGTGCTGCAGACATTTGTCATCATTATTACTACAGAGAAAACAAGTATCTAGTAGAATGTCTGACATAGGATGTTTAATATCTGTTGAATGAATGCATGAATATCTTGCTGAAAAAAATTCTGAGATTTAAAAAAAATCTACACCCAACGTGGTGGCTGATGTCTGTGATCTCAACACTTTGCGAGACTGAGGTAGGTGGATTGCTTGATGCCAGGAGTCTAAAATGGGCCTGAGCAACACAGCGAAACTTCATCTCTACTAAAAAAAAATATAAAAATTAGCTGGGTGTGGTGGCATGCGCCTGTAGTCCCAGCTGCTCAAGAGGCTGAGGTGGGAGGATCTCTTGAACCTGGGAGGCAGAGGTTGCAGTGAGCCAAGATCACACCACTATACTCCAGCCTGGGTGACAGAGTGAGACCTTGTCTTCTTTATGCCTCAGTTTTTTTTTCTCTGTAAAATGAGGATAATAGCAAGACCCTATCTCAAAAACAAAAAAATTGGTACAACACAACATCACTGGCAATATTTGTTTGCACAGGGAAAACCTTTAACTAATTCACTTGGGCTCGTATGCGTAAAATAAAAACCTATACATAGAGGCTTCTTTTAAGAAGATTATTATTTTCTTTTTAATACTTTTTCCATAAAATTATAAAATACTAAAGGACATTTTGATAGAAAGGACATGAACCCTTAATATCACTACCTAAAGACAGCTCATTCATTTTTGCCCAGTGCCTTCTAACTTTTATCTATGTGCATGTCTATTTTTAATAGCTATAAATCTGCTTCTTTTTCTCCTTATTTTTAAATAAATTTTAATTTTTACTCAGTAAGGAAGGCACAGGCTTGATAATTCTCCAGAAGAAATTTCAACAAAGAACCACCTAATATTTCCAACAGTTCCAATTTAATTTTGCCAAGGGGGTTCCATTCTTATTAAAAAGCATACCAGGGAGAGAAGGTGATTTTTCTAAGAAAGTACATGGAGTTGTTAATTCTGACTACAATTAAGGTGATCAAGATTATAAATGTCACAATTTTCCTGCTTTCTATTTAAGAGCTATCTTGCGGGTCTCACAAAGATTACCTGGAGGGCAAAGGAGTGCATGTGGACTCTATTCAAGGATATAAATGAATTTAATAATTAATTCAACAAATATTTATTGAGTACCCACTACATCTCAAACAGAAGGTGAACTATAATGAATAAGACACCATCCCTACCCTTGAAAAGATTATAGTAGGGATAAAAAAAAACAAGAAGATATTGCTATGAACTTAAAGTAGGGGTAAGGCCAGGGAAGGCATGTGGGAGAAGTGGGACCTGACATTTGGCTTGAAGTTAGACAGACAAAGGGGTAGAAGGGAGGTTGCCAGTCACATGGGTCAGGATAAACAGATGCAGTAAAGAGCATGGTGTTCATGGGACTGTAAGTTATTCTATATGCCTAGATGTTAACAGAGTCCACTGGGGTGAGAGGATGAGAATGGTGTGGTAAGTGGAGGTCGTACCATAGACAGCGGTAAGCTTCATGAGAGTAGTGATTATGTAGGTTTACTGCTGCCTAGAACAGCACCTGGCACATGGGTATTCAATCTATATTTGTGGAATGAATTAACCTACACCATGCTATGCAGTTGACTCACAACTGGTCATAGGGATTGGCCTCTTGTTGCAAAGGAAGAGCAAACATGGCTGGGAAGGGATGGCTACTCTTCTCTCTCCAGAGCATGCATCTATGCTGGTGCTTATTGGTATGCTGGGTATGCACGTGACCACTGCCTGCTTTTCAACACAGGGATGCTGCTTTAGTCTTGCTGTCTGCTGCTAAATAATAGAGATGAGACAATGGAACCCTAATCTGAGAATTGCCTCCTTACCCTAATTTCATTTTTTAAATAGCATCAGGAATGCCACAAATGTAGCTTCTTGGGACATGCTTGTAAATGAAAAGTACTAATGTCATTTCCAACTCCTAATCCTAGAGCAGAGTTGGGGTGGAAGGGGAGCTGCAGAAGAAACAAGGGGAAAGACTGAGGGGGAAGCTGTGAAGACTTCTATTAGTTATTTCTTTGCTCCCCCAGGTTTATTGAGGCATAGCTGACAAGTAAAAATGGAATATATTTAAGGTATAAAATGTGATGTTTTGACATATGTGTGCCTTGTAAAATGATTGCCACAATCCAATTAATTAGCATATCTATCAACTCACACAGTTATCTTTTGTGTGTGTGTGGTAAGAACATTTACAATCTCTTTTAGCAAATTTCAAGTACACCAGGCAGTATTATTAACTATAGTTACGATGCTGTGAATTTGGTCTCCAGATCTTATCATGACTGAAAGTGGGTGCCCTTTGTCCAACGTCTCCTCATTGCTCCCAACCCCAGAACCCTGGCAGCCTAATTGTTTCTTTATTCTTGATTGTAGTCCTCTCTATTTTTGAAAGTATTTTTAGCTGAAATTGAACATCAATGATGTAAAAGTACCAGAAGTCTTACTCTCTAGGGAGATGAATGGATTAATAAACTGGGTCTAGCAATACTGAATAATTTGGAGGCAAAAACCAGATTTGACTCACAACAGCCCAGCAGGGTGGCTTACTTTGGAAACATTTTGCCAGCGCTCTGCTGAGCATACTAAAAATGCACGGTGCTGGCTGCCTTCATGCCGGGAGCCCATGGATTCAGCTGCTGAAGAATGATGTGAAATTAAAGAGAGAATGAAACGTGTGATCTTATTTAATCACACCTGGTGCTTCAATTTCTTAATAATAGCACCCTGCTACACTGTCGAATTGGATGGATATATGCATATATTTATGAATTATCGCTAGAGGATGGATTAACTCTCTAATGCCTGCCAATCCATTGCAGGGATCCAAAATGCAAATGACAACTAAGTTTTCTCATAAGGAACTCAGAAGCAACCGTTCCAGGACCAGGATTGACATAAAATTACCATGACTTAGGGGAAAGCAGTGAAATGTCACCTCCTAAAAGGAGCCAAAAACTCAGGGTCACAAGTTAGGGGGAGGCTTGAGGAAGATTACCTATTTTTTCACCCAAAGCGTATCCCTGGTTATACTCTGTCTGCTCTGATGACTGAGTGACTTACACTACTTTAGATTTCCAGCAGGATGACAAATACCAAGAAGAGGGAAAGAAAGCCATTTCAGCTTATTTAGGATTGTGTATCTGTGAGGAATTTAAAAGTTTCTAAATCTGTATATGAATTGATGCCTAGTAGAGACCACCGTCCTCCATCTAGCTCCCCAACTAAGGAGTTGTTACTTTAAGGTATCTGGGGGTTTGTCCCGAGTATCAAACATAACTTAATCCTTCTGGACCCATATATGTTTCCCTGGTTAGTCAGATACTTTATGGCAATGGGGTGCAAAACTGGCCTAATAAATCACTCTCCATAAAAGACAGCAAAGTGCATCGTCTAATTAAGAAATGCTTATTATGGCTACATCTTTCATTCTTTTGGGGCAGGTGGATGCCTTCTACATGATTCCATTTAGCAGCAAAATATAAATGCTTAGATATAATTAGCTTAACATAGCCAGCTTTACATCCCATTTACAGTGAAGCAAATTAATGTTGAAAGCAACTAGAAAATAGCTATTTTGGTCCCTTCTGTAAAGTGACCATGCAGGGGCCTGCTGACATACACATAAGAGATTCCCCACAGATGCACTGCTACTTCAGAGATTTGTTTAAAAAGACGGACTTGGTGAGGGAATTACATAGGGAATACAAGAATGGACTGCCCAGAATTGTAATGTGATTGATTTTTCAGGAGCATGGGCTTGCAGCTTTTTGTTTTTGTTTTTAAAACAACCTCCTAAAAAAATAATTCCAAAAAAAAAAAAATTATTCCTACTGACAGAGACCCAAGTAATTGAAAGTGCTTTTGGTTTCTTTCTTGCACTGAAAATCCAGAATGCGTTCTCCATTTCCATAGCCCTTCATCACAGTGTTTTGGGATGCTCTGATTACCTCTTCTGAGGCTTAAGGCCTCCTGAAAGCAGAAAACCTGACTCATCTGTCTTTATCATTCACATCCAAAGCATAAGACATAGTATCCCCAAGCCACAGACACCCCATAAACAGGTGTCAATTAAACGATTACTCCATGTGGATTGTTCTAGAGAATAATCAGCAGTCTCCCATTATATAGAAGAAAAATAAATAAATGTCAGGGGAAGGGTGGAAAGATGGCAGGAAATCAAGTGAAGTTTCATTGAAATTAATTCTCTCATACTTAAAAATAACTTCTAAATGGATCCTTTTAAAATCATGGAGTAAGGATCTACAATAATAAAATGTTGATTCAAAATAAAGACCTACTTATTTTGACATATGGCACATATCTGTGGCCCCTTGAAGATCTTTAGTATTCAGGGTTCAAGGCCCCTTGGCAGGAGGGTGGGCAAATCTGACTGGCAAAGATGGCCTGATAGATGGGGCTTGCACCAAGGTCCTGATATCTCCCATTCAGAAGACAAATCTTCAGCTTGAAAAGTTGTGAATGCCAGGGATGTCTTCTAAGGTTTGCCAGATCTGTTTTCCATCTTCAAAATGCAGACTATGGGCGACACATTTTCACCCATTTAAAGAGTCTTATTATAGATACTACGTATTTATAAGCAAATATATAACAATGTAACAGACAGTTCACATATATCAATAATTCCTGATTATATCTTAGCTCAGGAATAACATGGTCTGCTCTCTTCACCTCTTTTGAGTAGACAACCAATAGACATGATCATGCCTCCTCCGTTTAACCCCCACAGAAACTTGCCCTTACTTTTAGGATGAAACCAAAATCCTGATTGCAGCTTTACGAGATGTTACCAATTGTATTGATTCCCATCTTGGGCCTTCCTTACTATGCACTTCTGCTAATTTCTTCAGACCAACTTATTTCTAGTCCTTGGGCTCTTCCTATGGGCTGTGCCCTCTATTATGTTGCTATTCTCCTACTTCTCTGCTTTTCTAGTTTTTCAACTGTGTTTCAGATTACTGGGCACTTCATTAATAAATCCTTTCCATGACCTGGCAATCTAGGTTCCCTCCTTATGTACAATTATAAAGCAATTTCTTTACAACTATTATTTAATAATTATTTGTGCAATTCTTTAATTCCTATGTTCTATTTTATATTTTAAGTGTGACGATAAGAGTGAAAAGGTATGTGTTGTTCGTTGTTGTGTCCTTAGCACCAGGCCCAGCACATAGGAGGTACTCAGCAAATACATGCTGAATGACTGAATGTGTCTTCAACTTCAGGTGACCACATACTTGAAGCAGCAGGCAGTGTGATGTAGTGCACAGCAGCTGGATCTCAGGCTGGGTTTGAATTTAGCTTCTGCCCTTGACATCAAGAGTGGGAAATCATGGAAGTCACTGAGTCTCACTGCCCTCAGCTGTTAGTATGATGGCGCACACACAGCACTGTTGAAATGATGCTCTTCCTTGTTCATAGTCATATCACGGGTCATACTGTCATGTTTATAACTCTATCCACCTTTTTTGTTTCTAAGGGAAGATCTCACATGCAAGCAAGCATCCCATCTTCCTCCCTTCAGTAATCCAAAGAGGAGGAATAAGAAAAAGCTTATCTTAGTGCTAACGTAGATTTTTTAATATAAAATGCTTACAAAGGAATTTTATAAGCATCTAGAAACCTGTATGAGATGCCATGTAAACAGTCTCAAATTGAGGAAAGACATGTAAGTCACCTCCTAAGACTGCAGCACTGTGGTTTACTGAATATTATGCAGAAGAAATTTGGGAAAAGTATAAAAAAATCACTAAATGAGGAAGTTGGGCAACATACATGGGTGGAAAGAACATGGTATTCTGCGGAACCCCCTTTCCTATCTTGGACATAAGGTCATCTAAGGCCACAGTGGAGTGGCCTACAGAAGAGACAAGAAGTGGCCAGTCTTGGCAAATTTTTCTCTTAGTTTATTTTTCTTTTAGTTTTTTTTCATATTATAAATAATCATATATATATAACGGAGTTATTGAAATTGTCATGATTAAAATTATTAAAATGAAATTGTTACATCAAAACTTAAGTTAAAAATCATTTAAAAATTAGTATTACTATGAAAAGGCACAATAAAACAGACACCTGTTCATTAGCTCCTGACATTAAGAAGTAGAACATTAGCAGCATCTTCAAAGGTCTGGAGTGCATCTCCCTGATCCCCATCCTTCACGCTCCACCTACGGTAATCACTATGCTGTACTTGTGTTCATTATCCACTGAAAAAACCAACACTTCTATCACTTAAGTATACATCTCTAGTGTAAACAATGTACTACTTAGCTTTGCCTGTTTGTGAAATTCATGTGAATGGGACATTACACCATGTTTTCCATTATTTGACTCCTCTGCTCAACTCAACTTTCTTCTTAACCTTTATCTATATTGATGTATGTGGCTAACTAGGTTTTATCTTCCAATACACAGATATAGCACAATTTATGTCATCATAACTGCAATTGAATGATGGGTTTATGTATAGTTTTGGCTATTACTTGACTTTTTTTGTGAACTTCCTCCAACATCTATGGGAATATTAATAAGGACTGAGATCCAGGGGCCAGGGCAGTTTGTAGAAGGAAGAATAGCTTGCTTGTATGCAACAACATGTAACGTGTAGTGTAGGGAAGAAAACGCACGTGACTCAACTACACAAAATTCCCATGAAAATGGGGATTTTTCTCTAACTCAGTTGTGACCAATGTGGCCAATCCTAAAGAAATAGAATCACCATTCTGCGGAACTGGACAGGATATCGTCCCAACTCACGTATGTTCTACCCAATTTGCATGGGTAGACATTTTACGTAAGATAGGAGACGTAGCTACATTGGATTAAGTATACGTAAGACGTGGAGACATGGGTCCTGATGCAAGAGTTCCTGGATATGTAGAAAAATGTGAAAGCAAAGCTCTACTGCTGGGGCTGCTCACAGATGTGACTCTTCTCCACGCTCCTTGGGCTGCTGAATGACAAAACTTACTATGTAAATACACATCATGCAGATCACAACTTAAGAGTGCCTGAGAATACAGAGAAGTCACCTAGACACCACTAAAGAGTAAGTTATAAAGTAGGTCCCCAACATGGAATGAAAAAAGTTCCTAAACACAAAAGGAAGAAATAAATATAACATACAAAAGATTAAAGAAACATATACTGATTGCTAGAGAAGACGGCCAAATAGGAACAGCTCTGGAGTGCAGTTCCCAGCAAGAACGCAGAGGCCACTGCAGGTGATCCTCAGGCAAGCAGGGTCTGGAATGGATCTCCAGCAGTCCTAGAGCAGAGGGGCCTGACTGCTAAAAGGAAAACCAAAAAACAAGAAGAAATAACTTCACCATCAACAAAAAGGACGTCCACTCAGAGACCCCATCCAAAAGTCAGCAATGGCAAAGACCAAAGGTAGATAAATACACAAAGATGGGAAGAAACCAGTACAAAAGGATGAAAACCCCCAAAGCCAGAATGCTTCTCCTTCTCCAATGGATCACAACTCCTCACCAGCAAGGGATCAAGCCTAGATGGAGAGTGAGTCTGATAAATTGACAGAAACAGGCTTCAAAAAGTGGGTAATAACAAACTTCTTTGAGCTAAAAGAACATGTTCTAACCCAATGCAAAGAAACTAAGAACCTTGAAAAAAGGTTTGAAGAAATGCTACTGAGAATAAACAGCTTAGAGAAAAATATAAATGAATTGATGGAGCTGAAAAACACAACAGGGGAACTTTGAGAATCACACACAAGTTTCAATAGCAGAATCGACCAAGCAGAAGGAAGGATATCAGAGATTGAAGATCGACTCAATGAAATAAAATGAGAAGGCAAGATTAAGAAAAAAGAGTAAAAGGAAATGAACAAAGCCTCCAAGAAATATGGGATTATGTGAAAAGACCTCATCTATGTTTGATAGGTGTACCTGAATGTGACAGAGAGAATGAATCCAAGCTGGAAAACACTCTTCAGGATATCATCCAGGAGAACTTCCCTAACCTAACAAGGCAGGCCAATATTCAAGTCCAGGAAATACAGAGAACACCACAAAGACATTCCTCAAGAAGAGCAACCCCAAGGCACATAATCGTCAGACTCATCAGGGTTGAAATGAAGGAAAAAATGCTAAGGGCAGCCAGAGAGAAAGGTCGGGTTACCCACAAAAGGAAGCCCATCAGACTCACAGTGGATTTCTTGGCAGAAACCCTACAAGCCAGAAGAGAGTGGGGGCCAATATTCAACATCCTTAAAGAAAAGAACTTTCAACCCAGAATTTCATATCCAGTCAAACTAAGCTTCATAAGTGAAGGATAATTAAAATCCTTTATGAACAAGCAAGCACTCAGAGATTTCATCACCACCAGGCCTGCCTTACAAGAGCTCCTGAAAGAAGAACTAAACATAGATACGAACAAGCAGTACCAGCCACTCCAAAAATGTACCAAATGGTAAAGACCATCAACACAATTAAAAAAGTGCATTAACTAATGGGCAAAACATCCAGCTAGCATCAAAATGGCAGGATCAAATTCACACGTAACAATATTAACCTTAAATGTAAATGGGCTAAGTGCCCCAATCAAAATCCAAAGATTGGCAAACTGGATAAAAAGTCAAAATCCATCAGTGTGCTGTATCCAGAAAACCCATCTCACCTGCAAGGCTACACATAGACTCAGAATAAAAGGATGGAAGAAGATTTACCAAGCAAATGGAGAGCAAAGAAAAGCAGGAGTTGCAATCCTAGTCTCTGATAAAATAGACTTTAAACCAACAAAGATCAAAAGAGACAAAGAAGGGCATTACATAATGGTAAAAGGATCAATGCAACAAGAAGAGCTAACGATCCTAAATATATACACATTGAATACGGGAGCACCCAAATACATAAAGCAAGTTCTTAATGACCTACAAAGAGACTTAGACTCCCACATAATAATAGTGGAAGACTTTAGCACTCCACTGTTAACATTAGACAGATCAACAAGACAGAAAATTAACAAGGATATCCAGGACTTGAACTCAGATCGGGACCAAGAAAACCTAATAGACATTTATAGAACTTTCCACCCCAAATCCACAGAATATACATTCTTCTCAGCACCACATCACACCTACTCTAAAATTGACCACATAATTGGAAATAAATCACTCCTCAGCAAATGGAAAAGAATGGAAATCATAACAGTCTCTCAGATGACAGTGCAATCACATTAGAATTCAGGATTAAGAAACTAACTCAGAACTGCACAATTTCATGGAAACTGAACAACTGGCTCTTGGATGTTGATTGGATAAAGAATGAAATGAAGGCAGAAATAAAGATGTTCTTCAAAACCAATGAGAACGAAGACACAACATACCAGAATCTCTGAGGCATATATAAAGCAGTGTCTAGAGGAAAATTTATAGCAATAAATGAGAAGAAAGGAAATATCTAAAATCGACACCCTAACATCAAAATTGAAACACCTAGAGAAGCAAGATCAAAAAAACTCAAAATATAGCAGAAGACAAGAAATAACTAAGATCAGAGCAGAACTGAAGGAGGTAGAGACACAAAAAACCCTTCAAAAAATTAATAAATCCAGGAGCTGCTTTTTGGAAAGATCAACAAAACAGACAGACCGCTAGCCAGATTAATAAAAAAGAAAAGAGAGAAGAATCAAAGAGATGCAATAAAAGATGATAAAGGGGATATCACCACAGACTCCACAGACAATCAAACTACCATCAGAGATTACTACAAAAAACTCTATGCACATAAACCAGTAAACCTGGCAGAAATGGATAAATTCCTGCACACTTGCACCCTCCCACACCTAAACTAGGAAGACGTCAAAACCCTGAAAAGACCAATAACAAGGGCTGAAGTTGAGGCAGCAACTAATAGCCTTCCAACCAA
This sequence comes from Sapajus apella, assembly GCF_009761245.1. Lineage (NCBI taxonomy): Eukaryota > Metazoa > Chordata > Mammalia > Primates > Cebidae > Sapajus > Sapajus apella. Next base: position 41,833,768 of record NW_022436943.1, read on the forward strand.
AAAATCCAGGTCCAGATGGGTTCACAGAGGAATTCTACCAGACGTACAAAGAGGAGCTGGTACCACTCCTTCTGAAACTATTCCATACAATACAAAAAGTGGGAATGTTTCCCAAATCATTTTATGAGACCAACATCATCCTGATACCAAAACCCGGCAGAGACTCAACAAGAAAAGAAAACTTCAGGCCAATATCCATGATAACAGATGCAGAAATATTCAATAAAATACTGGCAAACTGACTGCGACAGCACATAAAAAAGCTTATCCATCACAGTCAAGTAGGCTTCATCCCAGGGATGCAGGGCTGGTTCAAAATATGCAAGTCTATAAATGTAATTCACCACATAAACAGAACCAAAGACAAAAACCATATATTATCTCAATAGATGCAGAGAAGGCCTTTGACAAAATTCAACAGCCCTTTATGCTAAAAACTCTCAATAAACTAGGTATTGATGGAATGTATCTCAAAATAATAAAAGCTATTTATGACAAACCTACAGCCAATATCATACTGAATGGACAAAAACTAGAAGCATTCCCTTTGAAATCTGGCACTAGACAAGGATGCCCTCTCTCTCCACTCCTATTCAATATAGTATTGAAAGTTCTAGCCAGAGCAATAAGGTAAGAAAAAGAAATAAGGGGCATTCAATTAGGAAAGGAGGAAGTCAAATTGTCTCTATTTGCAGACAACATGATTGAATATTCTGAAGACCCCATCGTCTCAGCCCAAAATCTCTTGAAACTGATAAGCAACTTCAGCAAAGTCTCAGGATACAAAATCAATGTGCAGAAATCACAAGCATTCCTATACACCAATAACAGACTTAAAGAGAGCCAAATAATGGACTGCCATTCACAATTGCTAGAAAGAGAATAAAATACCTAGGAATATAACTAACAAAGGATGTAAAGGACCTCTCCATGGAGAACTACAAACCACTGCTCCAGGAAATGAGAGAGGACACAAACAGATGGAAAAACATTCCATGCTCATTGTTAGGAAGAATCAATATTGTGAAAATGGCCATACTGTCCAAAGTAATTTATAGATTCAATGCTATACCTATCAAGCTATCTAAGACCCTCTTCCCAGAACTGGAAAAAAACACTTTAAACTTCATATGAAACCAAAAGAGAACCTGCATAGCCAAGTCAATTCTAAGCAAAAAGAACAAAGCAGGAGGCATCACACTACCAGACTTCAAAGTATATTACAAGGCTACAGTAATCAAAACTGCATGGTACTGGTACCAAAACAGAGATATAGACCAATGGAACAGAACAGAGGCCTCAGAGGCAAGGCTACACATCTACAACCATCTGATCTTTGGCAAACATGACAAAAACAAGCAACAGGGGAAGGATTCCCTGTTTAATAAATGGTGTTGGGAAAACTGGCTAGCCATGTGCAGAAAGCAGAAACTGGACCCCTTCCTGACACTTTACACTAAAATTAACTTCAGATGGATTAAAGCCTTGAACATAAGACTGAACATCATAAAAACTTTAGAAAACCTTGCAAAACCATTCAGGACATAGGCATAGGCAAGGATTTCATGACTAAAACACCAAAAGCATTGGCAACAAGAGCCAAAATAGACAAATGGGATCTAATTAAACTCCAGAGCTTCTGCACAGCAAAAGAAACAATCATTAGAGTGAACTGGCAATCAACAGAATGGGAAAAAATATTTGCAATCTACCCATCTGACAAAGGGCTAATATCCAGAATCTACAAAGAACTAAAACAGATTTACAAGAAACAAACAAACCCATTCAAAAGTGGGTAAAGGATATGAACAGGCAGTTTACAAAAGAAGACATATATGAGGCCAATAAACATGAAAAAATACTCATCATCACTGGTCATTAGAGAAATGCAAATAAAAACCACATTGAGATGCCATCTCACACCAGTTAGAATGGCAATCATTAAAAAATCTGAAGACAACAGATGCTGGAGAGGATGTGGAGAAATAGGAACACTTCTACACTGTGGGTGTGAGTGTAAATTAGTTCAACCATTGTAGAAGGCAGTATGGCGATTCCTCAAGGACCTAGAAATAGAAATTCCATTTGATCCAGCAATCCCATTACTAGGTATATATTTAAAGGTTTATAAATCACTCTGTTATAAAGACACATGCACATGTATGTTCATTGCAGCACTGTTTACAATAACAAAGACCTGGAACCAACCCAAATGCCCATTGATGATAGACTGGACAGGGAAAATGTGGCACACATACACCATGGAATACTATGCAGCCATCAAAAATGATGAGTTAGTGTCATTTGTAGGGACATGATGAATCTGGAATCCATCATTCTCGGCAAACTGACACAAGAACAGAAAATCAAACACTGCATATTGTCACTTATAGGTGGGTGTTGAACAATGAGAACACATGGACACAGGGAGGGGAGCATCACACACTGGGGTCTGTTGTGGGGACTAGGAGAGGGACAGCAGAGGGTAGGGAGTTGGGGAGGGATAACATGGCGAGAGATGCCAGATATAGGTGATGAGGATGGAGGTAGCAAACCACATTGCCATGTATGTACCTAGGTAATAATCTTGCATATTCTTCACACGTACCCCAGAACCTAAAGTGTGATTATATAATCAAATACTTTGGAAGAGATTTATCAGAAGAGAAATACAAAGGTTTAATGTATCCTTAAAGTAATTATTCAAAACACAAACTTGCAGAAAGGCAGGCAATGAGGCAACAGATTGAGATAAAAAGGTATCTCATAAAAGGAATATAAGCAAGCAAATAATTCCATTGCATGAATTAAGACTCAATGAAAAGCAGTAAAGAAGAAAATCATCCCTTAATGAAACAGATTAAACTAGAAAAGTGGGACAGTGGTTCCCTAAGTGATGTAATCATGAGAAATATGAAGGAGAGAGTTGGAAAATTACCTGTTAGGTACAATGTTCACTATTTGGGGGACGAGTATACTAAAAGCCCAGATTCCACCCCTACACAACACATGTGTGTAAGAAATCTGCACATGTATGAGCCGACTATATGAAAATAGAAAAAAAAAGAAGAAATATGAAGGGTAGGGAAAGATGCATGAAAATATACATTCCTAGGGTCAAATGTAGGAAATTTTGATTCAGTGAGTCTTGGGTCGAGCTAAGAAATCTGTATTTGCAAAAATTTCCTGAGACGATGCTGAATCATCTGATTAATCTGGTTTAGAAACTCACAAGGTCAGCACATACTTGAGATAGTCACCAGAGTTCAGAGGCAGGAAAAAGGCAAGTGAAAATAATTAAAGAAAAAAAGATTGGACTAAGAACATGGTCACAGTATACACAGCAGATGTACGAGGGAAGTCGATGAGGCAGCAATTAGAACCAAGGCAACAGAAACCATTTCAAAAATTTATATGGAAGAAAATTTCCCTTAGACGAAAAAATATCTTTACTTTAAAAAGATTTACTATAGACTTACTGAAATTAGAAAATCACTTGGATCTTCTCAATATTAACTCTAAGAAAAAGACACTTCAGAAAATCTTGGACAAAGAAATAGAGCCCCTGAAAGACAAAGATGTCAATGACATTTGTCTAAGTGGTTTTCAAGGAGAACGGTGATTTTATGATTCCTCAATTTTTTTATTGGCCCAAGCTGTCCATAGTAAGTGAAGGCAGCAAGAAGATATTTTCAGCCAGGGAAGGGCTCTAGAGTGCTGCTGTCCTTCATGATAACCGAGACAACAAAGAGTATGGAAACAAAGGAATATAAGCATTTTAAAATAACAATTTCGAAGAAGAATGTAAATATTATTCTTGAAACAAGAGGTTCGCACATATGAGAATCGATAATTCAGTTCATCTAGACTGGGACAACAATCTTAAACTGGAATCACAAAAACTGGAAGGCTGGTGGTATGTGTGGGGAGCTGAAGGAGGACTGTATGGTAATTTCTTACTTGTACGCAGGGGTGAATCAATAGATGTTTGTCCTTAATATTCATAATTTGAGAAACTAAGGTTTAGAACATAGATTTCAAAAATGCATTAGTATTAATTAAACATCTGACAGTAACTATCAGAGGAACTGAAGACAGGTACCACACCATCCAAATTCCTCAGGTGGGGTGGAGGAAAGAAATTAAAAAAAAAAAAAAAACGACAAACTCAGGCCATATAGCAAAACTAGCTCCCCCTTCAAAGAAAAAAAGGTGGGCAAAGGGAAAAAAATTAAAAAGTCAAATGTAAACTGAGAGAAGAAATAATAGCTTTTGTACATATATGTACTTCTGAAAGACTGAAAGTATATAACACCAAAATATTAAGCCATTTCTATGTTTAGAGAACTTTGTTTTTTATTTCTGCAAAACTATTTAATTCCCTGACAATGATGTTGTATTACATGTGTGACTGAAAATAAAACATAAACCTAAAATTCTCCTTCACTTGTATGAATGAACACTGATCACGAAGCCACTCACTAAAACTAGAAACGACCAGCGTTGCTACCATGGCTAAGACTGGTACTGGCAGTGATCATTCAACTTGTTTCGCTAATTCGACTCATTTCCCAGAACAGGATGCACAGGTGTCGTTCGTTTATTTAGTCACAACACTGATTACTCTTACAATTGTGCTCATCCCTGCTTTTTTCAGCACAAGCACTGCAGTGATAGGAAAGAGCCCTGGGATGATGGCCTGTGTGTGCATGCAGAGGGCCTGGGACCTGGGCTCACAGCCGTGTGACACTGGGTGCTCTGCCGCAGGATCATCCCTTGCAGGGCTGTGAGGGTTTACTGTTGACATTCCAGTACTGTAGTAACATATGCTTTTCTGCTTCTCTCTCTACTTCAGTCTCAGCCCTCATACTTGCCCCATTACAAACTACAAACTCCAGCCATACCGAACAAGTCAGTTCTTGAATCTCACCAGCATCTCTGGAATGCTTTCCCTGTTTAGCCTCAGTTTTGGAGTCTCCTGTTTCTTGACTGCTGAACCTCCCCCTTTTAAAGGAAGTTAGGAGCCCCTTTTGGTGACCTCATATTTATCTCATGCTTAGTCATTTGTCTCCCGAGGAAATGTCTGTCTCATGACAGAAACATGGCACTCTTATGGGCAGGGAATGTGTGGTATTTGCCTTCCAGCATTAGCAAAGGGCCTGAAAAACAGAAGGTACTCACACATAGTTATTGCAGGGAGGGCTTCTCTGAGTTGATTCACTCCAGCTCCCACCCGCTCCCTCCTTCCCTCACAACTCTTTTGCTGGTGGGAGAGAACCTAAGCTCTCAAAGCCAGTGTCTGCTGGAGGCTTGTTTCCTGAACTTCTGATTGCCAACAGTCACCTCCTCCCTGTGCACAGTTGAGATTTTTATGTAACAAAATAAGTTGACAGGGGCTCGGTGACAAGTTTGCTGTGTTATGGGGCTTCAGCTGCATTGAAAATCCTTCTTATCTACCTCCTACACCAAGTCCCACCACTCTCTGGGTAGAAGCCAACACCAGGCTTGCTCAGCTTTCTGTATTATGATCCCAAGTGTGTCACTTCTGAAAAAGAAGGAATGTTCACAAATAGCTGATGTTGATGTTGAATATTTCCAAGTTGAAGAATTTCTTCACCAACACCTGTCTTTTAGAATAAGTAATGAATCTTTTGTTTTTTAAACTTACAAGTTAAGGCCAAGAAGGAGTGTCCCATTTTCAGGACAGGTCAGAGGAGTATTGAATACAGAAGGATTTGACTTACAGTAAAGTGTTAGTCACTAGGAGCTAAAGAGATATTTTAAAGAACCAGGGTTTATGTACTCCATTCTCCTCTAACCTCCTCTGTGATCACTGGCCTTGTCAACCTTTGTGGTATAACCTGTAATCCAATCACACTGTATTCAGTGACCAAATAGCCCATCTGGTGTATGTATGTGTGTGGTGGGGGGGGGACATGTCTGCGTGTGTGTGTGTCCTATCCCTTCAGTACCCATCCTGCAAACCAATAATCATCTTTTAAGATGTAGCCCAAACAGTACATCTGCAAAGCACTCCCACAGTTAGAAATGGAAGAAACTATTAATACTTATGTCATTGTATTCTAATTTATCTGTTTACACATCTCTATTTACGTATTTATTCAAAAATCAGTAATTGCGCATCAGGCACCAGTCAGTAAGCTCTTTGAGTACCTGGCCTGTGTCTGTCGTTCCTATCATGCTAGACCTCAACACTGTACCTGGCATAAGTTATGTACACAATATCTCTTTGGTGCATGAAACAGTGATGGAAAGACAAAACCCAGCCCTTTGATATTCAGGAATGACTATGCTCATTTTGTAGTAAACAGATGCCTGCCTTTGTATCCAAGATATGTAGGAAATTCACCACAATTTCCTCTTCCCCTTCCCCTCTCCCTGTTTCTTCCCAGCTCCTCCCTCCCCCTCCTCCTTTTTAATAAATTACTTATTGTCAGGAAGTTATTCTCAAATTGGAATCACACCTCCCATAATTTGAGCATCATTTGGAAGCTGCCTTTCTATTCTGTTTTTGAGACAGGGTCTCATTCTGTTACTGAGGCTGGAGTGCAGTGGAGTGATCATGGCTCACTGCAGCCCCAATCTCCCAGGCTCAAGCAATCCTCCCACCTCAGCCTCCCCAATAGCTGGGGCTACTGGCATGCACCACCATGCCCAGTTAATTTTTGTATTTCTGGCAGACAGGGATTCATCATGTTGGCCAGGCTGGCCTTGAACTGGTCTTAAGCCATCCTCCTGTCTCTGCCTCTCAAAGAGCTGGATTACAGGCATGAGCCACGATGCCCGGCTCTCCCTTTTTCTGAAGTTGCAAACATTGCTCTTTGTAACATTTGAAAATTATTCTAACATTTTGTCAGCCAGTCCCATTCCCAAAACCGTGTGAGAATCCCAGTTAACTTTACTGTGCTCACTGAGATTGGTTTTCAAGTCTAGATCTCTTTAAAATATGTTCTCCTGTGTCATGTTGAAGGTCTTTGCATCACACTGCAGTTGTGAGTCCAGAAATGTCCTAGCCCTGGTGAAGGTACAGGTCCCACTAAAGGAAGAACTTCCTGCATCTATTCAGATACACATCCAAGACCTCAAAGGTCCTCTACCTACTGTGTAACGCTCCCAATGTGGCTCATCCAGGACTGCTATGGTCAACTCACCCACAAATCCAGACTTTCCCTTCTCTTCCATTTGTGTATATTGCTTGCAGCTTTCCACCAGGATCACGTGTCCCCACTGCCCCCATCCTCACCCTGACAAACACTGAAAAGTAGTTGAGGTTGGTTTTCCAAGAAATTGTCCTCCCTCACTATTTAGGGGACTGGACATAAAGCTACTTTGTCCAGAGTCCCAAGTACAATGTCAAATTGTACCTGGCAAAGGATTTTTAGCAACTACTGATTCTCCCACAGCCTAGTGTGACATACTAAATGCTTTCTCCTTTTATCTTGCTATTCTGAGGGTGGCAAGGCGGTTTCCCATTAAAGTATGTGCCGAATCTTTCAGTTGTGCTCTGCTATCTACCACCCTAGGGAATGGTTAGCCATTGAATATTCTTCCTCTGGCACTAGGAACGCAATATGAAGTGTCAGGTTAGGTAAAACAGGAACAGGGAAGTAACATGTATTGAGGGCCTTTTCTATGGCAGGTATTGCACTTACGTGCAGCCTTGACCTCCGTGGCTCAAGCAATCACCTCAGCCTCCCTAGTAACTGAGACGACAGGCACATAACACCAGCCCAGCTAATTTTTGTACTTTTTGTAGAGACAGGGTTGCCCAGGCTGGCTCTAACCCCTGGGCTCAAGCAATCTGCTTGCTTCAGCCTCTCCAAAGTACTGGGATTATAGGCGTGAGCCACCACACCCAGCTCATATGTTTTTCTTCACTCCTTAAAACCACCTCATGACGTAAGAAGATGTTATTCCCATGCTGCAAATTAGTTCATTAAGATTTGGCAAGATTTGGCATCAGTAATCTGATGATAGTCACATGATCACAGCATCTGAGCCCAGCTCTGACTAACTCTAAAACAATACCAGGATTTTCCTTCTAGAAAAGGTAATTAAACATCAGGATATGTTATCAGAGAAAGCTAAATATGATCATTTTCTTGAAAGCTTAAAACAGGCACAACTGCTCTCTTCTATGGATAGGTCATACATGGTATTTTACCTAAAATCAGGAGTATGGACAATACAACCTTTAAAAGTTTCTTTTGGGTCTATGATTTTTATCATGATAGAATTAACTTCATGAGTTGAGGAAGAAAGGGCCTTATGCTTCAGGAATTCTACCCATACTGTGTCCATTTGAAATTTTCAGTGCTCTAGATTAAGGGACAAGACTCTGCAAACCAAGCAAGTCCTAGCAATTGCTGGCTTGGAAACAGTCATCCCTGTCACACGTCAGCTCTGCTTTTGCCTATCAGTGTCCCTGTACATGCCCTGGGTTTTAAGGTATTGATTGATTCAGACCCCTCCAAAGCAGGTCTGACCCCTCAAACATGCTATCTTGACATGCTTTCTTTATTTTACCTTCTAGTCATGTCCTGCAGGGTGAGCAATACAGTACTGCCCCCTTAGCCACATTTTTGCTTTCTGCAGTTTTAGTTACCTAGGGTCAATCTCAGTCTGAAAATAATCACATGAAATATTCCAGAAATGAACAATTCGTAAGTTTTAAGTTGCATACCATTCTAAAGGACATGATAACATCTCATGCCCTCTCATGCACTGTCCCAAAGAGGGACATAAACTCAGCGTGTGTCCACACTGTAGACACTCCCTGCCTTGATTCTCAGGTGGACTGTCTTAATAGTGCAGTGTTTCTGTTAAAGTAACTCTTTATTTTACTTAGTAATTGCTCCAAAGCTCAAGAGTAATGGTGCTGGCAATGAGGATATGCCATAAAGAGAAGCCATAAGTTCTCAATATAATAAGGAAACAACAACAACAAAAAATGTATGCTGAAGTTGTTAAGATCTATAGTAACGAAGAACCTTCTATCCATTAAATTGTGAAGAAACAGAAAGAAATTCATGCATAGGTCTTGGAAGGCATCCCCTGCAGATAAGGGGAGACTATTCTACAGCTTTTACTCACTTAACAGTGTGGCACCTATCTAAAGACAAAAGTCTTGGGCCACAAGATTCCAGATTTAAATATACTGAAATCATGGATAGCAGATCACACAGAAAACATTCAACAGCTAAGCACAATGTATAACTACTCTACAGATCAAAGAAAGGTTGTGAAACTTAAAAGGACAGAAACAAAGATTAGCAAACAAGTTATGTTTTCCCAAAGACGTAAGTTCTTCACTTTTTGAAAGTGGATCTCTTCAGCGACAACTCAATGAAGCATGAAGTCAGTACATAAGGTGTACAAGTTAATAACCACTTGTTATTAATAGTTTCTGCAGCTATTTCATTTTAATATTTAATAGCAATTTTTATCCTTTTGCCTAATTATCAGGACAGTGAGTTTATGTTTAATTTTGTATTCCAATGTTGAAATGGACTAAAAAACAATGTATTAAAGAAGAAAATAAACCCTGATAAAGGTAATTTTTTCTCCTCAAACTATTAAGATGCTGATAAACTTTTAGACTATGAGGAAGAGAGGAGTTTGGTTGCCACTGCTGCTGTTTCTACCTTGTCTTATGGGATTTCTACTTGAAGGCATTCAGAGTCTATCAGCAAAGGCAGCAAATTAACTACTGGTGAAGTATTTCACTAAGTTCTGCTTTGCACACAGAAAGTCATTTACCGATAGTTTGGCCTCCCTGGGCTATAGAACACAGTCCTGTTGCTGGAAATTGACAGGACAGCGAAGGCATCCCTCCCTAACAATTTCCTGACAACCTCATGTTCTTGTTATTTAACATAAACAAGTAGAAATCTTCCAAAACCCAAATTAATGTTAATCAACACTCTGTAAAATGTCGATCATATCAGTATATTGACATTAATACTCTAGCTCACTGGGAGAATAAAGAATGAGCTGCCACTTATCTCTAAGATTAAACAAACATCTCTGCTTTCCCTCTGTCCTATTTCACTAACAACCTCATAAAGAAAGAGGGCCAGGCACAGTGGCTCACACCTGTAGTCCCAGCATTTTGTGAGGCTGAGGCATGAGGATTATTTGAGCCCAGCCAGGAGTTTGAGACCAGCCTGGGCAAAATAGGGAGACACTGTCTCTATAGAAAAAAAAATTAGCCAGGCTTGGTCGTGTATGCCTGTAGTCCCAGCTACTTGGGAGGCTGCGGCAGTAGGATAACTTGAGGCTGGGGAGGTCAGGGCTGTAGTGAGCTATGATTGTGCCACTGCACTCCATTCCAGTCACAGAGTGAGACCCTGTCTTAAAAAAGAAAGAGAAAAGAAAGGAAAGGAAAGAGAGAGAAAGAGAGAAAAATGTACAAGCTGAAACTCTGCCAAACCTGCTAGAGAAGGAACAAAGACAATTCCTCGAAATGCATGAGGAGGCATGGGGAGGGTAGGTGGGAGAGGAGCAGGCTGATTAAAATCAGGGCCTTCCTCACATCTCTTTTAAAAAATGAAGCAAAACTCTGGTGTCTGTCCTGAATCTGTTGGCTGTAGCCGCAGCTTTGAGGAGTGGTGCTGATCAAGTGGCCTCACGGCGTTTCTGCAGTCTGTGCAAGCACAGCCTGATGGAATGATGCGGCAGTGATTTTGTTCTTGCTTTTCTGATGGGTCCCTGAGGGTGATTCTGAGTAATTGTGTCTCTGTTCCTGCAGCTGCGATAGGGCGGTCCTCTCTTTCTCCTTCCCATGAACTCACTTCAACACTGAGAGGATGTCTCTTCAGAAAAGGTGGTTTGCAGCCCCTTGCCCTGGTTGGGGCTCCTCCAAGGCATATTTTCACACATCTTGTAGTCTCATCTGGGTATGGGTGTGAACAGAGGGCAAGCACAGATGAAATGGTGTTTCTGAATAAAAGAATGTGCTACCCAGGGGGCATGACCAGTACTTAACTTGCTGCCTGTGTTCAATAGACTGTGAGCTCCTCAAGGGCAGGGACTATGTCTCATTTGTTTTTGTACCCTCGGTGACTAACACACATTCATTTGTTCATTCATTTATTTAACAAACATTTACTGAGAGCTGGAGGTCCAAGATGAATAAGGCACAGGCTTCAACAAAGAAGTAGACATTTCATCTGCCCCACAGGCTGTATTGCCATGGAATAAATTTACAGAACATTGCAAGATACACAAATATACACTCTAAAGAAAAAATGTAAAAGCTGAACTGTCTCATTCATAGACTCATGCATGTCAAAGATGAATGGGAGCTGCTTTTATATAGATTAGGAAACTAATTGCCAGGGATGACAAATTCTTGATCTTATGCTCTCTTTACTTTGTGCGAGAGGCCCATGGAGATGAAGTATTTCAAGTAGACATTTCATTTTCTCTATCATTCTTGCCCTTACAACTTAATTTTGTCATGTACATATTCATACCCACATATGTATATTATTATTTTTAATATTTTAATTCCCTGCCAGGCATGGAGGTTCATGCCTGTAATCCCAGCACTTTGGGAGGCTGAGAAGGGCAGATCACTTGAGGCCAGGAGCTTGAAACCAGCCTGGCCAACATGGTGAAACTCTATCTTTACTAAAAATAAAAAATTAGCTGGGGTGTGTTGCTGCATGCCTGTAATCCCAGCTTCTTGGGAGGCTGAGGCAGGAGAATCACTTGAATCCAGGAGGCTGAAGTTGCAGTGAGCCAAGATTGTGTCACTGCACTCCATCTTGGGTGACAGAGTGAGACTCTGTCTCAAAAAAAATTTTATTTCTAAAAGTTTACATAATTCCATGCTCTCTAGGCTGCAATTTAAATAAAGATTATGACCCAAATTCCTAGAGGAGCCAGGATATAAAACAAAGTAAAGCCAGAGAAAGGAACAGGGGTCAGAACAGAACATACTGGAAAGACATTCTCTTGTTTCAGTTACCTATTCTAAATTTGTGGCTTAAAACAATCATTTTACTTTGTTCACACTTTTGTGGGTAGGGCATTTCTGAAGGGCTCAGCTGGGTGGCTCATCTCTGATCCTTGTGATATCACCTCATGGGGATGATGAATGAATGGCTTCTACATTTGTGCATCTGGCACCTTAGTGCTCCTTGACCTTTCTGTCTTTCTCCACATGCTGTTTCTCCCTCTAGGGCCTCTTCCTGTGGCTTGACCTTCTCATAGCATGGTGGTCTCAGGGCAGCTGGCCTTGTGACATGGTGCCTCACTGCCCTGAACACATGTCCCAACAGACAGAAAGTGAGCCCATGCATGCCCAGCTTAGCCTCACTTCTCTTATTTCACTGATAAGAGAAGTCACCAAGCCTTTCCAGATCCCAGAGGAGCAAACCTAGACCCCACCTCTCAAGTAAATAAATGTTAAATAATTCAGAAACATCTATGTGCCATAGTCCAGGAAAGCACCTCTATATGCCAGATTATTGCATTGTGTGACTGTGGCCTGGTCTGAATCTGTTCAGGCTGCACCATAGACAAACTGGGTGGTTTATAAATGACAGAAATGTATTTTTCATTGTTCAAGAGGCTGAATGTCTGGGATCAGGGTGACAGTGTGATCAGGTTCTGGTGCCAGCTGTCTTCTGAGCTGCAGATGCCAACCTCTCCTTGTGTCATTGCATAGTGGAAAGCAAGTGAGAGAGCTCTCTGGGACCCCTTTTATAAGGGCACTGATCCCACTCATGAGGGAGCCATTTTCAAGACCTAATCACCTTGCAAAAGCTACACCTTCAAATGCCATCACATTGGGATTAGTGTTTTGATGTATCAATTTTGGGAGGGCACAAACACGCAGTATATGACAGGCCCAGTGTGAAAATAGTTTAAATTTTAAAAATAGAAGATAAACAATTATATTTTAAATTGTTGAAATCTGGTTTTAAATATTGGTAACTAATTCCAATTTTCTGAAACCCGCTGTGTGGCAGACACGCATATTCACAGAAATTGTCCATGCCCACCAGTAAGTACCCTCTGCTTAAAGCACTAAACCAAATTCTTATTAAAAAGTTTTAAAATTCCAGGTACAGTGGTTCACTCCAGTAATCCCAGCACTTTGGGAGGCTGAGGTGGGCGGATCACCTGAGGTCAGGAGTTTGAGACCAACCTGGCCAACACTGTGAAACCCCATCTCTACTAAAACTACAAAAAAATTAGCTGGGCATGGTGGCAGGTGCCTGTAATCCCAGCTACTCAGGAGGCTGAGGCACAAGAATTGTTTGAACCCGGGAGGCAGAGGTTGCAGTGAGTGAAGATTTCACCTCTTCACTCCAGTCTGAGCGACAGAGTAAAACTCCATTAAAAAAAAAAAATTCAGACTGACATTTATTGGGAACTATTTTGCCTACAACTTAAAATAACAATTTTAAAACCATTTCACTGTCTTTGTTAAGAGACTTGAAACCCACCAACAGTAGATAAGGAATCTTTCTATATAACTCTATCATGTCTACAAGAGAATATCAAATGTCTCCTACTCTGAAATTTCCCTTTTCCCATTTCTTTCTTGGCCAAATTATGAAGAATATAGTGAGTTTTATTTCTTGTTGAATTTGACTAAGGCTGATGAAGAATATAGTGAGTTTCATTTCTGGTTGAATTTGACTAAGAACTAGAAATGTAAGATGATGATGGAAGTATGGACTTAATGCTCCAAGGGAAAAACAAAAAAAAACCAAAAGGAGTCCCAGAAACTGAGTAAGTCACTGATATAAATAGCCCCAAATCCAGATTAGTAGTTCTCAAACTCTAGTGACAGAATCACCTTCTGATCCAGAAGAACTAGGAAATGTCCCAAGAATCTTCACTGTCAATTAATTACACTAGAGGATTCCGATGTAGGTGGGCCATGAACTGTATTGCTGGTATTCAATTACATGAACAGGCTTTTGACAGAGAGAAAAATGGGCACAGCTATAGTCAGCGTGTTGCCTCCTTTGAGGAGTTGGTGGTGGAGGTGGTAGCAATGCAGCCAAGATAAGAATGTATAGGGTGGACCCTGTTTCCCTGACTCAGTGTGGAAAATGTGCTAGGTGTAGGAAACAGGGGTTCTAGCTCTAATTTAGTATTGGCCAACTAAGTGAGCTCACAAGAGTCATTTCCCTTCTGAAGACCTCGGTTCCTCATCTCTAAGATGAGGAGTGTTGGCCTGGGCTCCAACAATGGCAAGTGCAATTCTTCACATCCCATTCAGGAGGCAGGTCCTGCTCATCCTGTGCACCAATCTCCCCCAATTCTCCTCTACTTAGCCACTTCCAACAGAGTAAAGTTAGCAAATGGGTTAAAACCAGTTTTCTAGCCTTGATGGAGGATCTCAATGATAAAGCTCTTTCTCTTCCTGCTTATGTGGCTACATGGTAGTTTTGGACAGAAAATCTGGTGGAAAAAAATCATGAAAGGTAGTTTTGGAGGGGAGAAAATAGTTCTGGGGACAGGTGCTAACCAAAAATGGTGACATGCATAAACTGACAGGGGAGCGGAATCGGGGGAAGATGGCCGACTAGGAACAGCTCAGGATTGCAGCTCCCAGTGAAAGTGCAGAGGGTGAGTGGACACTGCATTTCCAGATGGATTTTTATTGCCCACAGACCAGGAGATTCCTAGGCGGAGGAGCCCCTAGGGTGGCCAGTGCGGCTGTTTCTGCCCGCGCGGCTGCTTTGGGCACGCCCTGGTGCAGCGGTTCTCCGTACAAAAGACACTGGTTCAGGTGCCCTCTTAGCTGGCGATTGGAGCCCTGAGATGGCAGAGGCACCCATTCATCTGAAATAGCAAGCCAGGCAAGGAGATTCCTAGGCAAAAAAAACGCCAGGAATCTCAGTGCCGCTGTTTCAGCCAGCTCAGTGAGTTGCGGCATGGGAGATCCTGGCGCCTTTTCAACAGGCGACTGGAACACTGGGAGACAGTCGACCGTTCAACAACAACAACAGAAGACTCTGAGTCAGGGAGCCAGATGATCAGGCTTGGCTAGTCCCACCCCCTACCCCCCAACTTCCCCACCCCCCTCCCCCACTTCCTCACTCCCCCTCACCCTTCCCCCCCACCCCACCCCCCCCCATTGCCAACACACACAAAAAACCAGTAATTGAAAATGCTCTGGGTTGAGAGTTTCACAGCAAGCACAGCTGAACCCGGGACGGTCAGGCTTTGTGGGGGAGGGGCGTCTGCCGTTACTGAGACACTCCACCACTACGGAGGCAGTCTGCCCATCGCTGAGGCAGCCCGCTGCTGCTGAGGCAACCCGCCATTTCCGAGGCAACCTGCCACTACAGAGAGAGTCCGCCATAACAGAGGCGGGCCACCATTGCCAAGGCAGTTCTAACTACACCCATAGAGACAGGACTGCAGGGAAGATAACATGGCAGCTGGGCAGAGCCCACAGCAGCTCAGCAAAGCCTCTGCAGGCAGACAGTGACTACGCTGCCTCCTCGCTGGGCAGGGGAGACCTGAAAGAAAAAAAAAGGCAGCAGTACAATGGAAACTCATAAATATAGCCCTAAGTCCCTGGGACAGAGCACCTGGGGAAAAAAAAAAAAAAACCAAAAAAGTGAGTTTATGAGTTCTGCTGCAGCAGACCTAAACGTACCTGCCCAGAAACTCTGAATGACAATGGAGCTCACAGCTCAGGACTTGAGCTCCAATAAAGGACAGACTGTCTCCTCAAGCAGCTCCCTGACCCCCGTATATTCAAAGAGTCACCTCATAAAGGAAAGAACAGACTGACATTTGGTGGGCATCCTACTGGACAAAGACAGCAGCAGAGGAAACTGGTAGCCACCCTTACTGTTCTGCAGCTGCTGCAGGTGATCCCCCAGCAAGTAGGGCCTGGAGTGGACCTCAGCAGTCCTACAGCAGAGGGGCCAGACTGTTAGAAGAAGGAAGGCTAAGAAAAAGAAGTAACTTCAGCATCCACAAACTGGAAGTTCACTCAGAGACACAATCTGAAAGTCAGTAACTACAAAGACAACAGGTGGATAAGCCCACAAAGATGGGAAGAAACCAGTGCAAAAAGGATGAAAACACCCGAAACTGGAACACCTCTCCTCCTAAAAGAGATCACAACTCCTCACCAGCAAGGGAACAAGGCTGGATGGAGAAGGAGTGTGATGAAATGACAGAATCAGACTTCAGAAGGTGGGTAATAAGAAACTACAGTGAGCTAAAAGGGCATGTTCTAACCCAATGCAAAGAAACTAACAACCTTGAAAAAAGATTTGACGACATGCTAACAAGAATGGACAACACAGAGAGGAATATAAGTGAATTGATGGAGCTGAAAAACACAACACGAGAACTTCGTAAAGCACGCAAAAGTTTCAACAGCCGAATTGACCAGGCAGAAGAAAGGATATCAGAGGTCGAAGATCAACTCAATGAAATAAAACGAGAAGGCAAGAATAGAGAAAAAAGAGTAAAAAGGAATGAACAATATAGTACTGGAAGTTCTAGCCAGAGCAATCAGGCAAGAAAAAGAAATAAAGGGTATTCAAATAGGAAAGGAGGAAGTCAAATTGTCTCTATTTGCAGATGACATGATTGTATATCTAGAAGACCCCATCGTCTCAGCCCAAAATCTCCTGAAACTGATAAGCAACTTTAGCAAAGTCTAAGGATACAAAATCAATGTGCAAAAATCACAAGGATTCCTATACACCAATAACAGACTTAAAGAGAGCCAAATCAAGAACGAACTGCCATTCACAATTGCCACAAAGAGAATAAAATACCTAGGAATACAACTAACAAGGAACGTAAAGGACCTCTTCAAGGAGAACTACAAGCCACTGCTCAATGAAATAAGAGAGGACACAAACAGATGGAGAAACATTCCATGTTCATGGTCAGGTAGAATCAATATCATGAAATGGCCATACTGCCCCAAATAATTTACAGATTCAATGCTATTCCCATCAAGCTACCAATGACTTTCTTCACAGAACTGGAAAAAACCACCTTAAACTTCATATGGAATCAAAATAGAGCCCGCGTAGCCAAGTCAATTCTAAGCAAAAAGAACAAAGCAGGAGGCATCACACTACCGGACTTCAAACTATACTACAAGCCTACAGTAATCAAAACAGCATGGTACTGGTACGAAAACAGAGATATAGACCAATGGAACAGAACAGAGGCCTCGCAGGCAACACAACATATCTACAACCATCTGATCTTTGACAAACCTGAAAAAAACAAGCAATGGGGAAAGGATTCCCTGTTTAATAAATGGTGTTGGGAACACTGGCTAGCCATGTGCAGAAAGCAGAAACTGGACCCCTTCCTGACGCCTTACACTAAAATTAACTCCAGATGGAATAAAGACTTAAACATAAGACCTAACACCATAAAAACCCTAGAAGAAAATCTAGGCAAAACCATTCAGGACATAGGCATAGGCAAGGACTTCATGACCAAAACACCAAAAGCATTGGCAACAAAAGCCAAAATAGACAAATGGGACCTAATCAAACTCCACAGCTTCTGCACGGCAAAAGAAACAGTCATTAGAGTGAATCGGCAACCAACAGAATGGGAAAAAATTTTTGCAGTTTACCCATCTGACAAAGGGCTGATATCCAGAATCTACAAAGAACTAAAACAGATACACAAGAGAAAAACAAATGAGCCCATTCAAAAGTGGACGAAGGATATGAACAGATACAAAAGAAGACATACATGAGGCCAACAAACATGAAAAAATGCTCATCATTACTGGTCATTAGAGAAACGCAAATCCAAACTACATTGAGATACCATCTCATGCCAGTCAGAATGGCGATCATTAAAAAATCTGGAGACAACAGATGCTGGAGAGGATGTGGAGAAATAGGAACACTTTTACACTGTTGGTGGGAGTGTAAATTAGTTCAACCATTGTGGAAGACAGTGTGGCGATTCCTTAAGGACCTAGAAATAGAAATTCCATTTGACCCAGCAATCCCATTAGTGGGTATATATCCAAAGGATTATAAATCGTTCTACTATAAGGACACATGCACACAAATGTTCATTGCAGCACTATTTACAATAGCAAAGACCTGGAACCAGCCCAAATGCCCACTGATGAAAGACTGGACAGGGAAAATGTGGTACATATACACCATGGAATATTATGCAGCCATCAAAAATGATGAGTTCGTGTCCTTTGTCGGGACATGGATGAACCTGGAAACCATCATTCTCAGTAAACTGACACAAGAACAGAAATTCAAACACCGCATGTTTTCACTCAGTGGTGGGTGTTGAACAATGAGAACACATGGATAGGGAGCATCATATGCTGGGGACTGTCAGGGGGAAATAGAGGAGGAACAGCAGGGGGTGGGGAGGTGGGGAGAGAGAGCATGGGGAGAAATGCCAGATATAGGTGAAGGGGAGGAAGGCAGCAAATCACACTGCCTTGTGTATACCTATGCAACAATGTTGCATGTTCTTCACATGTACCCCAAAAACTAAAATGCAAATAAAAAAAACCTGACAGGGGAGTAGCATCTAGCAGCCTGCAAGCCAATCCCAGCTCTATTTTGGTTAACATGGTGATGAAGATCTTTGTGGTTTCCTCTCGGGTATCCCACATCCCAGGACAATCAACAGGAGGGGCTGGGTTGGGATTAGAGTGAGCAAATTTGTGGTCTTGTACATGCATAAACTTGAGAGTAAGTGCCTCTTGATATTTTAGGCCAAGCACTTTGCTTGCCTTACCTCATCCTGGCCTTAAAAGGGAGTATATTAGAACAATAGAGTTGCAAGCTCACTGTGAAGTTTCCATCTCTCCAATAGACCCCTTAGACCAAGTGGGGGTGCACTGTGTAGAGGAGAAAATGCAAACAGATCAGGCCATACTAGGCCATAACTTCTGAGGGGCACTCGATGTAATGGACAAAAGCTTGGAATTTATATTGGGTTAGCTGTGCAGCTTTGGTTAAGTTACTTAACCTCTAAGTTTCAGCTTTCTGATTTATAAAGTGGGAATAAGAATATCTTCTTGGCAGGGAGGTTATAAATATTGAGAATGTACATATATATATATGTATGTGGAACTTGGCATATAGTATGTGGTCATTACATGGAAATTCCTTCCTGAATTCCAGCTTCCATTCTGCCTCTAGTGACTGCCAGGAAATGAAGCAAGGAAGCCCTGTAGGTCTTTGTATTTCATTGTTGACTTTCTGACTCACTGTTGCATTCTGTTTTAACTCCCCCTATCCCGCTCAGGTTGAACCTAATGTGGGAAGGTTGACAGGACAATGCTGGAACCTTGCCCACTAGGAAAAATCTCCCAGGGCTGCTGAGCGGTCAGAGTTCCAGGAAAAAAACACCACAAAGGCTTGTGTCATAGGCCAACTTCGTAAGAATTATAGGTACCATCTCCTTATATGATTAGTGTATGGTTGGTCCAGTGCTGAGCACTTTATAAACATTATCAAAGTCAGACCTTGCAACTTTGTAAGAGGTAGATATAACTATTTCCAGTTTAGGGATGAGGAAAGAGAGGCTAATGTGGCTAGTAAATTGCAGAAGTGGGATATGAACTGGATTTGTTCCTGAGCTCTTAACCATTGTTACCTGTCGATCATTCATCACTCTGGAAATGGAAACAACACAAGAAGAGTTCCCAGCCCTCATGCAGAATAATAGCACTGGTATGTGATACAGGACAGTATAATACAGCATGTAATAGCTCAATTAGACAGTAAACTCCTTGAGGGCAGGGACTTGTTTTATTCTTTGGTATCTCCATTTTTTTTAGTGTAATGAATGGCTCTCGGCAGGAGCTCAATCATTGTGTCTTGGATGTACAGTCGGCCACATAATGACATTTCAGTAACAACTGAATCACATATACAAGGGTGGTCCCATAAGATTATAATGGAGCTGAAATATTCCTATCACCTGGTAACATCATAGCCATTGTAACATTACAGTATAATTATTATGTGTTTATAAATTTAGTATAGCCTAAGTGTACAGTGTTTATAAACTCTACAGTAGCGTTCAATGTCTTAGGTCTTCACGATCACTCACCACTCACTCACTGACTTACTCAGAGCAACCTGCACTCTTGCAGTTTTCATTTATGGTAAATGCCCTACACGAGGGTCAATTTTTAATTTTTTATCCTGTATTTACACTGTACCTTTTCTAAGTTTAAACATGTTTTGATATTGGAATATTCATTATTGTGTTAAAATTGCCTACAGTATTCAGTACAGGCTGTACAGGTTTGTGGCCTGGAGCAATAGATTATACCACATATCCTAGGTTTGTAATGGGCTATACCATCTCCGTTTCTGTAAGCACACACTGTGATGCTTACACAATGAAACTACCTAATGATGCATATCACAGAGCATATTTCTGTCATTAAGCGATGCATGACTATATAAGCAAATAAAGTGATATATGCCAAGGTGTATGGTATAGACAGAGATACTGGTGAGAATTCACAGATCCAGAAAGGTTGGTAGTGGTACAATGAGGAGGGCCAACTTTACAGAGGACAGAGTAGAACCTGAGCTGGGATTTGGAGAGGTCAAAAAGGACAAAGACAAAAAACACATAAATGAAGGCATGATGAAGTGTAAGTGTGGGGTGTTGAGACAGTGAGGAAGACAAGCTGCTAAGAGAATTATCTGTTCAACTAGCTGGTGGTGCAAGGAGCCAGTTAAACCACTAGTCCCTGGTGGCTTGTTGGAGTAAGACTGTATTAACTAGAAACAGGTCAAGAGCCATGAAAATAAGGTCAAAGGACAGGGTAGGTTGGTCTAGGCTTAAAAAGTAGGGAGTAAACTAGAGCTGGCTAGACTGCAGGAGACACATTTCTCCACCCATGGTAGAGGATATGCAAATATAACTTTTGGTATCTGGAAAATACATAAAAGGAAGACAAGTCAGCCGTGAAGAATGTGGAGGAGGAGGAGTACCAGGAAAGGTGCTGAGAGAACGGATACCGGGGCCAACCACCATCTCCATTAGGCTTTTCCTGCACCGCAGCAGCCTGCCTGCTCTCCGGAAACCCTGGATGCATCTGTTTATTCTATAAAATGAACTCAGGGAAATCATAATTATCGAGGGATGTCACAGGCTCAGGCATGAGACCCCCAAAAGCCATATAATCCCTTTAGTAGGGTTTTCAGATTAGATGTAGTAAACAAACTTTAGAAAATTATATATATATATATATATATATATATAATTTCATTATAGTTTTATATACATGCTAATATACATTTATACAAATAATTTTAATATGGGCTAAAGAACTAAGTCTAAAAATAGAAGACCATAAAGGATGGTTATGTCTTGAGGCTGTTTCCATGCTTATCTTTCCCAACTGAATATTCCTGAAAGATGACAGAATTGTACCAGTTAGTTTTGCTCTCTCAATATATATTCAATCTATGTGTCACAGGCAGGAAGAAGGTGCTACTCCACATGAGCCTTCAGAACCCTAACGTTTTTCACCAAAAGCCCAGAATAATTATGTGAGCTAATCTCTGCCTCTAATTTATGGGATTGAACAGTTTTTCAGGGCTCACACTGTATCCTGAACCCGATGACCCATGAGATGTTAAAAGGCACTGACAGGGAAAGAATTTTCTGGATGTGACAGGGATCTCTAAGAGCAGCCCAGGTTCTGTGGAGAGAACTCACAGCACTCAGCACATAGTTGTGCTCATGGCTAAGATTTACTACAGAAAAAGGATACAAAGCAAAATCAACAAAAGGAAAAGGCACCTGGGACAGAGTCCAGAGAAAACCAGGCATGAGTGAACAAGAGTCCTTCCTTAGTAGAGTCATACAGGATGTGTTGATTTCTTCCAACAAGGAGTTGTGACAACACATGTGAAATGTTTACCAGGCCAGCTCACCAGAGACTCAGTGGCAAAGGTGGCTGCCGTTGTTGTTGGCAAAGACAGGGTCTTGCTCTGTAGCCCAGGCTGGAGTACGGTGGTACCACTATTCCTCATTGTAGCCCTAAACTCCCAGCTCATGGGAATCTCGTGCCTCAGTACCCTTTTAACCCCATGGCCCACCTTGAATAGCTGGGAATACAGGCACACAACACCATGCCTGGTTAATTTTCTAAAATTATTTTGTAGAGATAGTGTTTTGCTGTGTAGCTCAGGCTGGTCTTGAACTCCTGGGCTCAAGTGATCCTCCTGCCTTGGTCTACCAAAGCACTAGAATTACAGGCATGAGGCCCTGGGCCCAGTCTCAGTGCCCAAGGTTTTTACTGGGGATCCTTCCTAGCATGTATCAAAATTCTAGGCTACCAGAAGGAAACCAAGGGTTCAGCATAAATGATGCTGTTTATACAAGCAGTTTAGGCACGGTGCACCATTCCGGTCAGAGAGATGTGGGGACCCTCCCGAACGAAACTTGAGTTTCTAGACACCAGCAGAGGCCAAACTTGCAATCAGGACCTTCTAAGGAAAACAATCTAAGGCCTTCTATGTTAACTGCTTTTTCCACAATGATCTCAAATGTGTGGAAAATGTGGGGAAAAGTGGGAAAAGTCTTCAAAAAATGGCTACCTTTTGAAGATTAATAATGCATATTAAAGGGTTTGAGAAGTACATTACAAAAGGCTGTTTTTTAAATGTATATTTTCCAAACTATTTGACCATAATAATATATGTTTCAAAAAGAACACTTATAACATCCTGTTGATACAAATGTTCTAGAGCACAAAGTTTGGGAGATCCTGGACTAAATAGATAAACCTCCATCACTGGTCTGGCCTCAGTTTTCACCGTCATTAAACACACTAGTAATAGCTTACATAGCTCTTACTGTGTTAACAGCCTTTTTTATACAATAACTCATTTAATCAGAGGTTGAACTAGGTTACCTCTAAGCCTGGCAAAGCCACAAAGTCGGGGGTTAAGAGTGCATGCACTGAATCTGACTGCTGGGGCTGGTTTCCCAGCTGTGCCAGTGGTCAGCTGTACGGTAAGCTCCTTAACCTTAGTGTGTCTCAGCTTCCTTACCTGTAAAATGAGAACAGTGCTTAGTATACACTAACACTGCTACCAAATGTGCTTTTTTTTTTTTTTTTTTTTTTGAGGCAAGGTCTTGCTCTATGGCCTAGACTGGAGTGCAATGGTGCCATTTCAGCTCACTGCAGGCTCTGCCTCCCAGTCTCAAGTGATCCTCCCACCTCAGCCTCCTGAGTAGCTGGCACTACAGACACGTGCTACCATACCCAACTAATTTTTGGTAGAGACAGGGTTTTGTCGCCCAGCTTGTCTTGAACTCCTGGCCTCAAGTGATCTACCCGCCTCAGCCTCCCAAAGTGCTGGGGTTACAGGCATGAGCCACAGTGCCTGATCGCTTATTATTTTTTTTTAAAAAGCAAATGAAGTTCTTTCCAGTTCAAGCAATTTTGATCCTTTGCTCCATGCTATGAATCACAGGAAGGCACAGATAACAATCTTATGGCTTAGAGACTACAGGATGAGCTGGTCAGGTGAGGGTGGCGTGAGGGAACCAGATCAGTCAAGCGTGGAGTTGGCCCATCTGGGCCAAGAAAGCCCTGACACCCAAGGCCAGTCAAAGCCAGAAGCCAGTTCCAGGGAGTAAACGCAGACTGTCACAGGCCAAGAGGCACCATTAATTTCCTGGGACTCTAGGACCGAGGCCAAGAACAGAAGTGATCTGTAAATACAGCAAGACTCTAAACAGCCTTCAATTAAACCTGGCAATTTCATCCATAGGCTTGGAGAAAGGTACCTCACAAGAAAATCCCTTCTGAATCAAGAGTCATACAGATCTTCATGGTAGAACAAAGAACAGGGAAAGATGCCAAATTGAAAAATGACAAACTGCCACTAGAATAAGCCAATTTTTAATATGCCTTAACACTTTTTTTTATCCCTTCTCAAACTATCTCCAGTTGAAGAATGTTCCGTATAACTGAATAATCCTTCATTGAGATATATGAAAAGTCAGCAATGTCATCCTGGAAAATGAAGGAGAGTGATTTATTTTGCAGGGTGTAGACACAGATGGGTGTAAAAGTATGGAGGGGGACCCCTCGGTGCACAAAGTGTGATAAAACAGTTGCTGAATGCTGAATATAGAACTTTAAAAGGGCTTGCGGAAGAAATTGGTTCTCCCTGAGACAATCTTAGGTTTGTCATGTCCATAATTGCTCCCACAGATATTTCCTGGTTGCTGCTTTCCTGAGGTTCTTCTATTGTTTAAAGTTGGGATCTAGAACATTCCACAGGCTTCCATGATGCTGTGTTTATCTACCCCTAACTAACACACTGAGCTCAGTACTTGGCACATAGTATATGCTCAATAAAAGTGCACTGAATAAATGAAGAGCCTTCATTTCCAGATCCTTCTACATTGAATGTCCAACATTTGTCTCTTTACCTAGCAATATCAGGTGCATCAAAGCTTGTTTCCTCCCTGAGTTCTGTCTGACTCCTTCAGGCAGTACCTATTTTCACAGTACAGAGCACTTTGTGGATCATAGCAGGAGCCACCTGCTGGGCACTGTGCCTCACACCTGTAATCTCAGCACCATGGGAAGCCCAGCTGGGAGGATCTCTTGAGTCCAGGAGTTTCAGGCCAGCTTGGGCAACATAGATCTCATCTCTACAAAAAACTGAAAAGCTAGCCAGGCATGGTGGTGCATGCCTGTAGTCCCAGCTTCTCAAGGGGCCTCAGTAGGAGGATTGCTTGAGCTCAGGAGGTCAAGGCTGCAGTGAGCTGTTACCAGCCTGAGCAACAGAGTGAGACTCTGGTTCAAAAACAAAAGCCCTTCACCTGTTTTCCGCTCTCTTACTTCACACAATCACCAGTAAGATCAGTCCTTTTCTCCTTTTATTTTACCGGTTAGTGAAGCTAAGAAAAGAAAGGAACTTGCCCTAGGTCCCATAGTAGGGAGTGGCAGAACTTCCTTTTCTAGCTGCTTCAGTCACAGCATTTACCTCCTCATGCTGTGGTTTGTCATGGTTTAACCATTTATAGTGTATGTCAACCGTAACTTGATAGCAGTGTTAACTAAATCAATAAAACCAAGGGTTTTATAGTCAGATAGATCTGAGGTCAAGCTCCAGCCCCTGTGATTCCTGTGTCTTGGTGCCTTGTTTCCTCCCTATAAAATGGAAATTACAGAAAAACCTACTTCCTGGTGTATATTGTGAGAATAACGAGTTAAAAGAATGTGAAGTGCTTAACTAGGTGCCAGCCACAGACTTTAATTAATACTAATACTCATTTAAAGGTGTGTTTGACAGCCACAGTGCCTAGGATTTGCTTGAGGCTTAGTGGTGTTAGACAAATGTCTATTAAGTGAATGACTACCTATATGTCTTTATTTGGGGATACAATGCAATAAGGCCCACACAGAAAGGCTAACCGTATTTTGGTTGCTTCAAAACAGATATCCTCATGTCCAGGATGCGAGCTTCATAAAATATGTGTGGTTTGGTGTATAGACCATAACATAGCAGATTCTTAATAAATGTGGTACCCAAATAGCCATATTCACAATGGGAAACCTGTTACCTCTTATGAGCTAGTCCTTTTCCATTTTACTTTTCTCAGTGTCATTCATAACTCTGATATTTTACTTCAGTTCTTTTGATCACACCCATCCTCTTCCTGAAATATCTCTATGACAATCTCTTAAGTCAAGAATGCAAAATCTACTCTTTCTCACCACATGGGACATGAGTCTCCAAAATCTAATTTTTCCTTGGCTACATCCTTATGAGCTATATGGTTCTTCTTCTTCTAAATATTAATGCAAAAAGGTGCTTACTTTGGCAAATTTGTATCTGTAATTTATTAAGTACAATGAAGGCATCAACTACACATCAGTGATAGTCAATGTCTCATGAAATGGTCTGATCATCTCACAATGATCACAGGGGACAGGGGATGTCTCCAGGCAGCAAGGGACTTACTTCCCAACTCTGCCTTTGGTTATTGCTGACTGGATCAAAGCTGGGTCAATTAGAGTTGCCAATCAGGGAATTTGGAATTGGGATGGGGAGGGGCAGAACATACTCCTTTTATTTTACAGGAAAGTGAGGTGAGGAAAAGAAAGGAACTTGCCCAAGGTCCTATAGTAGGGAGTGGCAGAACCTCCTCTGTAGCTGCCCCAATTACAGCATTTACCTCATTGTGCTGTGGTTTGTCATGGTTTAACCATTCACTAGCGTATGTCAACCCAACCTGATAACAATGCTATCAGGTTATGTATGCGTATGTAAGATTGACATACTCTAGAGAGACTAAGAAAGGAAAGAAACTTGCCCAAGTTCCTTTCTGGGAGCAGAACGTTGAGAAATTGAGAGAGAACTTGAGAGAGTTCTGAGGGCTCTGGCCACAGCCAGTCAACTTGAAAAGAGTAGGAAGTCATCTTCTGCCATTCTGTGAATTGACCTGCAGAGTGTGTCTAAAAAAATGAAGAAGCAGATTGAGAGAAAAGCAGAAACAAGGGAAAATGAGAGCGGATCATCTGAATTCTTGTTGGTTTTCCAGTTTGCAGTTTTCATTCTTCCTGAAGCCTTGCTGACTCTGTCTTGAAGCCCTGGTGAAGACTCCTTCTGTACGTATGTACATTAGGAGTATCCAAGCAACACCTACTGTTTTGTGAAAGCCACCTTGAGTTGATTTCTGTTCCTTGCAACCACAAGAATCCCAACTTATGAGCAGCAAAACTATGAGTACAATTAGAGTTATCAACAATAATCCTTATATTCATTTAACACTGTGCATATTTACAAACTGCTTAGTATTATTAATAATCTGCTACAAGCAAGTACTACAGTAATGCTGTTGAAGCAATCATCCAAGAACTAATAATTGGGTAGCAGCTGGAGGTTAAAAAGCAAGCCTGGAACAGGGAGTGGATTTACCGAAATGAAAAGTAATATGAGAAGTCATCAAATCACTGAGATAATTTCATTTACAAGAGTCCATCATGGTCAAATGGTTGTAGATCAGTAAGACAGCAAGGGGAAATTCTTTCTATTAGGAAAGAATAAAACCATGAAACAGATGGATTGCTGTATTAAAGATTAAAATTACAAGAGCACACACAACCAGCTATGCTTAGGTGGTTCAGGAAAAAAAAAAAAGCCTACCATCTTCATGGTTCCTAAGAAATGTGTACCATTCTTACAGATGCCAATAAAGCATTATACAACTGTCAATTTAGTAATGGAAGTGTCACCGAAGATTCATATTTAACTGAGACCAAATGTAATAGACAATGGGGAAAAGTGGTTGGTGGGGATCTAAATTAACCAACCGTGTTTGAGAAAATAATTGAGGCAATAAAAAGATCAATAGGAAATCAGGCCACTCTCCAGTACCTCAGGGCTCCTCAAAGGAATATTTTAAAAGAAGAGCATTTTATTGACTTGTCTCATTTTTAATGCAATAAGAAATGCAGGTAAGGTGCCTGGTCACTGTAGAAAGGGGTACACACACAAAGACCTATGCTAACTGTAGAGCCAGCAAATGACTGATAAAAAGGAACCTAGCCATATACCTCTCTCTACTGAATGTGGCCCTGCAGGTATGTCATAAAACAACAGAAACACTGTTCCAGATTCTAAAAATATGATAATTACGTTGCTTTAGAAAATTTGGAAAACCTGAGAGAATACAAAGAAAATAAAAATCACCTTAAACCACCATCCAGAGATGCCACTGTTAAAATATTGCTGTATTTATTTTTGTGTGTGTGTATAAAATTACATACTTAATTATATATATACTAAATACAATATTTTGATCTTTTTGTGATGTTTTCATATTCTTTTCACTTAATATCTAGTGAGCATGTTCTCTTGCCATTACATGTAATTTCAATGCTGCATCACATATCATTGTATGGTTTTGTCATAATTTAACCAACATTAGATACTAAATTGCTTTAAGTATTTGCTATGAAGTTAATGTTTGTGTCCCACGAAAAAAAATTTACATGTTGAAACCTGAATTCCCAAAGTGATGGCATTTGGAGACAGGGCTTTAGACAGGTAATAAGGTCACGAGGGTGGAGTCTTTAAGATGAGATTAACACCCGGGTAAGAAGAGACAGGAGAGAAATTCCTTCCCCTCTCTCCTCTAAGTGAGGCAACCGTCTGCAAATGAGGGCCCTCACCAGGCACTAGGTCTGCGGTCAACTTGATCTTGGACTTTCCAGCCTCTGGAACCATGAGAAATAAAGTTTTGTCATTTAAGCTACCCAGAAAATGGTAGTTTTGTTATAGCAGCCCAAACTAAGACATTTTTTTTTTAAACATTAAGGGAGGAAATAAGAGTGTGGTTTATTTACTTCCTTTCCCCGCCCCTCCCCCACTATCCATTCTTGCCTCCTCAGTCCAGCTCTGTGCCATGGAAGTGCCGGGCCCTGTGGACTATGCAGCCTGCCATCCCATTCCCTCTAGCTTCTGGATGCATTTTAGCCAGTGAGTGGTATTAGTGGGAGGCAGGAGGTGAGAGGTGAGGCTATTCTTTCCTCTTTCCACTCCGGTTGCACCTGATGGTTTTGGCACTGGCTGCTGGGCTCTGAAATGGTTCCTCCCTCCCGGCAGGCATCTGACCCCTCCTCCAAGGCTCTAGCTCTGCTCAGAGCTCCTTATCACACGCCCACACTTTTGCCACTTAGGCTTCTGCCTTGGTTGTTCTGGGGTGACTTAACAACCCTTGTGATTTCCTTTAACCTCTGCTAGTAATTGTTTCTTTGAATTCTCTTTAGATTCCCATCTGACTGTTATTAAAAATTTCAATGGACAACTTGTACATTGCAAATGATGACTCTGTGGAAATCATTTATTTATAAAAGGCATAAAAAAGTTAAACACTACGCAACCCCTATTTCAAATAATGAGAGGTTTGGTGCTAGTAAAATACTCACAACAAACATGTAAAGTAGAGGAATGGTCTAGATTCTAGAGCCTTCTTCCTGAATATATTCAGAAAGCTTCTCTCATCTTGGGTTCCCTCAATTCCTTTTCTTCTATAATTTTCATAAACCATATACCCCTTCCTTCCTCCCAGCCTTTGCTTATGCCCCTAAATGGAGTTTTCTTCCAACTTCCTCCTTGTGTCTAAGATCAGGCTACTTCCCTTTCTGAATTCTTGGGAGTCCACACCATCTCTCCTCAGAATTACTGAAGCTATGCTGTTCAGTATGGCAGCTGGCAGCTACCTGTGGTTATTCAAATTAAAATAAATGGTAAAGTCAGCTCCTAGTCACACTCACCACAACTCAAGTGCTCAACAGGCACATGTCGTTAGTGGTTGCTATACTGAACGGTGCAGAACTAGAACATTTCCATCACTTCACAAGTTCTACTGGTCAGAGGTATTCCAGAACACTTAATTATATATAGCACAAATGAGAATTAAATCACAGATATTCTTGTATTGTTTTCCAGTTAAATCACATTTGCAGAATCCAGAAATAAGAGGAGTCTGCCTTGCTTCATTCATTTGAGTCCAAAGAGTGCTTGGCATCCAGCAGGTACTTAGTAAAAATACTATCTGACTTGGATAATAACCATAAATATTTCTCAGTAGGACATTTAAAAATGCCACTATGGAAAACTGTGTGGAGATTCCTTAAAGAACTAAAAGTAGATCTGCCATTTGATCCAGTAATCTTACTACTGAGTATCTACCCAGAGGAAAAGAAGTCATTATATGAAAAAAAGAAAAAAAACTTGCATATGCATGCTTATAGCAGCATAATTTGCATTTGTAAAAATATGGAACCAGACCAAATGCCCATCAATCAACAAGGAGATAAAGAAACTGTGGTGTATATACATATGATGGAATACTACTCAGCCATAAAAAGGAATGAATTAACGGCATTTGCAGCAACCTGGATGGAACTGGATACATTATTCTAAGTGAAGTAACTCAGGAATGGAAAACCAAATATTGTATGTTCTCACTCATAAGTGAGCTAAGCTATGAGGATACAAAGGCATGAGAATGATATAATAGACTTTGGGGACTTGGGGGGAAGGGTGGGAAGTGGATGAGAGATAAAAGACTGCAAATTGGATTCAGTGTACACTGCTTGGGTGATGGGTGAACCAAAATCTCACAAATCACTACTAAAGAACTTACTCATGTAACCAAATACCACCTGTTCTCCAAAAGCTATGGAAATGAAAATTATTTTTTAAAATAATGAACTACTGATAATTGATGCAAAAGTGTAGAGCAAGGGGGTAGACTAGATAGTTTGGAGGTAGCAGTGGTGGGGATTCTTCCCGTCCCAGAAAAACGAAAAAAACTCTCTATCCTCCAAGACATCTTCTTTATGTACACAGAAAGAAATTTTCTAAAATATTAGAAATGATTATCCAACAAGCTAGACAGTCTGATCAAAGGAAATCATTAAAAAGATAAAAACGCATATCTCTATACAGAAGCTTACATATACCACCCACTAGACTTGTTCACAAAAAGTGAAAATTGTTTTTTGATATTGGTACACCTTTGACTGTGATTCCAGTTGACAAAAAAATACTAGTCTGTGTCTGAAGCCATTTAATGGAAGTGATAAAGCTATATACCCTAAATGATCCCCTCTCTTATCTTGCTGGCTTGAGAATTTTCACAAAATTTCAGTGTTTGATTTATTGGAATGGCCTTATAAAATCCATACTTCATCCTTACATTAATGTCTGGAAAGAATATCTTCTCAGAAGTAAAACCATTTACTATATACTATTTATTGAGATCTGTGCTAATAACTTTGCAAAAATATCCTTTTTAATCCTGATAGCAACTCTCTGAGGTAGGTATATTTGTTCTCATTTTATTGAAAAGAAAACTTACCTTCAGAGAGATCTGCCATTTGCCTAAGGTCATAGTGAGGGACAGAGTTGGGAGGCCAACTTAGATTCTTTGACTCCCAAGACCACAATGAGCCACTCTGTGACAGTCTATTCCACTGTTGACAAACATGATGCTGGAAATGGGGGCTGGTGTAGGGCACCACCAGCTGGCCCTGAAATGCTGTTTGTGGTCTCTTTTCCTCAGTACAGCTTCTTGTCCCTCTCAAGTCCTTTTCTGATATTCATTCAAACAAAACTTTGCAAGAAGAGACTCATGATATATACAAATGCCCACCTGCAGCTCAGGGAGGGAAGCACCCACAGGATGCTTTGAGCATACACCTCCAGCTCTCTTACTTGATGATAAACAAAACCTAATGTGAGTGAAATGTCTAGTGATCAAGTGGCTGCACCACTCCAATGGCATACTTGACACAGATATTCTAATGATTCCTTGGTTTACATTTTCATACTGGTCTCTCACTGGAGCTCCATACTCAGACGTCTAACTGCTTTCTTAGGTGTTTCAAAGGGACCTCAAACTTCACATGTCTCAAACTGACCTCTCTCATTTCCAGGACAACTCTATGCTTCATGCTTCTTCTTCTGCAGCACAGGAGTCTCTGCATTTGTGGCTGCTCATGCCAGCCACCTGCACGCACTCTTGAAGCCCCCTTTTCCTCCCAAATCCACTCCAGTACCAAGTTCTATTGATACTATCTGCCAACAGATCCACCCCTATTTGCTTTGTCTATAACCTCAGTTCTAACTATTGCCTGTTCTCTTCTGCATTTCTGCAAAATTGGACTATCTGACCTTCTGGGTATCATATCTGCTCTCATCCAATCCATCTCCCCACAGCTGTCAGCATAATCTTTTGAAAATGTAAATAGGATCTCATCACTCCTTTGCTTAAAATTGAAAGGGTAGATAATCAAAAGGTACAAAGTTCCCACTAAGCAGAAGGGATAAATTGTTGTGATCTATTGCACAGCATGGTGACTATAATTAATAATGATGTATACTTCAAAATTGCTAAAAATGTAGATTTTATTTTATTTTTTTAAGGTAGTGTCTTGCTGTGTTGCCCAGGCTGGAATGCAGTGGCGTGATCAAGGCTCACCACACTACTGGCTCCTGGGTTCAAGTGATTCTTGTGCTCAGCCTCCCAAGTAGCTGGGATTAGGGGCATGCACCACCACATCCAGCTAATTTGTGTATTTTTAATACAGACAAGGTTTACTATGTTACCTTAGAGGAACTCCTGATCTCAAGTGATTCGTCCGCATTGGCCTCCCAAAGTGCTGGAATTATAGACATGAGCCAATATGCCCGGCCTACAGGTGTAGATTTTAAATGTTCTCATCACAAATAAACCATTAGTATGTGAGATGATGGATACATTAAGCAGCCTAATTTAATCATTCTACGATCGATACATGGATAACATCACATTGTACTCCATACATATTATTGTCAAAAATAAAATAATGAAACTGAAAAAAATTCTTTAATGGCTTCTCATTGCGCTTCTTGGGATCCTATTCTAAATCCTTAATGTAGCTTTGAGGCTCCATGGGATGCAGTCTTTGCCTGTGTCCCAGCCACATAACTCTCTCTCAAACTCTGTGATTCAGCCTGCGGCCTTTGTTCAGTTCCTAGGAAATGCTAAACTCAGGCTGGGCACAGTGGCTCACATCTGTAATCCTTGTACTTTGGGAGGCCAAGGTGGGAGGAACCCTTGAGTCTGTGTTTGAGGCAATGTGCTGAGACACCATCTCTACCAAAAATTAAAAAATCAGCCAGGTGTGGTGGAGCACACCTATAGTCCCAGCTACTCAGTGGGCTGGGGTAGGAGGATTGCTTGAGTCCAAGACATCATGGCTGCAGTAAGCTGTGACTGCATTATTGCACTCTAGCCTGGGCAATGGAGTGAGGCCTTGTCTCAGAAAAAAAAAAAAAAAAAAAGAAAAAAAAAAAAACTCTCCTGCCTCAGAGCTTAGCATGTGTTTTTCCACTTATGTGCTTGCTGTTCTCCTATACTTCATCTGGCCAGACCACATTTCTTCTTCTTACTACCACTTAAAGGTCACTATTAATCCCCAGTCTAACTTAGAGCCTCTCTTTGCATTTTATATGTTCCGTTTACTGCCCTTAATACAACTTAACACATACTGTTATGCGTTAACAGTATGTGTTAACTTGTATTAACACAACTTAGCACTGGACAATGGTAACTGCTCTTTCAAATCCCATTAAGTCTCACATCCTTCTCACCATAGATTTTTTCCCAACAACCAGTGGCCAATTTCAGATATGAGTGACACTCCTGTTGTCTTTCATGAAGTCCAGATCATTCCTAACTTCCTACTTATCATTATCTTCTGCTTTTTTAGCCATTACCTTAAAAACAAATTTCAGTCTCTGTAAGCCTTGAATTTTAACATCTCATAATTGTACATATTTTTGGGGTATTTTTTTGGCTGTAGTTTTGGCACTATCCCTTACACATCTTCATTATCAATGCATAAAGAAGTCCACTGTTAAAGAGTGATTCTTCAACTCTTTCTCAACCTTTTCCTTCTAAGCCCAAGGCTTGTAAAGAGTAGGCTCCCTGGAATCTAAGTAATAAGTGTTTCAAATATCTTTAGTGTTGCAAATCTTAGTATCTACCAGAAGCTATTCTGAGGATGAGGAAACAAAAGTACTTGCAGTTCCTGACCCCAATGCCAGGTTAACCCAAGGGACCAACTGACTCCCAGTACAATTGCCTCTCACAATAGAAACTGCAAAGCCATAATTTTAACTCTTACTATGATACAGAAAGAAAAACAAAAGGATGGTTTATTTAAAGATTAAAACTGCCTATTTTGTGAAGCCACTCTTTATATTGTTGGAAACTCAACTTTCCAGTCCTTTAAAACAAGTTTTGTCTCCAGACTACTTAAGGTAAAAGAAAAAAAAAAAACCCAAACAAACAAATAAAACAAAACACAAAACAAAAAGGTAGAGTCGAAAGAATGCTTTTCATAGGAAGGAAAGTGTATGAGGAACCCAAAGGTGCCATGTATAACCACAGGGATTTTGCCACAAAGGGTAAATGAGTAAGGAGTTCCCACTTACTGTGTCAGATGACCAGAAAGTCTAAAGCAAACTCTACCCATGCCAGGGAAACATCAGTGCCAGTTTCTACCATTTCAAAAAGATAAAGAAGTTCTTTAATTGCATTTGTTTTTTCTTGAAGAATTCAAGGTAATATTACCCCTTTCTGTATGTGTTCTGGAGAAACAGAGTAGAAAGCTTAAAAGAACTAGTATGCTGCCCTTCTGGAAGGGCTTAATCTCAAAATGAGATCTGATCACGTCAGATCTCTGCTGAAAGCTCTTCCATGAGTGTCTAAAGTTCTTAGGGTTAAGGCCCACATGTTTAATATGACCTAAATGTTCTGGTGGTATAGCTTTGGAATAATCCTCCAGTGTCACCTCACCACTACCCCCTGCTCTGGCAAAATACCTTAACATCCTTGTTTCCGCTTTGTAAACACTCAACACTCTTCCTGATTCCTACTCTCCACGCCCTGACTTTGTCAGTCCCCACTATACAATCTCAAGCCCTTACATTCTCCTTTGAGGACTTGATGCAATTAATAACTTAATAATTATCAGTCTGCTGTCCCTTTCTCTTGCCAGATTAATTAATTCACTTATTTTCTCATTCGGTTTGCCAAGTACCTACTATGAGCTAGGTGCTGTATGCTCCATAAAGGCATGGGTTCAGGATGCACTGTTCGTCACTGATTCCCACTACCTCATCTGACACATAGTAGATAACTCAACAAAAGTTGTTCAATGAGTGAATGAATATGTTTATCCATTTCAATCTTTTTTTTTTTTCAAAAAATTCAAGGCAATTATATTTATGTACATGCATTTGACCACAGATTTTGAGACAGGTACTCCACAATATCATTGCGTTTTGAGCAATTAACTATTCATGAATTCATATATTCATGCATTATCAGGTCTTTTTAAAAAAATTTTACTTTAAGTTCTGGGGTACATGTGCAGATCTTGCAGGACTGTTACACAGGTATACACATGCTGTGGTGGTTTGCTGCATCCATCACCGTCACCTACATTAGATATTTCTCCTAATGTTATCCCTTCCCAATCTCCCCTCTCCCCCGCTATACCTCCCCAGCCCCCCATCCCCCAACAGACACCAGTGTGTGATGTTCCCCTCCCTGTGTCCATGTGTTCTCATTGTTCACCATCCACTTACGAGTGAGAACACGTGACACAAGAACATGTTCTTGTGTCAGTTTGCTGAGAATGATGGTTTTCAGATTCATCCATGTCCCTGCAAAGGACATGAACTTATTCTTTCTTATGGCTGCATAGTATTCCATGGTGTATATGTGCACATTTTCTTTATCCAGTCTATCTTTGATGGGTATTTGGGTTGGTTCCACATCTCTGCTATTGTAAACCATGCTACAATGAACATACATGTGCATGTGTCTTTATAATAGATCGATTTATAATACTTTAACATACTTATTACAATGTTAGATACAAAGACCATACTCAATAAGTAATCCTTTACAACTTTAGGAGGTAAAGACTGGGTAGCATTTAAACTTTGCATCATCAATTAGCACTTTGAAAAGGCAAATAAAAACACACAGGTGGTTAAAATATTAGCTTTGACGCTTTCTTAAAGTAACTAAGGGACTGTAGTGATGGACAGTCATCACTTTCTTGCCCTAGCATATACAGGTACACAGATGTGCACTAACATAACCAAACATGTATTTATATGCACCTAGATAGCATCTACATAAGCAAACCACTCACATACTTGTTAATCACAGCTTTGTTTATATATTACTTCTACACAGTGGAGTAATAATTTGTGAGTTTTTAAAACTGATATAAGAGATATTTTTCAGTTCATTCTGTGAGCAAATGTGAATAGCCCAAGTTCCTACTAAGAAATTCAAGCCTGGAGAACTGGATTAATAAATATAAATGAATTCATTTGACGGAGTGACATTTTCATTTAATTAAGGCAGAAAATCAGCTCTAAAACAAATGATTGTCCCTGGCAAAGAAGCAGAAACTGGTCCTTAATAAATTTCTAATAGCTCTTCTATGCACTGAGGAAGGTCTTCAGCGATAGAGCACTTTGGTGGGGGTGGGGAGTGGGATGAAGGCGGGGCGAGTGAAGAGAAGCAGGAAAAAAAAAAGAAAAGGAACAGGGAAGCACAAAACGTAATGCATATTTAAAATTTTAAAAATAGAAAGAAAATTAGAGACATTTATGCTTCAATACATGTCAAATCCTGATAGACCAAAATTATTATAGTAAAACTCTTTTCATAACAAAACAAATATCCAAATCCTAAGAGAGAATTAATTAAAAAATATATATATAAAACAGAGGTCAATAAAATTTGCTCTATTATTTCATCTCTTCCTTCTTTCTGTGGTGTGATCTGAATTTTAGGGACACAAATGACAAAAGAAAAGTCAAATTTTCTGATACACAGACATAAGGATAAATGCACAATGTAGTTTACAGTAACTGTGAATTATAACCAACCACATGATAGAAATGGGAAGAACTGAAACGCATATGCAAATACTTCTTTCATGCTTTCAGAATCTCCACCAACGTTTAATAGTTTTTTTTAGCACTAAACATTAGGTTTCTTTCCCTAATATAACTTGGAAAGAGTGAGTCTTTAGATGTGTAAATTAAAGCCATATCACTCCTTGCATAGCTGATGCTTCAAACCTTTGTGGTCACTGTTAATAAATTTCTGTCCACTCATTTACGCCAAATCAATTTCAATTAAATCAATTAAAATGGCAACTAGCAAACTTTCACATTATTGATCTAACAAGATTAAGATTACTTAAGATATTGGCAGCACTAGGAAATGCTATGCTGACTTCTCTGCTTCACTATGATGCCAAGCTGAAAAACAAACAAATTTGATTTCTTAGGGACCCAATAGCTCAGATATGCAGGAAGCATCTCAGCAAAACCAACTGCCACATGTTCCTAGCAGCCCAAAAAATGGAAAATGGAAGATGGAGGGTGATAACTATGTTTTGATAAGCAAGCTATTAAATCTTTCATTGGAATAGCCTCCAATGTTAATTTTTAAAAATGTATCTTGAGTTTCTTGCAAAAGAAAAAATGTATTTTTGAAATAAGAAATACTTCAGAGCATAGGGAGATAGTGGAGAGGAAAGAGCATGGCCTTTGGGGGCAGTTAGTCATCTTACTCACTGCGATGGTTAATTTTGTGTCTCAACTTGACTGGGCCACGGGGTGACCAGATATTTAGTCAAACCATTTTTTGGATGTATCTGTGAGGGTGTTTATGGATGAGAGTAACATTAGAATTGGTAAAGAGAGTTAAGCAGATTTCCCTCCCCAGTGTGGATGGTCTTCATCCAATCAGTCGAAGGCCTGAATAAAACTAAAAGGCTGACCTCCCAGGAGTAAGAGTAAGAGGGAACTCCTTTTGCCCGACTGACCTGAGTTGGGACATCAGGTTCTTTTTTTCTCCCTTCAGACCTGAACTTAAAGATCAGCTCCTCTTGAGTTTTGGGCATGCTAGCTTTTGGAATGAAACTCACACCATCTGCTCTCCTGGTTCTCAGTCCTTTATATTTGAACTGAAACTAAACCATTAGCTTTCTTTGGTCTCCAGCTTACCAACTGCAGATGTTGGGTCTTCTCATCCTCCATAATCACATGAACAGATTCTTTATAATAAATCTCCTTCTCTCCATGTACATACATCTTACTGGCTCTCTAGGAATTCAGACTAATAGAAACCTTTTTTAGCTGTGTGTCCTTAGACAGGCATTCGGGGTTCTTTGGGCCTCCGTTTCTTTATCTATAGAATGGGGTCCATGACACCTACTTTGCAAAATGTCCATGACATTTACTTTGCACACCTACTGTGCAAACTAAATGCAGAATTTATTAATAAAATGTGAAGTGTGCACACAGGTACAAAATCAATATTAGCTCCAGACTTCCATTTGTAATAAAGTGAAGATTTGGGAGACTGTGCCTTTGTATGGAAATAAAAACTAGTAGCTAATGCTAATATTAGATATTAATAACTTAGAAAACTGCTGCCTAACTTTGACAGAACTTTAATGGTTTGAAATATGAATCCTCAAACTGTCCTTTTAGAGCTGAAGCAACTATCTTTGTTTCTCTTCTTCTTCTCTTTTATATTCACAGGGAGTGGTACCATGATAACTTTGCCCTTATACCTGCCAAGCACAGGAAATTGTGGTCTCTGTGTAAAGTAACTTGTTTATTAATCCTTTGCGGACCGCCTAAGAAAACTTATTTCATATTTCTGGGGAAACAGGAGGTAGGATTTCAGCAGTGCTGTCTCCTGAGAACTACAGAAGGTGAGCTACTTTCTTAGGTCTTGAAGACATCGCCTGAAAGGTTAGGTGATAGTGTTAGATGGGCTCCATCCTAGTTTGGATTTTAAGATAGGATACCCTTACGTACCCCAAGTGCTGAAAACTCCTTATTAATTCACCTGGTTAGACAAGTGAACTATTTAAGGCCAAAGGGGCTTTGACTCAGATGCTATTAAAGAGATGCATGCATGCCTGGAGTGCTGTGTGCTCTGAATCTGTATAGTGCTGAACAGATACTCATGCTTTCATGGGCACAGGAGTCAACTGCAGTGAAGCCGTGAAAAATACCAATACCTGGGCCTGAGGGTCTAATTTGGCAGGTTCGAGATACAGCCCAGCAATCTACCCTTGGAAGAAGTAGAACAAAAAAATTCTGCTGCAAGAAGAATTTTTTTTTTTTTTTTTTTTTTTGCATTCTCCTGGGAGAGGAGAATGTGGTGGAGAAGAGTGAAGGATGAACCGTCATAACCCTCTCCTTTACCGTTTTCCAATCTATCACCAGAGGTTGTCTAGTTTCCTCTTCTCTTGAGGTGAGGATTACTTCCTCTTCCTCATTTGCCACCACCCTTATCTAAGTTGTCATCATATCCTCAGTAGATTACCACAGCAGCCTCCTAACTAGATGTCTTGCCTCCTGTCTTTGCTTTTCCAGTGTATCCTCTCATCTTTTGTTACGTAAATCTGATTAGGAGTGTCTCTGATTCACAACCCTTCAGTAGTTCCCACTGTCTTCAGGACAAATTCTAGATTCCTTGAGAAAAGCAAACAAATAAGGCATTAGCTTCACCATCCAGTCCTTTCCTTACCTTTCCAATCTCACTTCCTGCCATCTCCCCTCCCTTCTGAACAACTCCTAACCCTCTGTTAGGTTTCTTCATGTTCTTGGAACACACCAAACTTCCTCTTCAACCTTTGCCTCTGCAATGGTTAACTTTATGTGTCAACTTGACTGAGATAAGAGATGCCCAGATAGCTGGTAGAACATTATTTCTAGGTGTACCTGCTAGGGTGTTTCCAGAAGAGATTAGCCTTGAAATCAGCATACTAAGTAAAGAAGAGCTGCCCTCACCAATGCAGGTGAAGTTGTCCTGCCTGTTGAGAATATGAACCAAACAAGAGTGGAAAAGGACAAATTCTTTCTTTCTCTTCTTGAGCTGAGGCGTCCATTTCCTTTTGCCCTTGGACATTGTAGCTACTGATTCTTGGGCCTAAGGACTCTGGGACTTACACCAGCAGCTCCCTCTATTCCCAGGCCTTCAAACTTGGACTAAATTATACCACCAGATTTCCTGGTTTTTCCGCTTGTAGAAGGCAGATCGTGGGACTTCTCAGCCCCCATAATCATGCGAGCCAATTCCCATAATAAATCTCCTTCTATATGTCTATATATACCCTATTGGATGTTTCTCTCTGAAGAACCCTAATACAGCCTCAGAACAGACTGTTCCTTGCAACTGGGACATTTTCTTTCTATAGTCGCCAAGCACCACCTATCATCCTAGCTAACTCTTCTTCCTCTTTTAGATCTCAGCTTCCTGAGGGCGATTTTCCTGATTCCTTAGAGCCAGAGAAGTCCCTCTG
Source organism: Sapajus apella (assembly GCF_009761245.1). Taxonomy (NCBI): domain Eukaryota; kingdom Metazoa; phylum Chordata; class Mammalia; order Primates; family Cebidae; genus Sapajus; species Sapajus apella. The sequence continues at coordinate 41,873,717 of NW_022436943.1, forward strand.
CTTACTTGCTCCCCAAAGCATAATTAATGACCCCATTCATGTCACCCACCATGTTACTATGATTCCATGTGGATGAGTGTCTTCTCCACTAAAATGTAAAATCCACGTATATAAGAATCATATTTATCTTATTATATTTTGCCAAAAGCTAATAAAAACCTTATTATATTTTGCCATGTATATAAGAATCGTATCTGTATTATATTTTGCCAAAAGCTAGTAAAAACCTGACACAAAGCAGGCATTATACACAGTTTTACAGTAATTATACTGTCACAGCATGCTGTATCTCTCTACAGCTCTTATCACTTTGGCAATTTTATGTTTGTTTGATGACTGAAGAGGAAATAAACACACCTTGCTAACTGTAAAGCTGGCATAGTTCAGAGGTCACTTTTTCTCATATCCTTTTCTGACACATATCTTCTAGATTGCATACCCTTTCTACGTGACACTGCAAACACCCACCTTCTGTCACACCTCCGACATTTCTGTGCTATACTTTTTTCATATAGTTCTCCTTCATATGACTTCAAGGGCAAGAACTTAATATTTATCCCTGTATCCCTAACATATAGCATATAAACAGTAGTTGACACTTTGTAGGTTCTCAATGTTTTTTAAATTACTAAACAAATGATTGTGTAATTGCTACTGTAAAAAGATCAGCAAAATGAAGGCTAAGCGCAGTGGCTCACACCTGTAATCCCAGCACTTTGGGAGGCCAAGGCAGGTGGATCACCTGAGATCAGGAGATCAAGAACAGCCTGACCAATATGGTGAAACCTGTCTCTACTAAAAATACAAAATTAGCTGGACATGGTGGCGCATGCCTGTAATCTGGCTGAGGCAGAAGAATTGCTTAAACCCAGAGGCAGAGGTTGCAGTGAGTCAAGATTGTGTCACTGCACTACAGCCTGGGCAACAAGAGCAAAACTCCATCTCAGAAAAAATAAAGAAGAAGAAAAGATAAACAAAATGAAAAGAGGGATACTAAGAATGGAAGTGTTATTTCAGAGAAGGATGGAAGGCTTTATTCTTGTCTGGGACTCAAGGCTGGACCAATGGCTACACAACTTTAGAGTCCATTCACAGTGTAGACTATGCACATGAGCCTTTTAGAATTGGAATGTAGAAACTCTGATGCAATGTGAGGCTTGAACTCTACACTGTACAGGGGTTTATGCCAGACACTGAGAACTGGTGGTCCCAAAGAAAAAGGTCACAGAGAAATTAGCTAATATGCAATATTAGGGACAGAAGTCCTAAAGCACATAGTCAGCATATCTTTCTGTTTCTTCTTAGAGAAGCCAGGACATCTCAGTGCATCTCTGAAGGTGGCTTTGATTTCCTCTTACCCAGTCCACATGTCATTGTTCACATTCAACTACCCCTCTAAAAAGCTCATAGGACATACATATGAGCACCATACATATTAGATTGTAGGGTCTAGAATTATCCCCAGGAATAAAACCAGTATCTATTGTTGAAAGCTTATAACTCATCTTTCTTCAATGCAACATTAGTAATTTAAGATGCTTTAAATATACGGTCAAGCCATGAGGTCAAGGTGATTAACAGCGCAACCTTATGACCATCTTAAATTGTCCAAACAAGAGATATCACATATGTTGTTGCATCTAGGACATTTAAATGCTAAATGCAAAGTGGTCAATGCATTTAAGGTTGGTGAGTTCTGCAGGAGCAGATATGAAGCATCTGAAGTCTCTCAAGTTCCCTAAAAGTTACTCATCAGTAGAAAACAATGACTTAAAACACAGAGCTGTGAAGCAGCAATGACAAGGATCATTCCTGATGGAAAAAGCCCAAATTAGACAAACTATAGACATGTCTCTCATATGCTGGTTAGAGGAACCATCAGGGTTGCTACAATAGGCAGACCTTTTTCTACTATGAACAATGTAACAGACAAGAATCAAGAGCCCATGTCAAGCCTTCCTTTAAAGAAAACCCCTTCTTGGATTAACTAACCATAATGGAGTCCCAGAATAAAAATGAAACAGGAATAGATGCTAACCAGGATAAACATCTCATAATTCTAACTGCTACTGATAAACTGACATACGATTTTAATAATCCTCAAAAAGTCAGAATTTCGGCCTTTAAATATAAAGCTCATTCCAAGGAGAATTTCTCGGATGGCTTAAAGACTTGATACATTTAGAAATATTCCTGGCCACCACATTTCTTCAAGAGTGTGAAGATTTTGAAATGTGTTGGGGGAAATCTTAAGGAGGTAGTAGTTTGGGAAAATGTGGACTTGGAGGAAATTGAGAAGTGACACATGGTTGGCGGATCATAATCAAATAAGGCTTAATGAAGAAGTAGTAATAAAAGAACCTAGTCACAGAAGAATAATCTGTTCAGAATCATATTACTCATCTAAAATCTTCATCTACCATAATCCGCTGAGCTCATGGTCATAGGAGAAGTTTCACTTAACAGTTACTTGAGAGTGTCACTCAGGAGAACATTTAAGGACTGAAAATATTTGATGAAACAACTCAAAGCAGGTGAATGGCTTATATTTAAGAGACCTCGCCATTGTCTTTACTTGGCAGGTCAGTAGAAAAAGATCACAAGGGAATAAAGAGATTCTTAAAAAAAGAGATCCTGAGTAATGTTGCTCATGGAGAGAGATTATTCAAAAATGGCTTTGTAACTATGTTTATTTTCTTATGAATCCATAAAAATTTGATATTGCATTCACCCTTTGAGAAGATTAAGTGGAAAATGAAATAAAGACAACGAGAGAAAAGGCCAACAATTAAATTTATATCAGCAAAGCATACAGAGGATCCACCTACTGCTAGCACTATGCAAAGCAAAATTAGAGCACAACTGAAGTTTGCTCATAGTCTATAAGGAAGACAAATTACCACCATGCCTTTACACATAAGCTTCTCCTTCTGCCAGCCTTTGCGCAACATTCTTATCCCTTAAAAACTAGCTAATTTGTTGTAACACTGGCAAGTCTTCCTTATCCTACCTATTCCCAAGTGAGGCTGAGTTCCAGCTCTGTGCCTTCATTATACTATCATGTATCTCTATAATGGCATACATCACTCTATCCTTATTGCTAGAATGGGCATTTCCTTTTTATCCCTAGTACCTCACGCAAAGCCTGGGGCACAATGGATGGAAGTACAATAAATACTATGTGATGAATACAATATTATTAGTCTGAACAAAGTGCTAAGAAATGCACAGTGGGCAAAAACAGACACATAGTCCAACGGAACAGAATAGAGAACTCAGAAATAATGATGCACACCTACAGCAATCTGATCTTTGACAAGCCTGACAAAAACAAGCAATGGGGAAAGGATTCCCTATTTAATAAATGTTGCTGGGAAAACTGACTAGCCATATGCAGAAAATTGAAAGTGGAACCCTTAATTATACCTTATACAAAAATTAACTCAAGATGGATTAACACTTAAATGTAGGCCGGTCACAGTGGCTCACGCCTGTAATCCTAGCACTTTGGGAGGCTAAGGCTAGCAGATCACCTGAGATCAGGAGTTTTAGGCCACCCTGGACAACATGGTGAACTCCTGTTCCTACTAAAAATACAAAAATTAGCTGGGTATGTTGGTGGGTGCCTGTAATCCCAGCTACTCAGGAGGCTGAGGCAGGAGAATCACTTGAACCCAGGAGACAGAGACTGCAGTGAGGTGAGATTGCACCATTGCACTCCAGCCTGGGCCATGAGTGAAACTCCATCTCAAAACAACAACAACAACAACAACAACAACAACAACAAACAACACCACCACCACCACCACCACTTAAATGTAAAATCCCAAACCATAAAAACTCTAGAAGAAAATCTAGGCAATACCATTCAGGGCATAGGCACAGGCAAAGATTTCATGACAAAAATGTCAAAAGCAACTGCAACAAAAGTAAAATTGACAAATGGGATCTAATTAAACTAAAGAGCTTCTGCACAGCAAAATAAACTATCATCAGAGTGAACACACAATCTACAGACCGAGAGAAAATTTTTGCAAGTTATCCATCTGACCAAGGTCTACTGTCTAGAGTCTATAAGGAACTTAAACAAATTTACAAGAAGAAAACAACCTCATTAAAAAGTGGGCAAAGGACATGAACAGACACTTTTCAAAAGACAACATTTATGTGGCCAAAAAACATATGAAAAAAACCTCAACATCACTGATCATTAGAGAAACGCAAATAAAAATCACAGTGAGATACCATCTCATGCCACTCATAACAGGGATTATTACAAAGCCAAGAAACAACAGATGCTGGTGAGGTTGTAGAGAGATAGGAATGGTTTTACACTGTTGGTGGGAATGCAAATTAGTTCAAACATTGTAGAAGACAGTGTGGTGACTCCTCAGAGACCGGGAACCAGAAATATCATTTGACCCAGCAATCACATTACTTGGTATACAACCAAATAAATATAAATCATTCTGTTTTAAAGACACATCCATGGATATAATCACTGTAGCACTACTTACAATAGCAAAGACACGGAGTCAACCCAAATGTTCATCAGTGATAGACTGGATAAAGAAAATGTGGCACATATACACCATGGAATCCTATGCAGCCATAAAAAGCAATGAGATCATGTCCTTTGCAGAGACATGGATCGAGCTGGAGGCCATTATTCTCAGCAAACTAACACGGGAACAGAAAACCAAACACTGCATATTCTAACTCATAAGTAGGAGCTGAACAATGAGAACACATGAACACAGGGAGGGGAACAAGACACACTGTGGCCTGTCTGGGTGGCGGCTGGTGGGAGGGAAAGCATCAGGAAAAATAGCTAATGAATACCAGGCTTAATACCTGATTGATGGGTTGATAGATGCAGCAAACCACTATGGCACACATTTACCTATGTAACAAACCTGCACATCCTGCACACGTACTCTGGAACTTAAATAAAAATAAAAAAAAAAAAAAAAAAAAAAGGAAATTCAGATGGATGAGAGAAGGATTGGTTCTGCCTGAAAGACGAGGTAAGTTTTCCCAGAAGAGTTAATATCTCATGAAGGCTATGTCTTTTCCTGAGTTTTATTATGCCATATTCATAACAATCCTGGGAATAGATCTTATTCCCATTTTTATAATGAAGACATCTTAATTTCTGACAAGCAACTTGCCCAAAGGTAATACATCCATGAAATGTCTAGAATGGCTATGCGATGCTAAGGAGTTTGATTTTTATTCTGTAGGAAACTGGGAACCATTAAATGTTTTAAGGATGGAAATAATGTCAGAAATATATCTAACTCTGGCAATAGAAGTGGGACTTTAATTGAAGGAGAATTGAGGGAGCAGGACAGAGACTTCAGATCAAATGATAACTAGAAGGTTATTCAAACAGCCTGCAAAAGAGCTGAAGAGGAATGAATTAACACAGTGGTTAGGGTAGATATAAGACTGGGAAAGATGGGAAACTCACCTCACAAGCAGAACTCTGAGGATTTGGTCATGGATTCCACTTGAGTGGTGAGGAAAATGGAGTAATCACAGGTGACTCTGAGCCTTCTATGAAAGGTGACACTGAGTTATGGAGGTATTAACCTTGAGAACCAACACAGGAGGAAGAACAGACTGGGGAAATGGTAGAAAAGATAACGGGTTAGATTCGGATATTTTAAATCTGAGATGTCAGAGGAATATTCAGGGGTACACATCTTTTAGAGAGAGAAAACTAAGAATCTTTAGTTTCAAAGAGGTCTAAAATGTAAATCTGAGAGTCACTATGAAGTAGGGAATGCTTAGCCATGGAGGGTGAGATTGTCCAGGCAGCATTCAAAACGCCAACAACTAAGAGGACCTGTCCCCAGGAGGAATCAGCATTTGGGAAGTTGCAGAAGATGGAAGCTTGCCAACAGCCTGAGAGAGGCCATTAGAAACAGAACCAAGAGAATCAATATCATATACATGGAAACATGTGAGCACCAAGGCAGGGAAATGCTCATGCTATCCAATGATAAAGCAGAACTGCATTCAAGTGAACTGGTATGTGAACATCAGATTTGTAACACCAAAGCCTCAATTAAATAAAAGACATGAAAGAGCCTGGAAATTCAAATAGTATAATTTGAGACATACTAGACAATTAGAACATCATACATTCTTCACATATGCATAAAAAGGAATCTGACCTCCTCATGTTTTCTTTCTCAGGAGCAAGAAGATTTTCTTCCTCAGAAGAGAGATAAAAGGAAGCATTTCTCAATGTCACTTGTAGAAAGACATCCTATTGCCTAGTCAATAGATACTGGGCAAATTTGTTTTGAATAAATGAGTTAATAGTAAACATGTTTGACCTGAACTTACCTTGAGAAAGATTACAAGAGTCTCTCAAGAAACTGGGGATGATTAGGATACTGGTGGCTCCAGGAAGCACTAGGTAGAACTTCTATAAAGATGCAGTAATTTTTTCAAAAAATCTCCCATTGTTTTTGTATGTATTAAAGCCAGTCTCTAAATCTGTTTTTCGTCTTCTTCCATAGTCTTAAGAATACTGATCTGGCAGTTTCTTATGAGGTCAAACATACATTTAAGATATCAATCAGCAATTCCACTTCTAGATATTTACTTTTTTAGTGAAATAAAAATCAGTGTTTATAACAAAAACCTGTGTGTGAGTGCTTACTGCTGCTTTATTTGTGTTAAACAAAACTGTAAACAACTCAAATGTCCCGCAGCTGAGGAATGGATACACAAACTATGGTTATATTAGGTCAGTGCAAAAGTAATTGAAGTTTTTACCTTTAAAAGTAACGGCAAAAGCCACAATTACTTTTGCAGCATTCTAATGCAGTCAGTGGAATATTCAGCAATGAAAGTGAGTGGAATGATGACACACCACATCTTTGATAAGTCTAAATGCATCTCCGTAAGTGACAGAAGCCAGACTCTATGACTCCTTTTCTATGACATTCTGGAGAAGGCAAAACCGTAGGGATGGAAAGCATCATACTGTAGGGATGGATGGATGGATGGCGAAACTGTAGGGATGGAAAGCATCATTGGTTGCCAGGAGCTGGCAGTAATAAAAGGAGCTGACAACCAAGGGGCACTGGGAGAGTATTTTCTGGAGTAATGGAAATTTTCTATCTTGACTGTTGTGGTAGTTATTCAACCATGTGCATTTGCCAATACTTCCGTAACTGTGCACTAAAAATGGTGAATTTTCCTGTATGCAATACAGTATATACCTTAATAAAAACAATGAGATAAAAAGAATACTAGCACAGAAATTAGGAGAACTGCCATCTAGTTTCAGTTATGCCACTACCTAGCTGTGTAGCTACGAACAAATCTCTGATCCTCTTTAGGTCTTGGTGCCCAAATCTGCAATCTGAGACTGGACAATTTCTCAACAAGTCTATTGCTCCATTCTACAAAGACGTCTTTCTTTAAGCAAGGTGGTGGACCAGATGGCCTATTTCAGTTCAGATGGCCTACTTGAGTTGCTGAAGTATCTGCGGAGGTGACTGGACTAAAATAGTTAGTCTGTACATATAGTTCTAAAAAGTCTTCTTGGATTAGAAAGTAGTGTTTCTAATTTTTGTTATTCCAAAAGACGGAGCTTTGGGAAAGTCCATCTGGTTATGCAATTCCTGACTAAAATTTGACACACATATTTGGACAATGTGAAAAAAGTTCTTCAGGAAACACTAATGTTTAATGAGCTATAACTGGCCCTGGTAAACAAGCATGCTCTTCTTTTTTCATATTATAGGCACTAATTATAAAGGCATATGAGGATGGTGGCATCTACTACTAGCATCTGCCTTATTCTCCAGCTGAGACACTGTTTTCTATTGCCTGAATTTACCCAACCCTCATAGTTGCTGATATATTTTTATACTTTCTATGTATTTGTAGCCAAGAAATTCACTAAAAGGGACACCCCAAAATGGCTCCACACTATACAATGAGAAAATAAAAGAATAAAAATAATAATCTTGACAATGATTTCAAAGCTTGTATTATTTTACTTGTAAAGCAGCGGTCCCCAAACAATGGGCTAGCAATTTTTTTTTTTTACTCTGGGAAAAAACATATAATATTAAATTTAATATATTAACCATTTTTAAGTATATAGTTGAGTCATGTTAAGTACATCTAAGTTGTTGTGCAATGGATTTCTATAAGGTTTCATCTTGCAAAACTGAAACTTGTACATGAAACATGAATTTCTCCTCCCCCAAGCCCTTGGTAGTCACTTTTCTACTTTGTTTCTACAATTCTATTTTAGATATTCCAAATGAATAGAATCATTTTGAATATTTGTCCTTTTGTGACTCACTTATTTTGTTTATCATGATGTCTTTGAGGTTTATCATGCAGCACATGGCAGAGTTTCCTTCTTTTTAAAGGCTGAATAATATTCCATTGTGTATGTATACCATGTTTTCTTTATCCATTCATCTGTTGATAGACACTTGGGTCACTTCAATCTCTTGCCTATTGTGAATAATGCTGCACTGAACATGGGTGTATAATTATTTCTTCAAGATCCTGCTTTGAATTCTTTCGGATATGCACCCAGAAGTGAGATGGCTGTATCATATGCTAACTCTATTTTTAGTTTTTTGAGGAACCTCAATATTGTTTTCCATAATGGCTATACAATTTTATATTCCAACTAACAGTATCCAAGGGATCTAATTTCTCTACATTCTTGCCAACACTACTTTCTGTTCTTTTGGTAGTGGCCGTTCTAATGGATGTGAGATGACATGTGGTTTTGATTTGCATTTCTCTAATAATTAGTGAGGTTGAACATCATTCCATATGCCTGTTGGCTATTTGTATACCTTTTTTGGAGAACTGTCTATTTGAACGCTTTGCTTATTTTTTATATGGCTTGTTTTTTTTCTTTTGTTGAGTTGTAGAAGTTTCTTATATATTCTGGATATTAACCTCTTTTCAGATATATGATTTATATATACGTTCTATTCTGTGCTGTGTTGTCTTTTCACTCTGTTGTTTCCTTTGATGTGTATCAGTAATTCTTTTTGTAAATAAAATTTATTGGAACATTTCTATGTCGAATTCATTTAAATATTATTGATGGTTTGGTTTTGCCTAGTGGGGGTAGTTGCTACAGATATCATATGGCCAGCAAAGACTAAAACACTAACTAACTGGTCCTTTACAGAAAAGGTTTGCCAACCACTCTCTGTCATAGAATTTGCAATAAACTCTATTATATGGTTGCTACATAAAATCTCATTTAACTACCACCTTGAGATGGGAATTATTAGCCCATTTGACATACTAAGGCAATAAAACATAATGAGTAAAAGCTTGCTGTGGAGTTGGACAGACCTGTGCTATGCTTTTTACTAGTTGTCTGACTTTGAGTATATCACTTAATCTCTTCATCCTCACTTACCCCCATATGTAAATTGGGGCTAACAAACAGTGCTGACCATGGTGGGGTAAATGTCAGAAGCTGATGTGACAATTAGTGCATGCTTTGTATATAGTAAACATTTATCACTCGTTAGCTATACGAGAAACAATCACATAGCTAATACTGAACATTCAGCATTCAGTATTCTTGGAAGGGTTTCCCTACTAGAAACACTGCCCACTATTAGAAAGCTAAGAAAGCCCCTTGTGTCCTTGATTATAGATTAATTTGAAGGATCCCAAAATAATCTGCACCACAGTTGTATGTTATATAAGGCACCTTTCCCCTGTCTCTCATGAATCAAACAGGAGAGCATAATAATGTTTCCAGCTCTACACTGTGATTCCCAAGAGACAACTAGAAGTACTCCAACATAGCTGAGTTTCTAGCAGGTACATGCAAGCAGAACAACAAGAACAACCAGATTGACATCCTGGCCACTCATGGACACAACACAGAAGACCAAAAGGCTACATGAAGGAGAGAACCACTTTAAAGGCACCAAAGGGATGACGTGAAATCAAGTCCAAGCATTGATCATGTTACTTGCAAATATCAGATAGTAAGGGGGTATTGAGATTCAGAGCAGGGGAAATCAGAGGCCAGGATTTCAGTTTAAGGACAGCTCTGGATTTAGACGATAATCTGTTTCAGGAATTTTTGTCACGATTCAGTGCTAGGGCCTATATACTCATATATCAACTATGCATCCAACATACAAAAATTTTCAAATGCCTGACAGTTTTTGTCAGCACCCAGAAGGAGGAAAGCAAGAAAAAAGAGGGCAAATATTTCCTCTTTTCTGTGTTCAAATAACCCACGGTGGCCAGGCAGAGCTCTTTTGATACATTTGTGACCTTTTTGCCTGCTGACATGGAGCTCCTGGCCAACTGTGTAAAAACAATTAGTGTAGAATCAAAAGCTTAAGACATGTTTTAAAACAGCAACTGAAAGGCAGAAAAGTAGGCTTAGTTATCTGTTATTTTATTGCCTCTATAAACACTACAGAATGAGCTTTCAGATGATTATATATAATTTAAAGGTCTGATTACAAACTGATGCAACCAATTTGATGTGTTTGCGTGTGTATGTTTAATTTCTACACCCAAAGAGTGTTGTTTCCTTGAGAGAAAATCTTAGCGTGCATTCATTTGTTTGTTTTAGAACTGATTTCCAACTTTGTGGCTGGTTCCTTTGAATGTCTTCAGCATGGGAATTACTTCATCCTTTAAGGATGTTGTTCTTCCTTAAAAGTGGTAGCCAAAAATTTAACTCCAGATCATGTATTTAAGGTGGACAATCAAGCACTGAAACACTGTGGGTCAAAAATAAAGTTTGGAAGAAACGAATTCCCCAATTAAAAAATTAGCAAAGAATTGGAGTAGATATTTTTCCAAAGCAGATACACAAATAACCAGTAAGTACATGCAAGGGTGTGCAATATCATTAGCCATCAGGGAAATGCATATCAAAACAACAATGAGTTTCCACTTTACACATGCTTGAATGGCTATAATAAAAAAGACAGGCAATAACCAGTGTTGGTGAGGATGTGGTGAAATTGATTTCTCAAACATCACTGGTGGGAATGTAAAATGGTGAAGTCACTTAGCTTTTCATATACATGGAGTTGTTACCATATTACCCAGAAGCTTAACTCCTAGGTATATATCCATGAGAAATGAAAACACATGTTTGTGAAAAAACTTGCACAAAAATGTTCAAAGCACCAATATTAATAATAACCAAAATCAAGAAACAATCTATCAACTGATGGATAAATGCGGTATATTCATCCAATGGTATATTATTCAGCAACAAAAAGAAAAGAAATATTTACACATGCTTACCATATGGATTAATCTTAAAATTATTATCCTAATGAAATTAGCCAATCACAGAAGACACATATTATTCTATTTATAGAAAATGCCCCAAATAGGCAGATGAACAAAAAGTAGATTATAGTCACACACCACATTTCAGACAATGACAAACCACATACACAATGGTAGTCCTTTAAGATTATGATGCTCAAGTTTTATTGTGCCTTTTCTATGCTTAGATATGTCTAGATACACAAATACGGTTGTGTTACAACTGCCTACAGTATTCAGTACAGTAACCTGCTGTAGCCTAAGAGCAATAGGCTATACCAATTAGCCTATGTGTGTAGTAGGCTATACCATTTCGTTTTGTCTAAACATACTCTATCACGTTCACATAATGACGGAATCAGGAACAATGTATTCTCAGAACATATCCCTGTCGTTAAGCAGTCAAGATTCCAGGAGCTGGTGCTGGCAGTGTTGGGAAGAAATGGGGAATGACTGTTAAAGGTTATAAAGTTTCTTCTTGGGTTAATGGAAATGTTTTAAAATTGATTATTAGTGATGGTTGCACTCTCTTTACACTCTTAAACACCACTGAATTTTATGCTATAAGTGGTATGTTGCATGTTATGTGAATTACATCTCAATAAAGATGTTATAAAAATCAGGATTATTATAAATTATGAGGTTGATTTAATTGCATGGCTTCTATTACTGATAGCCAACAATATTCTGTATTTACTATCATACTGTACTGAGTGATTTACATATCTTAGCTCTTTTAATTCTTACAACATCCCTAGTTAGTGAGCACAGCAAAATGTGTTAGGTACAGGATTTAAAATTTGGGCCTGTCTGAGGCCAAAATTCACCCTTTCTCCTTGTTTCTTTTTAAAAAATTGTATTCCTCTAAATAGTTAATGTACCCACACATTTCATAAAACAAAGTGACATAAAAGGCACACACCCTCTCTCCATCCACCATCTTCCCGCTCCCACAGGTGCAGCTTGTATTAGCTTCTTGTACATCATTCAGCATTTCCTTAAAACAAAACACATATGGATATACATTTTTACTTCCCCCTCTTTGGCAAATGTAGCATACTATATGCATTGTTCAAATATAGTATACTATGCTATGCTCAAATATAGCATACATTGTTCTGCACCTTGCTTTTTTCACATCTTTTTTCATAGCTGAGAGTACACGGGTGCCTGGGTGTACCATAATTTAATTTGCTATTCCCTTAAAGATGGACAGTTAAGTTGTTCCCAAGAAGCTATATTTTGAAATTGCATCCAAAGGCAAGAAGAAAACTCCTAAGAAATGCAATCATTTTAAAAATAAATTCCTTTCCTCAAAAATGGACTACTTTGAAAGCGATAACTTTTTAAAATGTGTTGGTTAGTAAATATTTGTTAAATATCAATGCAATGGTTTAAATGTTATGTCCCCTCAAAATTTGTGTACTGAAATCCTAACCCCCAAGGTGATGGTATTGGGAGGTGGGGCCCTTGGGTGGCGATCAGGTCATGAGGGTTCAGCCCTCATGTATGGGATTGGTGCTCTTGTAAAAGTGGCCCCACAGAGATCCCGTCCCACTTCCTCGAGGTGCATTACAATGATTAGAAGGCCATTTGTGGGGAAGTGGGCCCTCATCAGACACTGAATCTGCTGGTGCCCTGATCTTGGACTTCTCAGCCTCTTGAATTGTGAAAGAGAAATTTCTGTGGTTTATAAGCTACCTAGATTATGGTATTTTGTTACTGCAGCTTGAACATATTAGATAATCATCAACAAAAAAAATTAAATGCATTACACCAGAGTGACAGCCCCACGTGAACCATGGAAAGATATTCCATCACTAAGGATTAGAGCTGTGATTCAAAGCCCAGGGATTTCCAAAAACATTCCAAAATGTTTGTACTTATTCAGCATATTGTTTCTGCTAAATAATATTTACAGAGATGAAGAATCAAATATTCATTCTTGAATCATCTATTACCCCTATGGTAAACTTCTACATGATATATATGTTAAACTAATCAGTTCACTTGAGTGGAATGAAATTCTAATATTTTTATTATAGCAAACCTAGACCCAAAATATTTTAACTCTAACCGGTGTTTAGAACGTCTATTATCAGTCATAAAACATAAAAACAACTTGTCAATTTTCTTTCTTTTTTATTTTTTTAATTTTTATTTTTTTTATTTTTATTTTTGAGATGGAGTTTCGGAGTTTCGCTCTTGTTACCCAAGCTGAAGTGCAGTGGTGCGCTCGGCTCACCGCAGCCTTCGCCTCCTGGGTTCAGGCAATTCTCCTGCCTCAGCCTCCTGAGTAGCTGGGACTACAGGCATGCACCACCATGCCCAGCTAATTTTTTGTATTTTTAGTAGAGACGGGGTTTCACCATGTTGACCAGGATGGTATCGATCTCTTGACCTTGTGATCCACCCGCCTAGGCCTCCCAAAGTGCTGGGATTACAGGCGTGAACCACCGTGCCCAGCCCTCCCTCCTTTTTATTTTTTTTAAAGAAACTATTACTTCAATAAGGCTATGGATTTTCTGAAGGATGCCTGACATGGTTTGAGCATTAACATGTGAAGAACCGGCTCATTCCTCTAATCCCGGCAGTTTGGGAGGCTGAAGTGTGCAGATCACTTCAGTCCAGGAGTTTCAGACAAACTTGGCCAACATGTCAAAACCCCATCTCTACTAAAAATACAAAAAATTAGCCGGGTGTGGTGGCGCACACTTGTAATCCCAGCTACTTGGGAGGCTGAGGCATGAGAATCGCTTGAACTTGGAGGCAGAGATTGCAGTGAGCCAAAACTGTACCACTGCACTCCAGCCTGGGCAAGAGAGTGAGACCCTGTCTTGAATAAACCAAAACCAAAATCAAAAACAAAACATGTGAAAAACAAGCAATAAAAAGTGTAATATCAGCACAGACAAAATATTCAAGAGCTCGAGAACAACACTGCCTTCCAAAGTGAACTGGATGAAAGAATTAAAAATGTACAGCCTTTCAAAGCTAAAGAAAGTGACAATTACTGAATTGAAAAGGCTGAACTGAGCATTATCTTCCCAGAACACAAAAGTATATTTAGCTTAATAGACCTAAGTACTATCTTAAGAAAAATCTTCTATATTATGCATCTAGGGCAACAAGAGCTGTAGAAATGATTCTCCAAAGCAAACACATCGCAGGCTGACACTAGTAGAGGAAGAGTCAAAGGCACACACAATGCATCACATGTGAGTTTAGGCCTCATTCTATAGATTGTCACCAGAGGGAAAAAATGAGCTGCAAAAACCACAGACACTAAACAGAACCTGGGAAGAACTTTGCTTGTGGTTGAAGCTTAAAACATATGCATACTTGCATTTTCTGATTATAATTGTAATATGAATTTGAAGAAGGTTTGGGAAATACAGAAAAAATAAGAATTAAAATCACCCACTTATCCCACAATTCAGAGAGAACTATTAAAATGGTTGGCATATTCACTTGCAGTCCTTTTTTCTATTCATATAAGAATATACGGCTTTTACAAAATTGGGCTTATATTATACACACAATTTTACACATGGCTTTCCCCCCACCTTGTATGACTTCTTAAGTACTTATATTCTTTGAAGATATAATTTTAATAACCGCTTTATTTAAGCAGAATTACTTGATTCTTTTCATATTGCTGGACCTCCAGTTTACGTCTAAATTTTCTGTTTTCCAAACAGCACTGTGATAGACTTTCTTATCATAATTTTCATATTTCTATCTACTTCTTAAAAGAAACTTAAAAAGTACGTCAGTATTTCACATTCAAATTTAAATCATTCAGTGTACCAGTACCTATAAATTCACCAATGGAAGTCTCTGGGGACAAAATGCAAATAATGCATGTGAAATAAACAATACCATTTTATTATCCCTTGAAGTCTATATTTATCCTTCTAGAATAGTCATCTTTCAGAGAACACATTATTTCCCAATGGACTATTATTAGGTTAATCTAAATGCAATAATGAAACTTGGCTGACCCAGATTTCTCCAGTATCAGTATGCACGTAATTACAATATTCTGCAGAATGACAAATACTCAAGGCTCTCGAAAATACGTATTTTATCATCCTTTCATTTAAAATGATATACGATGGACACTAAAATAAAACAAATAAAGGTTATAGCCAATGAAGGTTGATAGCAACCAAATCTTATGTAGACATTGAAGTTACATATAGTGTAACTTAGAGCTTTCTTCAAATTCTGGCTTTATTTTGTGACTTCCACAGTCATCAGGATCTTAAGTGCTCTCTTCGTATTGAAGTTATTTATAATTCCTGTTAAGAATTATATACTCTTCTTAACAGTCCAGTCCTAGATTCACTATGGTCTATTTTAAAAATTATTCTACTTACAAGAAGTTAAATGGGGTTCTCACAATCTCTAAAGTGTGTGTGTATAATACATTCATGTATATTTATACATATCTAAAATGTTTTTCTCCCACTAACCAGTGAAAAGCAAAATAAAAATACAACAAAAGTTATATCACTGGTCATAGTAACTTCAGAATCACTTAAACTCTAAAGCCCCCTCACAATTCAAAGCCAGGTAAAGACAGCTAGAGCTGGACTGTACAGTCATGCAGGCTGCACACCATACAACTCTAGTGAGTGCAATCGTACCCTGATCAGTGTGACTGATATTCTTTGGGGTTGCGCAGTATACAATCCATACAGCTGTATGTGATGGCCTTGAAGTTAGCTCAGATAATTCTGTTTGCTCATCCATTACTTATTTGTAAATCCTTCTCTCTAGTGAGCTACGACAAAAGTTTTTGGAGGGAAATAACTTTTAAATCTGTATACTTTTTTCTATGAAGAAAATTCTGCGAAGAAACAATGACAAATCTCCCTGGCTCCCGTCTGCCATATTAGTAAGGTATTTCTTCCCATCTCCCCTTCCATCCACCCATCAGGAAGCAACAGGGTACCTTGTGTGAGTAACTGTAGATTTCTGACTTCTTCTCGCACCTTCAGCCGGAGCACCTGTTGTAAGATGTGCTGCCGGAGGTTCTCCTGGGCAATCCCCATTCGCTCGAGCTTTTTGTCAGTAAGTCTCAGCAGGGCTCGCCCTGCAGGGTTTTAAGAAATAAAAGGAAAAGCAAATGAACTGCTTGCTGAAGAAAGATGTCCATTTTGGTCTTAGCTAAGCCTGCCATCATAGAAGTTTCTACCTAAACACAGACATTTTGGAATAAAGGTCCTCCATTATTATTGCTGACATAAATGGATTATCGGGATGAAAAAATACACGTATTTAAAAGAGAACCCTAACTTTTAATTGAACATTGGGAAACCCCACTGACTCACACATCCAGTTAGATTGGGTGACTCACACATTCAGTTAGATAAAATAGGAAAACCTTAACCTGGATATTTGGGTCACAAATTGGAGGTTTCCATAGAAACAATGCTATTCTTTGGGGGCTGGATTCTTAGGCTGGCCCGCAGGAGGCCAAGTCACTGACAACCCAGCTGAAGAACCGGATGCTCTAATGGTGGTATATATAGAAACTCTAGCAATGTGTAGCACAGGATATAATAACATTTCTGTGAAACATGCATTTAAAGTCCAGTTTTAACCTGCAGGTAATTGACACTCCTGCTGTGCCCCTGGCATTGGGCTGGAGGTTCCATCTCTAGCTGGTGGGAGCTACGCCTTAATCCCAATTATTGGCCTAACGCAAGGGGCCTAGCAGGTCTGAGAGGGATAACAGCAGGGTAAAACGGGCATTCAGTGGGGCACGGTGGCTCACGCCTGCAATCACAGCAATTTGGGAGGTCGAGGCAGGTCGATGGCCTGAGGTTGGGAGTTCGAGATCAGCCTGACCAAAATGGAGAAACCCCATCTCTACTAAAAATACAAAAATTTAGCCGGGTGTGGCGGTGCATGCCTGTAATTCCAGCTACTTGGGAGGCTGAGGCAGGAGTATCACTTGAACCCAGCGGGCGGAGGTTGCAGTGAGCAAGATGGTGCTATTGCACTGCAGCGTGGGCAACAAGAGTGAAACTCCATCTCAAAAATAAATAAATAAATAAGGACATCCAAAGAGGGCAAAAACAAGGCACCTCGAGGTATGAGTGCCTGCAATGTGCAGACACCCTGGGCTGTGGTCAGCTGGCATGGCCTCCCTTCAAAGTTTATTTCTCTACATACTTCTCTTCCTAGTGTGATTTCTATCAAATTCTCCTCCACTCTGTGCTTGCCCTAAAATAAGCTTATTTCTAGTTTGAGCGTTTACTGCAAGAAATACAGAGAGTGATGATTGCTAAATGCCCATAGCACGACCTTCTACTCTTCTCTGACATTCCTAATCATCACATTTGCCTATCTTTTCTCATTTCCACAGATGAAGAAAAGACAGAGTCAACTACATGTGATGAATGATGTCTTTAGGTGTATTATACACATTTCACAAGGAGACAGGAGAACGGAGAAGACCAGTTAGCAGCAGCTTGTGTTGTTTATGCTTCTGGTTTCCTGCCTTTTAACCTTTGCTAAGGGCATTAGTCAGGATAAGTTAGTTTATATGCTGTCGTAAAAAACAACCCCAACATACCAGTGACTACAACAAACCTCACTTCCAGTTTATTCTGCATGTCAACTGCAAGTCTGCCCATCTTGAATGCTGCTGATCAATGTAACAGAGGGAGAAGAGAAGGTGCTAGAAGATCTTCATGCCATCAGTGCTCAGTCATTTATAAATCATTGGCCAGAACTAATTGCATGAACATTTCCACCCACAAATGAGCCACCAATTGTACTTCCAACATGTGCCCAGAAGTGAGATATTTAATAAGCAGCAATGGTGAGAATTGTACTAATATAGACGTGGTCCTGGGCTGATGCCTGGAGAGGAAGTGTGTTTTTGGATGTGTGCATGTTTGCGGTGGTTGGGGGTGGAGGTCTGAAGCTTCAGTGGAACCTGCATTTGTTAGGGGAATCCTACATAACTAGAGTTCAGGCTTGGCAATACCAGGCAGACAGTGGTAATCATGAGAATGAAAAGGAAGGAATGGACAAAATCAGGCTCAAGTAATTCCCATTGCCTTCTCTGGTTGGTGGACTAATGGGTCCCTAAAGATGTCCATGTTCTCATCTCTGGAACCTGTTAATTTCCTATCTTACACGACAAAAGGGACTTGCAAATGTGATGAAGGTAAGAAGGATCTTGAGATGGGAGAGTAGCTTTCATTATCCAGGTGAGTCCAGTCTAATCATAAGGGTCCTTAGGGGTGAAAGAGGAGATGGGAGAGCCAGAGAGAGAGATGTGACAATGGAAGCAGAGGTCAGAGTGAAGTGGCCAAGAGGCAAGGAAATCAGGCAGCCTCTAAAAGCTGGAAAAGGCAAGGAAATGAATTCTCTCCCACACCTTCTAGAAAGCAGCTGCACCAACATGCTGAATTTAGCCCTATGAAACCCATTTTTGGAGTTCTGATCCCTATAAGACAATACATTTGTGTTGTTTAAAGCCATGGGAATTTGTGATAATCTGTTATAGCAGCAGTTGGTTTTGTGACTTGAATTTACATGTTTTTAAGAAGTCAAACAGATGGCTTTAGATTTCCTTCCCTTTCCCCATTTCTGGCTGCTGGCATACACAAAGGTAAAAAAGTAGAGGAGTGCTAAGGAATGGGGAGCCCGAGTGCCAGGCTTCCAGGACAGTCCCGCAGTCCAATGCTCTGCTCACTGTCTGACCTTGGTCCAGAAGTTTCACTCCGAAAACAAAGAATGGGGCTTAAATATCATTTATATGGATAACTGGCCTCCAAATAACAGACATCTACCTCTTCATACATGTCATAAACTTACAAACACTGCATAAAATACCCCCTGAAGCTCCAATGACCTTAATCCCTCCCAACATAAAAATGTAGATCACCCTCCCTCCTTTCTGTTCCCAATTATCTGGGCTATGGTTTCACATGCTGTGGCATTTCCTAGCGAGACTGCAGAGGCACTGGTAAGACACACAGCTGCTTCTGTCTTAAGCTGGCTCGGCCATCATTAGAACACAGTGTTAAGGCATCAGAGGGAGGGTTTTATTCCAGGGCACACAGCTCAACTTTTCTTTGTTTGATGCCTTCCTATAAACCTGTAGCCCCAGCCGTTCCATAAATGCATCTGATTTGTCAAGGTATAGATACGTAGCCCTACCAGAATGTTATTTCTACTTTGGTGGGTTAATAGCATTGGGTTTAAAGATATGAGTCAGAAAATTCTGTCAGTTATAAAAAAGTTATACAAGTCTGTTCATTTTCTTTGTGATACAATCACGCTTATGAACATTTCACATATTAAAGGCCCAACTGCTCAAATTATTTAATCCCAATCCTGAGAACATAATTATTTCTACTCTGTTGGAAGAGAAATTGAGAAGTTAAAGAATATTTAAAACATGAGAGCTTGTCCTAATTTTTCCCACTATACATTCAATTATGCTTTGTCTTCCTTGATAGGAAAATAGAAAGGTTGCTATTCAAGAAAGATTAACATTTATTTCAAAATTTCCTGATAAAATCACTTCTAGGAAAGATCATGATCAGTACATCAAAAACCTTAACAAAATCTGATTCATGGTCTTCCTGGGGTATTTTCTACAGACTGGTGGTTCTGGAAAACTTTTGTAATAATTAAATCATTTCTAGGAGCAAATGTCCCGTCAATCTCCTATTCCACCACCTCCTGCTGA
Source organism: Sapajus apella (assembly GCF_009761245.1). NCBI lineage: Eukaryota > Metazoa > Chordata > Mammalia > Primates > Cebidae > Sapajus > Sapajus apella. The sequence goes on from NW_022436943.1 coordinate 41,893,767, forward strand.
ATACAAAATAAATAAATGTCCAAATAAGTGTGGTACTGTTTTGATGAGGTATCAGGGAAGTGATAAGTAAGCAATCAATCAAATTATTTTATAATTTATGTTAATTTTTGTTGCTTATCATAAAATTCAGTTGTTAGTTCAACAAACATTTACTGAACACTCACTATGCCCCTGTTACTTTGTCACTCTCCCTGGGTACAATGATGAACACAGGAGACAGGGTCACTTTTGAAGCCTTCAGGCTGACAAAGAAGGTAGCTCATGGCAAATGTCTACAGGTATGTGACGAATGCTAAGAGGGGCAAATATAAGAGCTAGGAACGGGGTAATCTAACCTGGTCTGGGCATCAGGAAGGTGTTAATGAGTAATGGACACGTAATCTAGGACTTAAGGAGGGAGCAAGAATTAGACAAAACCTACTGATAGAGCAAAGATTTTTTAAAAGTTGCCATATGAATGAATAAAGACGGGGGCTGCTATCATAGACAGACAACACAGGAGCACCATCCCAGCTTGAACATTCCCTGCCTCCGCTCACAGGAGTCTCTTGGCCATCTTGATCTGCAGTCCTCTGTCAATACAGAGAAGGATGAAGGAGTGAAAACTCAACCCAATCTCAAACAAGAAGCATCGACTGAATTGCCTGATACCATCGAACTGGTTATAACAGTTATTAGGTGACCTGGGCTGCTGGGCCCTTCACCAGCTCACAGACTCTAGGGGTTAGAAGAAGCTAAAATTTTTTCACATTGATCTTATTCCCTGCCTTTTACTCTTTTCCAAGTATTTATTGAGCACCATTATGTGCCTGCCACTATTTGGGGTGCTGTGGATATGGAGATGAGTAGTGTCTTCTGCCTGCCTGGGGCTCACCATTTAGTGTGTAAGGAAGGTGACACACAAATAAACCAACAACTAGATTTAGATTTAGAGACAGGCATATGATCTCAGACAGTCATAAATGCTCTGAAGAAAAAGCAGAATGAAGGGGAAGACAGGGACCCCTATTAAAAAGATGGGGGCTATTATAGTTGGGGTGGTTAGAATAGGAAGCCCTCTTTGAAGGGGCGATGACGGAACCAGCAAGTTAGAATGAGGGAACAGAAGCATCAACACAAATAGAGGAATGACAGGGAGACTGGTGTCACTAGGACAGAGCAGGTGAGACAAGAGGTCTCAGAGAAGACAGGGTCAGATCACACAGGGCCTCGGACGCCCTGCAGAGGACAGTGGATTCTACTCTTCTGGATGTGTAAAGTTCTGAGCAGGGATAATTTGGTCATGGTATCCGTATTAAAAGAATCCCCCTGGTCACTATGTAGAGAATGGATTCGGGTCAGAGGTATGTATGGGAGGAAAGAAGAGTCCATGGACTACCACAGTCATCTAAACAGGAGGTATCAGTGTTTTTGTACTGGAGTGGAGGGGAAGAATAAGAAACAGGAAAATTGTGGATATATTTTTAATAACATTACAATGCCCAGAAGTGGGGTCTGAGGGAAAGGCAGATATCAGAGATGACTCATATGTTCAACCCGAGCCACCAATGTCTGGGGGGCCCCATTTCCGAGCAAGACGTTGAGTCACTGCTCAAGAGAGGATGTGCTGGAAGGAGGAAATTCTGGTAGTATTAGTGATATTTTTTCTTTTGAGAGCACTTGGGATATGGAAAAGAATAAACATGATAGAATTAAAGAAAAACAATTAAAACATTCTCCTTTTCTTGAATGCTCTTATTCCTTCAGGACTCTCCTGGAACCGCAAAGCTCTGAGTTCACTGGTGGTAAGGTAAGCATAGGCATATGCTGGTGGAACTTAGAGAAATCAGAGGGACCTCTTGCAACCCAGCTCTGAATTGATTAGCCCTATTAGGTGTCTTCAGAGTTAAAGAGATTCTCTAGAACTCCTTGTACAGGCCAGGGAATATTCGGTGAGGATATTCCCACAGCAGGAGCATGGTGCTCTGCTAGCAATCTTGGAGAGTTAGAGCTTGGCTGCAGTCTGAAGCTTGAGCATACAAAGAAAAGCACACCTGCATGTGCTCCACTAGAATCCCAGGACCACAAAAGCAAGTGTGATGGTTACTTTTATATGCCAGCTTGACATGGTTATGAGGAGCCCAGGTACTTAGTCAAACAAGTCATCAGCAATTCTGGGTGACTGGGATGGGTTTAACATTTAAATTGGTAAAGTGGATAATGCAGACTGCCCTCCATAATGTGGATGGGCCTCATCTAAGCAGTTGAAAGCCTGAGTAAAACAAAATGCTGACCCTCCCTGGACTAAGAGAGAATTCTTCTGCCTAATGGCCTTTGTGCTGGGGCATTGGTTCTTAATTTTATAGCAGCCTGCCATCCTCTAGACTCAAACTAGTACATTAGCTCTTCCTGGTTCAGCAGCAGCTTCTGGTCTGTTAACTCCACCTGGGACACTAGTTTTGCAGATTCTGGATTTGTCAGCCTCCATCATTACACGGGTCAATTTCTTATAATAAATCTCTCTCTGTATGTACATGTATATGTGTGTATAGATATGCTCACACTGTGCAAATACCCAAAAAACAAACTGGTTTTGTTTCTCTGGAGGACCCTAACATGCTGCGGGGGGGTCTCACCTGTCAGATGCCTTATTACCCCCAAGATTACCTGGTGCTGCCTCCGTGCTGGCACACAGTAGTGCTTATAAGTATTTATTGAACACATATCCTTAATACTACTAAGTTAACATAATGGTTAGCATCTTTATTACAAATCGATGCTCTCAAGATGATTAAATTACCTACATCAGAAAAGATGTAAGAGACTTGATTGTAAGCTGTTGGGTAAAACAGCAGCAGCAGCAGCAGCAGCAGGAAACTGGACGTATAGAGGGAGGAGGCTCCATTTTGTTGTGTTGACCACAGAAACACACGCCAATTGAAAGGAACAGAGAACAAGAGACTAAATGAGGCTTAAAGAAAGAAAAGTACCTTTTTCTATTTTTCAACACACGCCAAGTGAGACTACAAACCTTGCTGAGCAGACGAGCAGCAAGAAAAGGTGAGGGATAAGAATCGCAGAGTAGTTCATTCATTTCCTATGGTTGCCATAACAAACTATCACAAACACAGGGGCTTCAAACAATTATTCCTCATAGTTCCGGAAGTCAGAAGTTCAACATCTGTTCCATTGGGCTAGCATCAACGTGTTGGAAGGGCCACACTCCACTCCCTCTGGAAGCTGTAGGGCACAATCTGTTCTCTGATATGCTGTTTCTACCAGCTGCCAGCACCGTCTTGCCTGTGGCCACAAATCTCTGCCTTCATTCTCATATCACCTTCTCCTCTTGGGTGTGTATAATCTCACTCCGCCTTTCTCTTACAAGGGCACTTGGGGTTGGATTTGGGGCCCATCTGAGAAAATCTCCCCATGTGAAGATCCTTAACTTAGTACACCTGCAAAGACCCTTTGTCCTTATAAGGTAACATTTTCAGGTTCCAGGGATTAGGATCTGATGCTGTTGGGTGGATATCATTCAGTCTATCACAGATGAAAGGAACATTTGAGTTTCTGACTATGGCACAGGATTCATTGTGCTCCACACGCAGAAGTGAGGCACAGAGAAACTGTCCTGCCTAAAACAGCACAGGAGATGACATAGAGACTTAGGTTTAGATCATGTCTCTGGATTTCAAGCCCAGCCTGCTCTCTGGTCTCTATTCCAGGTGCCCTTCATTTTCTGCTCAGAGAATTGCAACAGACAGTCTGGAACAACTTTTCAAGATAAATGATTGCATGTCATAAGGCATGATTGGAAATGACAGGGCAAGCTGGAGGTAGGGCAAGCTGGAGGTGAGCCAAGAGTAGCCACAGACCCTGTCCGATTGGGAAATCTCCGTGCCACTGCAAGTGGTTGGGGGGGAGGGGTGTGCCACTTTTTCCCAGAATGAATTACAAGGCCTCTTTTCTGCCAGAAACAGATTATCACTGGACAGTTCCCCAAATAAATGGCCCTTTGTGCACTGGGTTAGCTCCAAAACTGCTCTCAGGTAAGGGCCTGTGTCATGCACTAAGTAAATGCTTCCGGCTTCACCACTGTTCTGGCTGGGCCAGAGCAACAGGCGCTGTGCATGCAACTGGTGTCCCACAGCCCAAACTTGGGTTTCTCCAATCACACCACTACTCCAAAATTAGGATTTGGGGAACAAAGAAATGAGAAGCCAAATCACAAAAGCCTGGCATCACAGCTAAAAGGAGTAGATAAATTCCTAGGAAAGCACACCTGAGTCTTAATTTACTCATCTCTACAATGGGGTTGAAAACTACACTGTCTCATAGAATGACCATGAGAGTCAAATGAAATAATACATACATAGGACTGTTTGCAACTTGGAACCACAATGATAAAACCATTTGGGTACAACTGTTTCTTGGCTGGCCACCACCTCTTCTTGTTCTTCCTCCTCCTCATCCCCTCCTCCTTCTCACAACAGTAGTAATAATAATACCAAATGCCTATGGTGGAGTTACTCCGTTAAACACTGTCCTAGTAGCTTTACACAGATTAACTCATTTTCAACAGTTTTCTGAAGGTCCTATTATTATCTGTGATTAAGAGACATAAAACAGCTAGAGTCCTTATACTTAATAACCTGCGGATCTAGGATACAAATATAGGCAGAAGCCATGCTCTCAACCACCTCCCCAAATTGCCACCAGAAATACTTTATACAAACCTACATACTCCTCAAGGCCACTTCTTGCATAGAGAACAGAACTCATGAGCAAATGAGAGGCTGAGAGTCAGGAAAACATCTTCATCTCTGAGGGCTTAAATGCAAGCAGTGGGAACACTGTCATAGCATGACTATGCACAAGGGCATAATGGTTCATTTGGTGGAGAATGACAGGGAAATGGTGGGTCTCTGAATGCAGCCATCACACAGATTCACAGACTGTACAGGTAACATAGACCGAATCTGCTAGACTACTAGAAACTAGCAAAAAGGATAAATAATATAATTTCCCTGCCAGAGGGACAAATAAGGTTGGTTGCAAGCCCATAAGAGTGGCATTTAACTCATCTGGGGACCTTGAACGAAAACCCAAAAATCAAGAATGTTACTTGGAAGGGCATTCAAGGCACATGGAACAGCAGAGGCAAAGACGGAGACCTAAGAACCAGAAGGTACTCCAAGAAGTCTCCAAGAAGCTCTATGTGACTGTGTGAAACCTGCAGCAGGGAGTTTGCAGGGCTATTTTCACTGTTTCACGCTTGGTCTTACCCTCTTCCTTTATTTTTACCTTCCACCACAAAGTAGCTCATGTGAGACAAGTGATGATATTCCCAGTAGTAAAACCTTCCATTTGTACAACTAACAATATGAACACTTCATTTTTGCCTACACTACATCTCTGCTCATTTCTGATCAAAGTCTTTTGAGAGCTGCTTTTTTCTCACCTGGTAGGGTTTTTAACAGTTAAAAGGAATTTCCCTATAATATCTTTTTTTTTTTTTTTACCTCCAAAGTACTATATAATTTTCTTGCTTATTGTGTTTATCTTTGGATTCACTTCCACTCCTTTCCATAACGTAAGCTCCATGAAAGCAGGGCTCCCTTGAGGTTCTCAAGCATCTAGCTAGAGCCTTACTCAATGTAGGCCTAAAAAAATACTTGTAAAATTAATGCTGGGTATGTGACCCAGACCAGAATATATATGTTTCTTTGCTGGGATCGTTATGGCCACTAAGAAGAAAGTTCTTCGCTGAGCGTGGTGGCTCACGCCTGTAATCCCAGCACCTTGTGAGGCCAAGGTGGGCGGGTTAAAAGGTCAAGAGATAGAGACCATCCTGGCCAGCATGGTGAAACCTCATCTCTACTAAAAATACAAAAACGAGCTGGGCATGGTGGCACGTGCCTGTAGTTCCAGCTTCTTGGGAGGCTGAGGCAGGAGAATTGCTTGAACCTGGGAGGTGGAGGCTGCATTGAGCTAAGATCGTGCCACTGCACTCCAGCCTGGTGACAGGGCAAGACTCCATCTCAAAGAAAAAAAAAAGGAAAGAAAAGTTCTCTTTCTTTCTTCAACTACTTCCCAAGGGACAATATAATGCTAGACTTGCTATTAGTGGCTGTCTTTACCACTCTATGGAGGGAATTTCCTAGAGAATTAAGCCAACAGAGAGGGCGGAGCTGGGAAAGAGAAAAGTGGGGTGAGAGGAGAAAGGCAGAGAAGGAGAGAGAAATAAAACATTATTTGGTTTCTTGAATACAGTCTGGCCTGAAGTCAATACCCCTGCACTCTTGGTTCTGTAAGTCAATATGTGGCAGGGGACGGGGATAAGCTAGTTGATCTCATTTGTACCATTTGCACCAAGAGAATCTTGACTTAAACATCCGAGTTTATGAGGGATTCTCAGTTAAGTCACTGTACTGCCATCCCTTTCCCCATTTCACAAAAGCCTATCATGGTGTAAGTGGGTAAGAATATGAACCTATAGAAATTGGTTTGCAAAAAGTTAATAATTGGTAAATGTGAGTATTTCAGTTAGAATTCCTTACAAGTTATTTGAAGTACACCTTAATCTGACTGCATACTTACATATGCTTGATGCATCTACAACCTCCTTATAAAATTATACGAGAGGTCATAAACTCAAATGCTCTTGTCAGGTTAACATAATTGTGTAAAGAGAAATGCTCTAAGGGACGACTAAGAAAAGGGATGACTAAGAAAAGAAGCAGGGTGCAGTGGCTCACGCCTGTAATCCCAGTACTTTGGGAGGCTGAGGTGGGAGGATCACCTGAGGTCAGGAGTTTGAGACTGGCCTAGCCAACATGGTGAAACCCTGTCTCTACTAAAAATACAAAAAGAAAAAAAATAGCTGGGTGTGGTGGCATGCAACTGTAGTCCCAGCTACTGGGGAAGCTGAGGCAGGAGAATCACTTGAACCTAGAAGGAGGAGGTTTTAGTGAGCCAAGATTATGCCACTGTACTCCAGCCTGGGTGACAGAGCAACACTCTATCTCAAAGAAGGAAAAAAAAACAAACCAGGTGCTGTGGCTTATGCCTGTAATCCCAGCACTTTGGGAGGCCAGGGTGGGCAGATCATGAGGTCAGGAGTTCAAGACCAGCCTGGCCAACAAGGTGAAACCCCCATCTCCACTAGAAACACACACACACATACACAAAAAAAACCTTAGCCAGGCATGGTGGCAAGCACCTGTAATCCCAGCTACTCAGGAGGCTGAAGCCAGAGAATTGCTTGAACCTAGGAGGCAGAGGTTGCAGTGAGCGGAGACTGAACCTTACATTCCAGCCTGGGTGACAGAGCAAGACTCCATCTAAAAAAAAAAAAAAAGGAGGAAAGAAAAGAAAAGGTAGACTGTCTGTAGCAGACCAATTTTTTTTTTCCCTAAAATGGGCAATTCCAATCCATTCTTGCTATTCTAGAATACAAGTTAAGTATTACTACTACTTTTATTTTTAATTAGGTACAACTGAAAATCCAGAAGTACTATGAAATCTCCAAATTTAAAATTTGCTAATTTTTCCATACTATGAAAGCCAAATAAATTATGTATATGTGGGTCATAGTTGGCTTACAAGCTGCTACTTTCAAATGTAACTTTTTTTTTTTTACCCTCCTTCCTCCATGTCCCTCCAACTTTCAGCACAAAGGAATTCAGGCAGCCTTATTTTAAGGGCTTCAGCTGACGTTAGGAATGGACTCCAAGTTCCATGATTCCATTCTGTGCAGCCTATTCTAAGTCAATAACCAACACCAGGTCTGAGCTAGCCCTCCATTTTTCATAACCTAGAAATGCATTGCAAATCCAGCTTCTTAAGTAACCCCAGTCCAATGTCTGATTTCCTAAAGGTGACTACGAATCACCCAATACCAGAGCTAGCAAGGATTCCAAGGTCAGCCAACCCATTGCCTCATTTGCTGGCAAGAATACATACAAAACCTTCCAAGACCAATTAATCTCTCACTTCTACCTGAGAGCACAGCCCACTACCAAGCCTGGTTACTCACTTGGTTACATTTAGATGATTAGCAGTTAATTGAAGGCCCCTTCTCTGGGCCAAGAAAGAGAAGGGTTAAGGGAAATTTGTGCTGTGGTTACTGTAAGTAATTTACCATACTGATGGGAACTGTGTATTGATTTTTTTTTTTTTTTTTTTACCTATCTTGGGTAAAAAGACTATTTTAGACAATCTATTATTTTGGCTGAGTATATTCAGGTGCCGATGTTAATAGGAGAAAACTGGAATAACATTAATTCCCACCTGAAATAGAAATTCAGAAAGAAATATATCACAGTGCTTTTCAAACAGAAAATGTGACCCTGCATTGTCTTCAGCTCTCCAAGAAGGAATATGCAGCTCCCAAACAGTAAGTTAAACGTTAAATATTCTACAGTATCTGTTAGTACATGTAGTTACCAAATCCCATCCAAAAATTAATTTTTAAAAACCCTAAAACATTTTGTTTGGGAATTTTGTTTTAGTCCCTGGGAAGACTCAGTAATCACTTGCCTTGTACCTCACAGCAGATTTTTCAAGCAAAGAAGTCTGGTACCAACATAACGGAGACTATAATGGAAGATTTATGATATAATAAACAACCTTCAAGGTCTTTTCTGTTTCTGATAGGTAGACCAAACCTCTTGGTGCTTTTATTTGTCAGCATTTGTATGCACTGGTTTGGGATTCTCTGTTTATGAAGTGTCACTAGGTGATGAGAAACCCACTAGGCATTAGGTATCTTTTAAAATTAATTGCCAATAAGCATGTAAAGTCCCTATTGACAAGTGTCTTCCTCCCCATCAATATTCTACTTTGTGGCCGTAACAACTAAACACATAAGCATAGGGTTCACATGCCAAAGAGAACAGGCACTGGGCATGCTGGTTCCTCCATGTGAATTAATTTGAGCCAATACCTAGAGCCAAAGTACTGTTCAAAAAAGTTTTCAGTCTACTTTGACATACTGAGGGATTTATATTCCTTAAACTTGTAAATGATAAATCTTACTAGTATTAGGGATTTCTTAGGTAGAACAATTAACAAGTATTGTCCCAGCTTCAGATATATTCAATAGAAGAGATGGTAACAGTACTCTTGCCTTCATGGAGCTTAAAAATTACCTGCAAATGTGAGACCAGCAGGGATTTAATAGCTACAAAAACAACAGTGTGATAAAACTCTGTAGCCATGACCATGAAAGACCATGAGATACATTAGGAAAGTTCTGGCTAAAAAAAAAAAAAAAAGGCCGGGCTCGGTGGCTCACACCTATAATCCCAGCACTTCAGGAGGCCGAGGCGGGTGGATCACGAGGTCAAGAGGTCGAGACCATCCTGGTCAACACGGTGAAACCCCGTCTCTACTAAAAATACAAAAATTAGCTGGGCATGGTGGCGCATGCTAGTCCCAGCTACTCAGGAGGCTGAGGCGGGAGAATTGCTTGAACCCAGGAGGCAGAGGTTGTGGTGAGCCGAGATCATGCCATTGCACTCCAGCCTGGGTAACAAGAGTGAAACTCTGTCTCAAAAAAAAAAAAAAAAAAAAAAAAAAAAAAGAGGTTTTGGGTTTGTCGTTGAAAGCCCAGGGCTGGATTAGCCAGTCATTAGCTGTGTGGTCATTGTTGTGATAATTTCTCTCTCTAGGATTCCGTTTCTTTGCTGGCAAAATGGGAATAATAAGATACCCTCTTTCCTTGTGTTGTGCTGAGTAACTACTCACTGCAGTAAGCACCATCAAAAGCACTGTCGCTGTCTTCAGGAAACAGACCTAAAGAAAGGTAAGAGGTCACCCAAGACCTTATGAGGAGCTGTGTAGCTCACTCCAAAACTATGATCAGAGCACCCGAAAGGATGGGATCCTGATGACAATCCTGAGAGATCTTTCTAAGGATAGAGGGGTAAGAAAAAAATGGAAATTCTATTTATTACGTGACAAATTTCAAAAGTCATCAATGTGGTATGCAAATAGACAAACTTTTTTGCTTCGCTTTACCTAGAACAGGGCATTAGTGACATTTGGGGCTAGGTAATTCTTTGTGATGGGAGCTGTCTTATGCACTGCAAGACGCTGTGTGCCATCCTTGGCCTCTACCTTCTAGATGACAATAGTACTCTGCACACCGACTTGTGTCAATCAAAAATGTCTCATATTTTTAGCAAAGGCTTGCTGGAGGGCAAAACTGCCCCTGGTTGAGCACCATTGCTTTAGAAGTTTGCTTTCAACCAACTGATTCTCCAAATGTTAACTCAAGGGCCAGAATAATTCTCAGTATTAGGGGTTTACAGGACTCAGGTTGGTAAGGAGGCAAAACAACAAAAAACTGACTTTTGGGAAAAATCATCCACTACACGTCAGGTTCTTTTCTACCAATTGTCCTAATTTAATCCACATCAGCACCGTATTCTTATTGCCATGTCAAAGATGAGGAAATAGAAGTTCATGGAGACAAAGTAAAAACACATACAAGTAGTCTTCAGAGTATCTGGGAATACAGGTGCACACCACCATGGCTGGCTAGGTGTTTGTTTATGTACACATTTCTTTTCTTTTTTTGTAGAGATAGAGTCTCCTTATGTTGCCTGGGCTGATCTAGATCTCCTGGGCTCTATCTCCTGGCCCATCCTCTGGCCTTGGCCTCCCAAAGTGCTGGGATTACAGGTGTGAGCCACAGTGCTCAGCTCAGAACAGGGAATGTCACTCAGTTCTACAAGTAAAAGTACTCATGCATTTTTTTTTTTGAGACAGAGTTTCACTTTTGTTGCCCAGGCTGGAGTATAGTGGTGAGATCTTAGCTCAATGTAACTTCTGCATCCTGGGTTCAAACAATTCTCCTGCCTCAGCCTTCCAAGTAGCTGTGATTACAAGCGCCCACCATCATGCCTGGCTAATTTCTTATATTTTTAGTACAGATGGTCTTTCTCTGAGTATATGAAGAGAACTTTTGGAAAGGAAGAGAATCTTTCCTTGTCTTTTTATTTCGTGTCCTCATTAAAGTATCACTCATTAAAGTGGAAGTATCACTTACACTTATATACAATTCTAGAAAAAATAAAAACTGCTTGACAAAGCAGATCAGAGGAATTGGGGGAGAAAGATTGGGCAGAGAGAGATGGATTAAAACTAAAATGAGTAGATTTTGGAAAGTGAGAGACATGTTCATTAATTTGATTGTAGTGATGGTTTCACGGGTGTGTTCATAAGTCAAAACTCATCACATACTTTACATATGTGCAGTTTATTGTGTATCAGGTTATACTTCAATAAAGCTTTTTTTTTTTTTTTTTTTTTTTTTTTGTTTGAGACAGGTCTCACTCTATCATCCAGGCTGGAGTATAGTGGCACAATCACAGCTTGCTGCAGCCTTGACCTCCTGGGCTCAGGTGATTCTCCCACCTCAGCCTCCCAAGTAGCTGAGAATATAGGCATAGGCCACCATATCCTGGTAATTTTTAATGTTTTTAGCAGAGATGAGGTCTCACTGTGTTGTCCAGGCTGGTCTCAAGCAATCCTCCTGCTTCCACCTTCCAAAGTGTTGGGATTACAGGTGTGAGCCACCACACCAGGCCCAGTAAATTTTTTTTCTTTTTTTAAAAAATAAATGGCTGTGGAAGGGTGGAAGAGAATGCAAAAGTGTGAAGTATCACAGAAAAGTAGAATTCAGATAACTTAGGCTGAATCAAACCACAATTCCCTACAATAATTAGTTCTAATGATTGGTATGAACTTCATGCGGTGCCATCTAGATCCTCCTTAAGGACTAAAGAATTCCCCAGCTGCTTGCTACTGACAGCTTCCAGCCCTTCTGGGAATTTCCCTGAGCTAAGAAAAGCCACCTTGCTCAAGGTCATGCCTCTTTTTCTGTGACTAGCCTGCATCCAATGACTGGTAGATGAGGGAGGCAGGAGGTATGAAGGTACCTGCCCAGGTACCCCAGTTCCAACTCAAGATAACTTTGAATCCTAGCTCCAGGGCTCCCCATGGGGTTGACAGAGATCTCACTGTGGCTGAATCACAGCCCAACTTCTTCTGACCAATCCTGCCTCTTTCACTGCCTTCACAAGTATTAAACATGAGGACACCACCCAATAAGCTTCTGAAAGGTAGATTTCCTTCTCTGAGTCTGCTTCATGGGGAACAAAAACTCTGGCAGGGCTTCACTGGGTCAAGGGATACCCAATAAATTCTCTGATACAAACATTCCATGTTGCCTGTGACGGTTTTAAAACAGCCCAGGGGGCTTCACTGTACCATTTAAAAGGCTTCTAGGATACCTATCTCTATAGTTAGTAGGTGTGTGTGAGGGGAATAAAAGACTTTGAATAGTGGCCTCTGTAATACATAATTAGTAAAATAAATCTGCTGCTAAAAATTCTGTGTGTATCACCTATTGATTTTATGTGTGTCTCATTTTCCATAAAACATTATGAATACTATATAATCACAGGGCATGATGTACTTGAGCACCACGTAAATCATAAATAAATACATATGTATGCATACACATGCATATATTTTCACACACACAAACATTTATGTTTAATCTATTTTACAGAGGGCTTGTTCTGCCAGGCACTGTGATAAGTGCTTGACACGAATTATCCCATTAGATTCTCAAAGGTAGGCACAATTACTTTCTTCTCACTTTTCAGAGGAGCAAACAAGAGCACAGAGTGGTTAAGGATCCTGATGAACACTTTGCAGCTAGAAGAGGTGATACCTTGGGTCAAATCTAGGACAACCAGATTTCAAACCTTATAATTCTAATGACTATATGATACTGAACATGATTTTATTTATTATGCTTTAAGTTCTGGGGTACACATGCAGATCTTGTAGGATTGTTACATAGGTACACACATGCTATAGTGGTTTGTTGCCTCCATCCCCCTGTCACCTACATTAGGTATTTCTCCTAATGTTATCCCTCCCCAATCTCCCCACCCCCTCCTGTCCCTCCCCTAGCCCCCAGCCTCTAATAGACCTCAGTGTATCATGTTCTCCTCCCTGTGTCCATGTGTTCTCATTGTTCAACACCCACTTATGAGTGAGAACATGCAGTGTTTGGTTTTCTGTTCCTGTGTCCGTTTGCTGAGAATGATGCTTTCCAGATATATCCATGACCCTGCAAAGGACATGAACTCATCCTTTTTTAATGGCTGCATAATATTCCATGGTGTATATGTGCCACATTTTCTTTATCCAGTCATACTTTATGTGCATTTCGGTTGGTTCCAAGTCTTTGCTATTGTAAACAGTGCTGTAATGAACATACGTGTGCATGTTTCTTTATAATAGAATGATTTATAATCCTTTGGATATATACCCAGTAACGGGATTGCTGAGTCAAATGGTATTTCTATTTCTAGATCCTTGAGGAAAAGCCACACTGTCTTCCACAATGATTGCATTAATTTATATTCCCACCAAAAGTATAAAAGCATTCCTATTTCTCCACATCCTCTCCAGCATCTCTTATCTCCAGATTTTTTAATGATCGCCATTGTAACTGGCATGAAATGGTATCTCAATGTGGTTTTTATTTGCATTTCTCTAATGACCAGTGATGATGAGCATTTTTTCATATGTTTGTTGGCCTCATAGATGTCTTCTTTTGAAAAGTGTCTGTTCATATCCTTTGCCCACTTTTTGATGGGGTTGTTTTTTTCTTGTAAATTTGTTTTAGTTCATTGTAGATTCTGGAAATTAGCCCTTTGTCAGATGGGTAGTTTGCAAAATTTTTTTCCCATTCTGTTGGTTGACCAATCACTCTAATGATTGTTTCTTTTGCTGTGCAGAAGCTCTGGAGTTTAATTAGATCTGATTTGTCTATTTTGGCTTTTGTTGCCATTGCTTTTGGTGTTTTAGTCATGAAGTCCTTGCCTATGTCTATATCCTGAATGGTACTGCCTAGGTTTTCTTCTGGGGTTTTTAGGTGTTAGGTCTTATGTTTAAATCTTTAATCAATCTGGAGTTTATTTTTGTATAAGGTGTAAGGAAGGGGTCCAGTTTCAGCTTTCTGTACATGGCTAGCCAGTTTTCCCAGAACCATTTAATAAACAGGGAATCCTTTCCCCATTGTTTGTTTTTAACAGGTTTGTCAAAGATCAGATGGTTGTAGATGTGTGCCATTGCTTCCAAGGTCTCTGTTCTGTTCCATTGGTCTATATCTCTGTTTTGGCACCAGAACCACGCTGTTTTGATTACCGTAGCCTTGTAGTATAGTTTGAAGTCAAGTAGTGTGATGCCTCTAACTTTGTTTTTTTTTTTTTTTTTTGCTTAGGATTTTCTTGGCAGTCTCTTTTTTTGGTTGATATGAAATTTAGGTTGTTCTTTCCAGTTCTATGAAGAAGGTCAATGGTAGCTTCACGGGGATAGCACTGAATCTATAAATTACTTTGGGCAGTATGGCCATTTTCGTGACACTGATTCTTCCATGAGCAAGGAATGTTTTTCCATATGTTTGTGTCCTCTCTTATTTCCTTGAGCAGTGGTTTGTAGTTCTCCTTGAAGAGGTCCTTTACATCCTTTGTTAGTTGTATTCCTAGGTATGTTATTCTCTTTGTAGCAATTGTGAATGGGAGTTCACTTATGGTTTGGCTCTCTGTTTGTCCGTTATTGGTGTATAGGAAACCTTGTGATTTCTGCACATTGATTTTGTATCCTGAGACTTTTCTGAAGTTGCTTATCAGCTTAAGGAGATTTTTCACTGTGACAACGGGGTCTTCAAAATATACATTCATGTCATCTGCATATAGAGAAAATTCGACTTCCTTTTTTCCTAATTGAATGCTCTTTATTTCTTTTTCTTGCCTGGTTGCTCTGGCTAGAACTTCTAATACTACGCTGAATAGGAATGGTGAGAGAGGGCATCATTGTCTAGTGCCAGTTTTCAATGGGAATGCTGCTAGTTTTCAAAGGGAATGCTTCCAGTTTTGGCCCATTCAGTATGACATTGCCTGTTGGTTTGTTGTAAATAGCTTTTATTATTTTGAGATACATTCCATCAATACATAGTTTATTGAGGGTTTTCAGCATAAAGGGCTGTTGAATTTTGTCAAAGGCCTTCTCTGCATCTATTGAGATAATCATGTGGTTTTTGTCTTTGGTTCTGTTTATGTGGTGAATTACGTTTATAGATTTGTGTATGTTGAACCAGTCTTGCATCCCTGGGATGAAGCCTACTTGATTGTGATGGATAAGCTTTTTGATGTGCTGTTGCAATCAGTTTGCAGGATTTTACTGAAGATTTTTGCATCAATGTTCATCATGGATATTGGCCTGGAATTTTCTTTTTTGTTGTGTCTCTGCCAGGTTTTTGTATCAGGATGATGTTCGTCTCATAAAATGAGTTAGAGAGGATTCCCTCTTTTTGTATTGTTTAGAATAGTTTCAGAAGGAATGGTACCAGCTCATCTTTGTACGTCTGGTAGAATTCGTCTGTGAACCCATCTGGACCTGGACTTTTTTTGGTTGGTAGGCTATTAATTATTACCTCAACTTCAGCCCTTGTTATTGTTCTATTCAGGGTTTCAACTTCTTCCTGGTTTCACCTTGGGAGAGTACAAGTGTCCAGGAATTTATCCCTTTCATCTAGATTTGCTGGTTTATGTACATAGAGTTGTTTGTAGTAATATCCGAGGGTAGCTTATATTTCTGTGGAATCCATGGTGATATCCCCCTTATCATTTTGTTTTGGCATATATTGGATTCTTCTCTCTTTTCTTTATTATTAGTCTGGCTAGCCATCTATCTGTTCTGTTGATCTTTTCACAAAACTAGCTCCTGGATTTATTGATTTTTGAAGGTTTTTTTTTTTTTGTGTGTGTGTGTGTGTGTGTGTCTTTATCTCCTTCAGTTCTGCTCTGATCTTAGTTATTTCTAGTTTTCTGCTAGCTTTTGAGGTTTTTGATCTTGCTCCTCTAGTCCTTTTAATTATGATGATAGAGTGTCAATTTTAGATCTTTCCTCCCTTCTCATGTGGGCATTTAGTCCTATAATTTCCCTCTAGACACTGCTTTAAATGCATCCCAGAGATTCTTGTACATTGTGTCTTTGTTCTGATTGGTTTCAAAGAACATCTTTATTTCCACCTTCATTTCATTATTTATCCAGTAGTCATTCAAGAGCAGGTTGTTCAGTTTCCACGTAGTTGTGCAGTTTTGAGTGAGTTTCTTAATCCTGAGTTCTAATTTGATTGCACTGTGCTCTAAGAGACTGGTTGTTATTTCTGTTCTTTTGCATTTGCTGAGGAGTGATTTACTTCCAATTATGTGGTCAATTTTAGACTAAGTGTGATGTGGTGCTGAGAAGAATGTATATTCTGTGGATTTGGGGTAAAAGTTCTGTAGATGTCTATTATGTCTGCTCAGTCCAGATCTGAGTTCAAGTCCTGAATATCATTGTTAATTTTCTGTCCTGTTGATCTGTCTAATACTGACAGTGGAGTGTTAGAGTCTCCCATTATTATTGTGTGGTAGTCTAAGTCTCTTTGTAGGTCATTAGGAACTTGCTTTATGTATCTGGGTGCTCCTGTATTGGGTGCATATATATTTAGGTGCTGCAGTTTGGCTGCTGTGCTTCTCCTGTGGTCTTTGCAGCCCACAGACCAGGAGATTTCCACCAGGCCGACAGGTGCTGCAGGTTTCCAGTGCAAATCTGCACGGCTGATTCAGCAGGCACTGTGGGTTTCCAGCACAAATCTGAGCAGCCGCTTTGGCCAGCACCTGGAGTGCCTGTGAGACAGAGCTGCCCATACCTATGAAAGGAAGGGGGCTGAAGGTTGGGAGCCAGGTGATCTGGCTTGGTGGGTCCCACCGCCATGGAGACCAGCAAACTGAATGCCACTGGCTTGGGACTTTTGCAGCCAGCACAGCAGTTTGAGCTCCTGTGGGGGAAGGGCGTCCACCATGACTGAGGCAGTCCACCATTACCGAGGCAGTCTGCCATTACTGAGGCAGTTCTAACTTTACCCGTGTAAACTAAAGCACAAGGAATTTTACACAGCAGCTTGGTGGAGCCCAGGGCAGCCCAGCAATGCCTCTGCAGGCAGACTGTGACTAGACTCACTCCTTGCTGGGCAGGGCATCTCAGAAAAAAGGCAGCAGCCCATCAGGGACTTATAAATAAAGCCCCATCTTCCCAGGACAGAGCATCTGGGAAAAGGGGTGGTTGTGAGTTCTGCTGCAGCAGACTTAAACATCCCTGTCCAGCAGCGCTGAAGGGAGCAACGGAGCTCCCAGTACATTACTTGAGCTCTGATAAGGAACAGACTGTCTCCTCAAGCGGCTCCCTAACCCCCATATATTTAAAGAGACACCTCATACAGGAGAGCTCTGGCTGACATCTGGCAGGTACCCTTCTGGGACGAAGCTACTGGAAGGAATAGGCAGCAATCCTTGTTGTTCTGTAGCCCCTGAGGGTGATTCCCAGGCAAGCAGGGTCTGGAGTGGACCTCCAGCAGTCCTGCAGCAGAGGGGCCTGACTGTTAGAAGGAAAACTAAAAAACAGAAAGAAATAGCTTCAACATCAATAAAAAGGATGTCCACTCAGAGACCCCATCCGAAAGTCACCAACTTCAAAGACCAAAGGTAGATAAATCCACAAAGATGGGAAGAAACCAGCACAAAAATGATGAAGTCACCACAACCAGAACTCCTCTTCTCTGCCAAGGGATCACAACTTACCAGCAAGGGAACAAAACCCTTGGAGAATGAGTTTGACAAACTGACAGATGCAGACTTCAGAAGGAGGGTAATAACAAACTTCTCCGAGCTAAAGGAACATGTTCTCACCCAATGCAAAGAAACTAAGACTTTTTTTTTAACTAACGTTAAAGAAAAGTTAGACAAAATGCTAACTAGAATAACCAGCTTATAGAAGAACATAAATGACTTGATGGAGCTAAAAAACATAGCATGAGAACTTTGCAAAGCATACACAGGTTTCAATAGCTGAATCAATCAGGCAGTAGAAAGGATATCAGAGATTGAAGATCAACTCAATGAAATTAAACACGAAGGCAGGAATAGAGAAAGAAGAGTGAAAAGAAATGAAGAAAGCTTCTAAGAAATATGGGATTATATGAAAAGACCTAATCTACATTTGATTGGTATACCTGAATGTGAAGGGGAGAATGAATCCAAGCTGGAAAACATTCTTCAGGACATTATCCAGGAGAACTTCCCCAACCTAGCAAGGCAGGCCAACATTCAAATGCAGGAAATACAGAGAACACCACAAAGATATTTCTCAAGAAGAGCAACCCCAAGGCACATAATTGTCAGATTTACCAGGGTTAAAATGAAGGAAAAAATGCTAAGGGCAGCCAGAGAGAGCTGGTTACCCACAAAAGGTCAGGTTACCCACAAAAGGAAGCCCATCAGACTCACAGTGAATTTCTCAGCAGAAACTCAACAAGCCAGAAGAAAGTGGGGCTGTTATTCAACACCCTTAAAGAAAAGAACTTTCAACCCAGAATTTCATATCCAGCCAAACTAAGCTTCATAAGTGAAGGAGAAATAAAATCCTTTATGGACAAGCAATTACTGAGAGATTTCATCACCACCAGGCCTGCCTTACAAGAGCTCCTGAAGGAAGCACTGAACATGGAAAGGAACAACTAGTACCAGCCACTTCAAAAATGTACCAAATGGTAAAGACCATTGACATAATGAAGAAACTGCATTAACTAACGGGCAAAACAACCAGTTAGTATCAACATGTCAGGATCAAATTCACATGTAACAATAACAACCTTAAATGTAAACAGGCTAAATGCGCCAATCAAAGGACACAGACTGGCATACTGG